>NC_134866.1:49495360-49837235 GCF_049852395.1 Peromyscus maniculatus bairdii | reverse complement strand
TGGTCTCATGGTCATTTCCTTAGCTGAGATTCAAGAATGAACTTTCAGGTCATTTTCAAATGTGTTCTTAAAATTTAATTTCCTTTACTTTTGATAGTAGCATAAAACTAAGATATCCAAGTTAAATAAGGTCACTTTATTAGTCCACTTTCTCGTCTCTTAGCTATTGTGAAGTGCTTTGCAGTGCCCTGAAATGGGCTTAGCTTGAGTGCAGTCTGAGCGATGAAAAGCAATGGTTTTTCAAGTGTCATGGAGATAGAATCCTGGGTAAAGGCTGATTTTTATGATGGACTGAATATTTTTCTTTCTATAGGACAAAGGTTCAGTGCAACCATGAGAAATACATTCTGGCTAAAATCTGTAAAATATTTTGATGTGGGGCTGAAGAGACGGCTCAGTGCTCTTTCAGAAGATTGGAGTTCTCAATAGCCATATCAGCTGGTTCATAACCTCCTGTAACTCTAACCTCCAGGGGATCAGATGCCTTTTTAGGTCTCTGCCTGCACCCATGCACACATGGCATCTATGCCCAAAGAGACACGTATATTCACACACACAAATGCAATAAATACTGTCATGCTATTGTTCTTATCATTATATGATCCATGCATGTTTGTTTATCAGAGAAGTGTTCTACGTACAAATAAGTCATTGCTATTTTTGAAATTCCAATCTGAAAACAAGAAAAACGAATTTCCCACCAAGGTCATAAATTTCTGGTTTTCACCCACCATTTAATAATATCATTAATGATAGATTTCTTGGATCATAAGGTTGTTTTTCCTTTCCAGTATGGTCAAGGAAGAGGGGATGGACACTTGCTTCTACAAATCAAGAGACCGTTGGTCTTATTTCTCATGATATTTACTTGTTGAGATATGAGGAATGAGGTCCTAAAAGCCCTGTGTGTGAGAATAAGACTACAGCTATGGCCCATTCTTCACTTCCTTGCCCCAAGGAGCACTTAGCACCAAACATAATTGATAGAGAATCAATTGATTTTCCTCCTTGAATTTTAAATTATCTTCTCCTTCAAATTATGGCCATTTTCACAGTTGAGTCCAAATTCAGCAAACTCTATGATGCAAATTGGAAAAAATTTCCATGCCAGAGTTTAGGCAAGCCATTTCTAATTTAAACTGTATATCATGTATTCAGCACACAACCACACAGAAAAAAAAATCTAATTTCCTACTGGATGATCCAATAGTATATGTTTGCAATTTGCCAGATCTGTATCATATGAGTTCTATGAACTGTACACAGGTTCTTTGTTGGCTTGTGACCAATGAGGAAATACTAACATACAAATTTCTGTTACCATTACCTGAAGATGAATTTAGAATACAATAGAGTGTAGAGTACAGAACAAAGTGGAGTGTCTTTCACAATATTTTATTCATACTTAATATAAAAGTTAAAGTATGATGCTTGTGACTGGTAATGCCAGAATTAAAAGAAATGGAGGTTGGTGAATTACTCAAGAGCTCAGTCTCCTGAGATAGTCTGTGACCTGGATACATGTAAATCAAGGCAACAGAGTTAGGGTTGTTTGCACATAAAGCTGTGAACCAACTGAGAGAAGGATCAGGGTCATTTTGTTTTGCATCACAGAGCAGAACCATAGTCAATGTGGACATTTGGTTGCTGAATTCAGCTAATATAACAAAGAAAACTCTAAAAATAAGTGGCAAGCTTGTCTCTGGACAAGCAGTGACTGTTTATGATTGAAACTATGTTAACAACTGAAGTAACATCTGGCAGGGATAGTTGAGAGAGGATCTCTGCTCCAATGGAGAATTTCAACTTGTAACATGAATTGCTAAACAGTCTTATTAATAGAAAAAAAAAAAACCCTGGAGCCAGGTATTGGGGTGAAAGCTGAAAGATCAGAGAAGCAGAACAAGCCATAGCCATTAGCTTACCTCTATGAAATCCTCAGCCTCAAGAACGAGACTTCCTGTTTATTCATGCCTTATATACCTTTCTGTCCCTTGCCATCTTACTTCCTTCCGAGTGCTGGGATTGAAAGCATGTGCCACCAGGCCTGGCTCTGTTCCCAGTGTGGTCTTAAACTCACAGAGATCCCATAGAGATCCACATGGATCTCTGCCTCCTGAATGGTAAGATTAAAGGCGTGTGCTACCACTGCCTGACTTCTAGGTTTAATATAGTGGCTGGCTTTGTCCTCTGATCCCTAAGCAAGCTTTATTGGGTACATAATATATCACACAATCTCTTCCTAGCCTAGCACCATGTTTCTATGACTGTAGCAGTCTCTTCCTTGCACATTTCTTATGCCTGTCCCTTCTGCTCTGAGAACATGTTTTTGTTTATGCTCTCCATCCATCAGCCTTGGTTAGCACAACTGATCACTTGAGAGTGCCAATCTTTATTGAGCGCCATGGGGCAAGTTTCTGTTTCCATTGGTGAAAAAAAATGCTTTTTTGGAGAAGCAAATTATTCTTGACTTCCCAGAAATTTATCTGATAAATGCCCTCAAATTCAGAGCAAGATATTGAGTGGCATATGCAAGGTCAACATCGAATGCCCCCCCCCCAATAATGCTACCACAAAATTACCCTCAATTAAATCTACCTTTAGCCCTATAATGTTCAATATGTATTTCTATGATCAAATACATTTCTGATATATTACTCCTACCAGTTGACATTTACCAAGGTTTTCCTAAGTATGTAGATGGATGAGGTTCAGGGTTCAACATTGTATCCAGCTCTCACTATCTCCCTGTAAGGCTGAATTATTACTGCCCCATTTCTTCCTGAAGAATCTGAGGTGAGGCAAAGCTAAGTAATTTGCCTTTAGCTAGGCAGTGAATTCAGCCAGGCACAGGTTAAACTATGACATCCTAGAAAACTTTTTAGAAACCTGAATACATGGGCAATTCATGATTTTAATGGGAGAATTATCCTATAAATCCTTGTCTCAAAATAAGCATGTGTTTATAACCTTGCTGACAAATGATTAGGGTTTTCCTTGTGTCAAATCTACTTTAGCTGCCCTATAATTGATTGCCATCATTTTCATTCCAAATAAATTCTATATAAATATTTTTATTTTAATTTCTATTTTTTTTAAAAAAATTATATTTTATATGTATGAGTGTTTTGCTTACATGTATGTAAATGAACTGTATGTATGTGAACTGTGTATGCAGTGCCTATGGGGGCCAGAAGAGGGCACTAGTTTCCCTGGAGTTAGAGAAGCTTGTTATTCACCTTTATAAATGCTGGGAATCAAACCCAGGTTTGGTTCTGCAAAAACAGCAAGTGTTCTTTACTACTGAGTCATCTTTCCAACCCCAATTATAGAAAAAAAAAAGTCCTAGTCAGAACTATAGTGTGAGCTGTAACAGCATGTTGTGAAATATTATTTGAAACCCTTGCTCATCACTGTTAAGTTACCAGAGAGGGCAGAAGTTATAGTGGTAACTTCAACATGTTAAGACCAATGGTTCTTGTGAGTGACAATGGATCACTATTGTCTGGGAATGAGTTTAGAGATAGAGCATTATGCAATATAAGCAATAGAGAGAATATGTGTGTGTTGTGAGATTCTGTATGAAAGGGATGACAAATATTTTATAATCTTGGTGTTTTCACATGAACTTGTTAACCTTCGGAAGCTCTTAATTTAAATAAAGACTTCTAATAAGAGGTTGCATGTTATTGTGGCCATCCAGTGTAGGTTTAATGACTGCATCTGCACCTTGTATGTTTTAAAGGTAATTAACGTTGCCCATTTCTCTCTAGACATGAGGGAGCTTACTGCTGATGACTGCTGCACTGTGGAAAGAGAGTATATTATGTAGCAATTTCCTCTGAGATAAAAACATGCCAATTTAGAAGGAAGCTCATTAAGAATTGGGATGTTCTAAAGGAAGGTAAAATATATTACATCTTGCAGGGAAACTCATTAAAACTCTAGAAGGAAACAACCCGAAAGCTTCAGGAAGTCTATAAAATTGACCAAACGCACTAGGCTCCTCCTCCTTCGAGGTTATCAAAGCAGTAAAAGAGTCCCGAGGGACACTCTTGGATCAGCAAAGCTGACTGCAAGATGCTCAGACTAATTGAGCTGTCTAAAGAAATGCACTCCAACCTGTCAAGTGCCTGCAAGTTGTGTGTGTGTGTGCAGCAGGTCTCCAGCTTTCATGAGCTGTCATCTAATCTGGGAGAGCTTTTGTGTGACAATTGCCTCTGAGTCATTCCTGCTCCTATAAGTAACTCCTGGGCCATTCTCCTATAAGTAACCAATAAACTTGATTTACTAAATTGGACTTTGGTGGTACCCTTATTTTAATCTGTGCTGGGTTCCCTGGAGTGAGTGTACATTTGTTCCCATGTCCCCAGGGATAGTATAACAGAACAGTATGTTGCTTCTGAGAACTACAATATCTTGTCATATGATGGTGTATCCATAGAACTGAAGCCTAATCTCACATATAGCCAAAATACACATGAAGGGTGCTTATAGTTCAGTATACTTATTGGCAATGGACTTAGTAAGAATTGATTTAAAAAAAATGGAAATGAGAAACCAGCCATGCTGTGCATTATGATGCTTCTGTGTTATGAGAGCAAAGAAGAAAGGCAACTCATTAAGGGCTATTGCCCTAGGTCTGTGACATCACCAGGGAATCAAGTTCAAGAAACCACTTCAGACTTCTGCCATGAGAAGTGGGTACTGCCTGATGGTGAAGTTGTCACAATGAAGTAAAAATCATTAGTAGGCCTGGTCTGAAGCAGGATAGATCTTGTGTTTTATATATAGTATGAAATAGCATAGAAGTCTCCTATGTTGGCAAATAATTCGATGGAGTTACTTAAATTTCGATATTTATTTGTAAGTATATATTAAGTACCTCATATAAGCCTAGTATTTTTAACATCCCTTCACCTTAGTTGAGTCCTTTCTAAGTAAGTTAGTCTTAGAAGAAATTTAAGAAATATCCTAACATCTTTACCTCTGCATTGGCCCAAGACTTATGGGCAAGCTGGATAGCTATGATGGGAAAGGATGAGGAGAGCATAGTCCTCCATGTGAAATTGGAGGACTATCTGTACTGAACAGATTTAATAGCTGAAATCACCCAAAGGTGATGGACTGGTTCTAAAAGACCATTAGTAAAGCTTAATACTCAAAGACTAAACTTAACAGTGCTAAAGCGCTGTTGACAGCAGTCACTGTAAAAATAAAGACAGCTTCGTATTTATATTTCAGTAAACTAGAGTTCTTCAGCCATATTGACTAACAAGATTTCTTCTGTTATCCTAAACAGGTCTCTGTCTGGAACTGTTCTACATCTGAAGTTCTGACGAAATGACAGTTCTTTTATAAAAAAAAAAAAATGTTTTGTTGACAAAAGGAGAGTCTGTTTAACTGGTCCCCTAGGAAGAGATTAATGACTACTTAGAGACAAGCTGGGTTGCTAAGGGTTTTCATTTGCCATCAGGAAAAGACTTCCTAATTGTGACCAAGGGCCAAACTAAGCCAAGGCATGCTTCAAAGGGATTGGAGTTTCTGGGACAAGATAGAGACTAATTTTCCTACAGTAAAAATCTATTGATAAAAGAACATAGCAGAGATAGTTACAATAACTTTTTTGCAGAGCTGGTAGATTTTGAGCCAGGAACCTATGTAACCATGTAAAGGGTATTGGAGATATACGGGTCAAGAATATGTGAAGGCCCGAGGCAACAGGAATGTTACAACCATATGAAAGTTCAGGTGAAGCTCTATTAGAGTGTATCGTGAAACTAGGGCTTGTTTTCCAGGAACAGTGTCGTTTTAAATTCATTTGAAGTAATTTGATTTCTTTTTTTTTTTTTTTTTTTTTTTTTAAATATTTATTTATTTATTATGTATACAGCATGTATAACTGCAGGCCAGACCAGATGTCATTACAGATGGTTGTGAGCCATGTGGTTGCTGGGAATTGAACTCATGACCTCTGGAAGAGCAGTCAGTGCTCTTAACCTCTGAGCCATCTCTCCAGCCCGTAATTTGATTTCTTTAAGACTCCTGTCATTTTCTAGAACACCATTGCAAGTAGACGGGCAGTCAGCTCCCTCGCAGCTGCTATGAGGGGTGTGGGGGGTGGGTGGGAAGGGCCTGGATTCACCGCATTTTTAAAAGCATGACAAACAACAGCACAAGATGAACTAAAGGATATCTGAAGCTTAAGTGGACTTCAAAATCATTTCCAAGATGCTTTCTGAGTTGAGAAGCATGTTTAATAGCAAGTTTCAAATAGACAAGCTGATTGTTGAAGTACATGGTTAGAAAGAAAAGAACAAATTCTGGCCTGAGATATCCTTTTGCCTCAAATGCAGGAGCCTACAATTTAGTAAATGTTTAGCTACAGACTTCCCTTCTCAACCTTTAAATGATTTTCTCTCTCTTTGAAATAATTCACTCTAAGCCAGAGCCTTTATGTTTACCAAAAGCTCTTTGTAGGTAGATGGCTTGGGAAATGGAACTAAGTAATTCATCCAAACTCTTCTATTATTCTAGCATCATTACTCAGTAAATCTGCTTACAGGATAATACAGACCACACTGTCCACAGCAGGTGGAAGAGTCCAGCAGCCAGTAAGTCTGTTTTTATGGTGAACTCAGTCACTGGGGTCAGATGGAAACAGAAGCCATGACTGTGGTTAACCCATGGTTGGGTGCATACAACTTATATTGTTGCAATGTTCTTTTCACAATCATAGCACTCTCTCCACTGAAAACTGGGAAAGAAGGGAAAAGTGACTGGATGTGTCTGTTTACTACAAGGCAATTCTAGAGCTTTTAGCTCTGTTAATCAAAGCTATTCTGCTATGTGACTAATCTTCTCAGGAGCCCTCAACTAAAACTAGATGCTTTGAACCTTGAAAATACATTGTTATGAACAAATGGGTACATATTTTAGCAAAATGATGACACACCTCCAGCAAGCAACAGAACACAAGTGAACTGAGGAAGAACTTTATTACAGGCTGAAGGGACACCATTTTAACTCCCCTTGCACTAAGGTTTCCTATTTTTTAGAACAGCAACATCAAAATGCGTGTAAACCCACTGAAATAATCTTATGAGATCACATTGACTGTAAAAGATGGACAAAGGAATTTTAAGGCCATAATTTTTTTCTTTCATCAAACATTTTAAAAGTGCTGCTGCACATACAATGCTGTGATTGGACGATGGTACTATTGGAGAAATAGTCCACTGAGAAGTTGTACAATTAGGTAAGTTAGTCCTTCATTCTGAGTTTTCTTGTTTCTAGTGTAATTTACTTTCTAAATTCCTCTTAAGATGACAGTTCAGTATGATTGAAGATTATCATCATCTAGACTGGTGGTTCTCAACCTTCCTAATGCTGTGACCCTTTAATATAGCTCCTTATGTTATGGTGGCCCGCAACCATAAAATTATTTCATTGTTATATCATAGCTGTAATTTTGCTACTGTAATGAGCCATAATGTAAATGTTTAATGTGCAGGATGTCTGATATGCATGCCCCATGAAAGGGTCATTCAACCCTGTAGATGTAACCAACCGTCTTATTAAATAAGAAACACAGAAACAATGTAAAAGAGAAAGCCGGGAGGTCAGAGCTCAGAGCTAAAATCTCACCCTTCCTCCTGCTGTTCCAGCTTCACGAAAAGAGACCTACTTCCTGTCCGTTCGTATTTTTAAAGTATGCTGTTCTGCCTTCTCATTGGTTGTAAACCCAAACACATGACTGCCTCGTCACTGTCTGAATGTACAGCCCCCTAGGTCTTAAAGGCATATGTCTCCAATGCTGGCTGTATCCCTGAACACACAGAGATCTTATGGGATTAAAGGCGTGTGCCGCCACCGCCACACTCTTGCTATGGCTCTAATAGCTCTGACCCTGAACACACAGATATCTATGGGATTAAAGGCGTGTGCCACCACCGCCACACTCTTGCTATGGCTCTAATAGCTCTGACCCCCAGACAACTTTATTTATTAACATACAATCAAATTAATATTTCAGTACAAATCAGAATAATATTTCAATACAATTAGATTACCACCACACAACCCTCAAAGGGGTCATGACAAACAGGCTGAGAAACAGTGCCTCTGTTTTTGGCAGTTCTCTGCCTCTGGTGGAATCAAACCCAACTCCTTCCTC
Source organism: Peromyscus maniculatus bairdii (assembly GCF_049852395.1). Classification (NCBI taxonomy): domain Eukaryota; kingdom Metazoa; phylum Chordata; class Mammalia; order Rodentia; family Cricetidae; genus Peromyscus; species Peromyscus maniculatus. Next base: position 49,829,059 of record NC_134866.1, on the reverse strand, counting down.
TACTAAGCTAGAAACTCTCTGAAGGCAGTTTCTCCCAGTTATTTATAAATGTTCTTCCATGAACTGACATTTGGTCCACGAACTCCAAGATTTAAGACATTAAGGGGACATGGCTTACATGCAGAAGGGTTGATACCAAGAACTGTAAGAATGTAATACGCTTCACAAAGATTATGAAACAAGGATGGAGCATAACTTCATGATGAATAGGCTTGTTCACAGGTGCTTTATAGGCCACTTTTAGCTGATAGCATGACCGAGACCTATAGGCAAAGATAAGGAAAAGATTTATAGGCAAGGCTGTAAAGGGGGCCAAGATGAGTGAAACAGTTCAAAGAAGCATGCTGCTTCCTTTGAATATTTGGAAGATAAAACCTATTAAATAACTAATAATGAGATTCGGGGCATTTGACAGAGCAGGTATGAGAAGAGAATTTTTCTTCCAGATGTGGTGATTTGAGGGTGTGGGCCATGAGTCCTCTGCAGCCTCCTGCCATGAATATGGACTGCTGCCAGCAAGTGAACCTGACACACAGAGTCCAACTGTGAAATAAATTTCATCATCTAATCCAGGCTCTACCTGAACTGCTTGAATGAAAAGAGGTCTTTTTAATAGTCAGGAAATAGCTCATCTTGGTAAACACCTTCATAAGCTTCATTTATTTGGGGTATTTCTTCATACATGAGCATATGGTGAGTATCTCTTATACATTAATATTTATATTATTATAATATTTACAGCATCTTTTGACCTTTTTTTCTTCTTGTGTGAAATAGAGTTCTCAAAACTAAGAACTGAGTAGATGATACTGTTTGGTCTTTCTGAATGAGAGATTAACCTTCTAATACTTGTTTGGCTGTTTATAGAATACCCCCCCTTTTCTACTTCATATTATTAGCAGAAATTTTATTTAAGTTTTTAAATTTAATTTTTAAAATTTTATGAGACTTTTAAACATGAATATTGCATTTAAACCATTTCTACACCTCCCTTCCTCCCCTCCAGCACCTTCTGTAGACCTTACTCCTTCCCAAATTCCTAACACTGAGTTTTAAATGCGTCTAAGTCAATAACTATTAGAAGATTAAACTCCATGTTTCTGTTTAAGCCTTGTGAAACAAAATATTCCACTGGCAAGTATTCTTTTACTATAAAATATCCATAGCAATAAACTGCATTATTAAATTTCTGTTTCGCTAATCTTTTATTGTTCCAAGATCTCATCATTTATTTTTACTCTTCAAGACTTAATTTGACTGGCCTCAGAAAAAGAAGCTCTCATCAAGGACAGCCTGTGTCTCTTAGTAATCTGTTCCTGGTGTTTTTCTTTGGCCAAAAGTTTAGCATATTCTCCAGCTGCTTTCTAACTTAGTGAATGTCTATTCAGATCAGTACATTGACATTTGTGTTGTAGAGTATGTGGAATAACAAGACTTCAACTCTTGGGTGCTTTGGTCCTGGACTTCTTATGTCATTATTTAAGGGCTTTCTAACAACATATTGGTGGACATTGTCATATTTAGAGAGACTGAAAAGCTTTCAGATTCTGATAGCCCTTTTGGACCCCAGCTCCAAAGACACAATAGTATCTGCCAGGCCAGGAATATCCATCTCCCCCTTATTTCCACAATAACCTAGTTAGAACACTAAGATTGACATCCTCAAACCGATGCCTCTTACTCAATAGCAGGTGCAGTCTAGCATGTACCAAGACACCTTGTTCCATGGGAAAACCTTGTTTGTTGCTGCCACCCCTGATTTGGACCATATAATCTTCCAATCTTCACCCAGAGATTCAGCAGCTACTCCTGTAGCCATTTACTTCTTATAGAAAGTACGAAGCTTGTGTTTCTCATCCACTCAGTGTGTTTCTGACAGCTGGTGGCTGGGAAGGAGATATTCATCTTCATCTTCCCATGGCCAACTGACTAGGAGGATCCATAAAAAGAGCTCACTAATCTTCTGAAATGAGATTTTATTAGACCATTTGAAAACTTTTTTTTAAAAAAAATTATCGTTCAAAGTAAGTGATGGTTTTAACTTTCACTTTTCAATCTTTTCACTTTTCCCTACAGTCGCACAATTAAACATTTGATTATTTTTGAAGGAACTATACAAAGTTGAATTTTAGAAGATAATTGTCATTTCATTTAATCACAACTTTGGATCTGGATTCAAATTTATCTTCCAAATGAATATGGAAATGCTCTTTTAGTCCAGGGGTCCAAACAACAGAAGACCTAAACTCAGAAATAGGCATAGGGGATTCTCTGACTTACCTGTTGTAATATTTGATAAAAAGGCCATGAGTTTCTCAGTATCATGAGTAACTATTGAGAAATAAGAAAGTCAAAAAGAGACAGGAGTCGGGAAAGTGGATGCTATCACAACACAATATGTGCAGGTGTGAAATTGTAAAACCCAGAATTGTGAAACACATCATGATGATTAATTGATTAATACTCATATTTTCATTTTTTAGATTTATTTGAATGAATGTTTTCTTTGCATATATGTATGTGTACCATATGATGCCCACAGAAGTCAGAGATGGGCATCTGATGGCCTGAACTGGAGTTATAGTTGGTTGAAAGCTACCACGTGGGTGCTGGGAATCAAATCGGGGTCCTCTGCAAGAGCAACAAGTGCTCTAAAATGCTGAGTCATCTCTTGATTCTCTGAACAATTACATTTCTTAAAAGCCAATTTGTCAGAAGGCTTTAGTTCATGTACTGATTTTGCTGCTTATGATTTGTGAATTTGGGCATTATATCCTACACTGACCCTAACACGTTTCTTAATCTGGGAAAACACAAAAATAAAAGGAAACCCAGGTAAATTCAAGTAGTCATTTGAACACTGTAGTTCTACAACAATGAAGTGTAAATATGACAATAATATTTTACTGTAACTGTAGACTATTGTGTGAGGATCCTTGCCAGTGATGTTAGCCTTGGGCACTGGCATGTAAAACTAGAGACACAGTAAGAGAAAATGCTGTTTTCCATATCCCTGTGTTCACTATATTGTCTATTTTCCCTTCTTGGAATATCGTTGACTGCATTGAATGACTTTTCTTGAAGGTTAGGGTTTGCTTTATCTCAGAGATATTGAATTAATTCTGAATATTTCTGTGTATTTCCCCTTTTTAAAAATTGAATCTCCTCAGCACCCCTGTTTGCAATCAGTAGCATTCAAACTCCTTTAAAATCCATTTAGCTGGTGAGTCTAATTTCCTCCTCTAGAGATGTTTAATTTTTTCAGTATCCTGTAGCTTTCTTGGACCTTACAGAAGGACGCAGAGCCATTATTTTCAACTGATATTTTTGAACTGCACAAATGCCTAAGTCCTCCTGTTGCTTCCAAGCACAAAAGAAAGCACTCTGGTAAGTGATTGCAATTGCTCTTTTTATGCTAATTTGAGTACAGACTTATTGGAATGAGTTTATCAGCCCCAGAACACCTACTGGGAATTTCCACAGGCCGCTGCTGTAAATGAGACGTTGCATCCCAATGAGTAAATACATTTCAAATGCAAAGCAAATCTATTTCAGGGATTTTTTTTTCTGACTTCCTTCAGATGTTTTGCAGTTGGTAACTAAATCTGCAAATGTCATAACATGAGGTGTACCATCTGAAATTGTACAGAAAAGAAAATCACATTTATTACACAAATAGGCTGAACAAAGGGCAAATAACAAAAATGAAAGTGGTAAAATTTAGTGAGGAGAAATTCTGGTATAAGAAAAGTTGCAGCTAATAGGAATATATAGTGATAATTATCTAAATTAAAATTGTTATATTAAATGGTTTCTGTGATGTTAGTTGATAGTTTTAAAAATCTGGGACATTTTAGAAGAATGAGATGTTTATCCAGTTACCAGCAACAGCCTGGGAAATTTAATTGAACACAGCTGATGCAAAGATAATGTCTGGCTTCAGCTTAAATGTCAACGAGAAAGATCATAGTTTGTTGGCAGGCATGTATTTTTTTAAGGGTGAAATTTCACTTCAACAAGGCAAATTGGCTCAAGGAAAAAGGATTCTAGATATAAAGCAAAGAACAATCAGACTGCAACCCATAGAGCCAGGGAGGCTATATAGCAGGGGGGACCCTAGGATGACTGTGGCTTATAATAAGTTTTGGTTTTACTCAATTACTGGGCAAGCCTCAATGAAACATTTCACTATTAGGATAAGAATTTATAGTGTATTAAGCTGATAATAGAAAAATAAATTAATAAATAAATAAATATGGGAAAAAATAAAACAAAAACAACAACAACAAAAAAGACAAGTCACAAAGGAAAAAAAAAAGAGAGAAGCAAAAAGAATGTATGTTTCCAAAGATATAGGGGATTAGACTGAGGACTTTGGTAAGCAAACAAGCCAACAACCAGGTTACTTAGAGATATCAGAGCTCTTAATTCAAAATTATTTTCTATTATTGTTGACATAGCAAAGCATCATTTTTTGAGGCATCCAGACAAAATAAAGAGAACAAGAAGCAGGTTTGTTTTTCAATAAGCTCAATAAGCATATCAAATATTTGAGTAGCTGTCACAAGCTAAAAATTGTAGCTACTAATAAAAGAACAGAGCCTCGGAGCCTTTTATTAAAGGATAAGAAATCGGAATAGCAGCATACATTGTATTAAAGTCATTGGAGGAGGAGTATAGAGAGCTTACTAGCATATATGAGATCCTGGGTCAGGTCCCCATACCAAAATAATCAAGTATGAATTAAATTGAATCATGGATCATAGGGATGGTTGAGAATAAAGGATGTCTAACCATGCAAAGATGACTCCCAAATGGACTGTGTCTCCTAGCTCTGCATTATAACAGATGAGTAAGAGTGATACTGCATGACCCTGGAAGTATAACATAGAAAAGCCTGTGGTATTTGCTTGGTTTCTTGTAATATTGTCTATGTGTACATCCCTAAATGGTCTTTATGTGAAAAAAAATCAAAGCTAGCTACTGGGGGGATGTCTTTCGGTATGCTGTGAGTACATGTTGTTCCCATTGGTTAATAAATAAGCTGCTTTGGCCTATGGCAAGGCAGCTGAGAAGCAGGTGGGAAATCCAAGGAGAGAGACAGGAAAGAGAAAGGCAGAGTCAGGGGAGACACCAGACTGCCGCTCAAGAAGCAACAAGATGCCAGCAGACTGGTAATACCACGGCAACATGGCAATATATAGATTTATAGGCATGGGTTAATTAAAGATGAGTTAGTTAGCCAGAAGCTGAAGCCATAGGCCATAGAGTTCATAATTAATATAAGCCTCAGAATAATTATTTTATAAGCATCTGTGGGACCATGGGACTTGGCAGAACTGAGAAACATTCCAGCTACAGCTAGCCAAGTGGGAAAGAAGAATGCAAAGGTTGTCATGGTGGACTTTCCTATCTGGTGGAAGTGAGCGAGACTCACCTAGATATACAAGCATACAGGAATGATTTAGACTTCTGACCCCAACAGAAATCACCACATGAAGAAGAACCAAAGCCCAAATTACATGGTCCCAATTAAGCCCTTTTTAGGATTTTCCAGATAATAGAACAGTCCTTGCTGAGGAGGCTAGCACACTGAAGAAGAGAAGCCTACCTGTGTCCCATGAGGTTTTAGATTCTCAGAACGATTGCACATTAAATGACTGGCATTTTTCCCATAAAAAGTTGGGGGACAGTATGTTCTTGCAATAAAATAGATACCGAGAACACAAAGCATGTATGAAGACAGGATCAATTTTCAGTAAGTGATGACTTAGAAATCTATTTTCCATATTATCACAGTTTTTGGAAAATATTTGAGAACATAGAATAGAAAAGTAAGAGAAAAACAAAGTAAAATACTGAATCTATTAGGAGAACGCACAAAAGCACGGTAAACATATATTGGTCCCAGAGGACAGCAGTCATTCACTGAAAGCCCCTGACAGAGGAGCTGAAGGAAGGAGGTCCATTAGAATTAAGACTTAAGAACTGCAAGATGAGCTGCTGATGGCTCAGTGTTTAAGAGCACTGGCTGCTTTTGTAGAGGACTCAGGCTTGATTCGCAGAACCCACATGGTGTCTCCCAACTGTCGGTAACTCCAGTCCCAGGGGATCCAACTCTCTCTGACAGAACTGCATGTACACGGTGCACAGACATATGTGCAGGAAAGACACCCACACAATAACCTTAAATAATTATTTTTCGTGAATTGCATGACAAGGCTATAAAAATTTGAAACCAGAACAAAACATATTAGCACAGGAAGAAAAAGAAGGCAATTTCAAATTGCAAATTTCCGGTGGACAAACAGTTATAATTCGGAAGAAATAGAGCATATTATTTGGGAATGCAGTGCCATATCTTGACAACATCTGACTATGGAGTTGTGACTCATGAACTTCATCCTTTGTAGTTTTTATTTCCATTTACTAGAAATCTACCATAGATAATTTGTCCATTCTAGTCCTGATAGACTTTTAAATTATTTTCAGTTTTCTCTTATTAACAGTGTTATTAGGCCTCCCAATGACTATTACATGGATTAGTTTTACAGTATATGAGAAATGTTTCTGGGGGGTGTCAGGCAACACACTTATAATGTGATTTAACCTTGCATTTTTTGAATGCTAACTCATGTCATGCTTATTTTTATGTTTCTTCTGCGAAATATCTACTGATGATTTAAGCTCTAATTTCTCCTTCCCTATCCTCTGGATCTCTCTTTCCCACTTTCTCCTTTCCCTCCTTTTCTTGTTCTTTCTTCTTTTTCTTTCTGTAAATGTAAATTATTTCACATATTCTGCTTTCTATTGTGGTTTTTAGAAAAACAATGTTTCTGTTGCAACTACATACAGAGTCCATTTTTCTTATCTTGGTATAATTGTATGTCTTAAAATGGATAAAAGATTTAAACTTATTATAGTTTAAATATCAGAATCTAAATTTTATAGTTCATGCATACACACATGTATATTAAATATGTACATATATGTACACACATATATATACACAATGCACACACACACATATATATATATATATATATATATATATATATATATATATATATATATATATATATTGAAATCTGTCCCTGACCCGAGGAAATGATGTTCACTTATAAATTATCTTTGATATTTAAGGCCCTAAATTATATCAAATTAATGCAATGGTAAATTTTTTAGCTAAAAAGAAAAAGTGATTGCACATCAATGGATGGTCACTTACTGAAGAATACATGGACAACACAAATCAAATTATATAAGCTACAAAGAAAAAGATGATACATAATGATTATGTAGGATCAGGGATAAGTAGGGTTTGGGGTGAATACGGTCAAACTCATTATATGAAAGTATCAAAGAATTAATTTTAAAAAGAAGACAGAAAAAGTAAATAAAAATAAAACCTGTTTTGTAAATGTCTTAAATTTTTATTAGACTTTTTGCATTTTATATACTTAAAATTATGAGCTATGATATATTTTTATTGGTCAATTTTGATGTCTGACAATTTTATACAAATCTATGATTTATTCTGGTTATTCTCTTCCACACACCTTTTCTTATCTCCCTGTCATCCCTCATCCTTGTTAACTTCCTTCTCACCGAATCTCCACAAATTGCTTTTGAAGTTCTGTGACTTTTGATTTTGATTTGTGACTCATAGTTTAAACCACAGTCATGTGTGTGGGTACTGCATAAGAGCTACCTGTTGTTGCCTGGTAGGCTCATGAGTGAGTCCACAACGAGGTTAATGACTCTTCCACTCCCGGTGTCTATCAGTAACAAATATTTCTGCAGTGAGTGGTAGGACCCATTCAGCCTACACCCATGCCTGACTTTAATGGTCCCAGTCATGTGCAGACTCAGTACAGGAAACCTCAGCTTTATGATTGCACTGCTGTGTCTTGCCAATTAGATGCCGTTTCACAGTCCTTCTCTACATCTTCTAGCGCTTACATTCTTGCAGTCTCTTCAGCAGTGTTCCATGAACTTTAGAGAGAATATTGTGTCTTATTTAGAGCTGTTCACATGACTATCACCTGCCATGTGTCTGTATTTGCTATCAGTCATTGGAAGCAAAGGTTTCCCTGATTAAGACTGAGAGTAAAATATATGGGAATAAACGTAAGTCTTTAGAGGTCATTTTGCAGCTATGTCAATGTTGTTAAACAGCAGTGCATAGTTTCTCCCTAAACCTATGATCTTCCTTACTATGGACTTTTTTAAAACCAAGTTTACACTACTGGTCATGGATTCCATCCTGCTGATCAAGCCTCAGATCCAGTCAGAGAACAGTTAATTACCCCCATCACAGCATTGCCAACATTGCAAAAATGGGCACACCTTGCTTGGAATGGTGGATTCATAGTATGTAGAGTTCAGAGCTGGATAAGACCATAAATAACTTCTCCCCAAAAAGCTTCTGGCACAGTGAAAGCTAAACCAGGAAGGAAGAAGCTTCTTGCTCAGCTCCATCTTGTTTTCTCTACATCATGCAACCAAGGTGTGTGGTCCTTTCAGCAAAATGGTCTTATTCAGTTCTAGTCTGCAACCAAAGAAGAAAGGCAAAAGCCTTCATTGTTTTGGGGGCTTCTGCGGGCATGGTACCTTTTAAACTTAACAGCTCATGTTGTTTTCTGCTCAAATACAGAAATGAAACTTATTGTTATAGGGATTTTTTTCTTTTTTCTTTTGGTTTTATGAGCCAGGATTTCTCTGTGTAGCTTTGGCACCTTTCCTGGAACTCACTCTGTAGCTCAGGCTGGCCTCGAACTCAGAGATCTGCCTGCTTCTGCCTCCTGAGTGCTGGGATTAAAGGCATGCTCTACCATCGCCTGGCTTTATAGGGATCTTATAAACTGTATTTCTAAGTAATTTCATACAGTTTTTTTATAGATTTCATACATTATTTTATGAAAATGTTTTCTTCTTTTGCAATTCTCATACAAATCCTTTTTGCGGTCTACTTTCAATGTCTAGGACATCACTAAAACATGGCATTAAGAGGATACTTTCTTTCTTTATGACTAATTACAAAATGCTTCTGCTGTTTTAGTCTTGAAGCTGTCTGCTACAAATATTTCTCGAGACAGCTGTTTATCATCTTAACAATATTCCTAATTTGTTAAGAGCATTGAGGGACAGTTAATGCTCTGTACTCATCAGCTTAAAAGATTTCATATTTGAATTCCATTATTAGTGTACATCAATGTATTTGTTGTCCTAATTTAATATTCTAATTAAAAACCGCTTGCAATCCCTGAAATACACATTTTGGTCATAATTTATTTCCTTAACCTTCACTTTAAACACTAAAAAGACACGAGGAAGTTTGCAACTCTTTGTCAGTGAGCCCACCTTGCAGACTTTCATGCCATTTTGTCCTTTGATATTGGAGTTCATATAGTGAATACAGAAGTATGACTTTTCCCCTTTTCTTAAAAGCACATTGAGGTGGAAATACTTCATTAATGTCAATGAAGGCCACTAACAAAGTTTTCAAAACTTATTATTTGGAGATTGAATGCTGGGTTTTATAGATTTAGTTTTCATAATGGCACCTAAACATTTAGTTTTCAATGTCCTCTGAGCATAGTTTTAGCAATTCATATTTTCCTTGATATTACCCCAGTTTTAACTAATTGTTTAAATATGACAGAAAATGTTTCTTATTTTATTAGACCTTTAACTTCTGTTGAATTTGAAATGCTGGATATTTAAAAATATATATGCTTTTTTTATCTCTAAGATCAATAATACAAGTGAGAGCTCATGCTGGTTAGGATGTGGAGCAAGGGGAACAGTACTCTATCGCTGGTGGGGGTGCGAACTTATACAACAACTATGGAAATCAGTATAGAAATTTCTAAAAAAGATGGGAATCAATCTACTTTAAGATCCAGCTGTACCACTCTTGGGCATATACCCAAGGGATGCTTCATCCTAGCAAAGGGATACTTGCTCAGCTATGTTTATTGCTGCTCTATTCATAATAGCCAGGAATTGGAAACCATCTAGATGCCAATGGATAAAGAAAATGTGGTGTATTTGCACAATGGAGTATTACTTGGCTCTTATAAAAAAAAAAATGACATCATGAAATTTGAAGGCAAATGGATGGGACTAGAAAAACATCATCCTGAGTGAGGTAACCCAGGCCAAGAAAGATAAACATGCTATTTATTTGCTCATATGTATTAGCCATTAAATAAATGATAACCAAGCTACAATCCATAGGCATAGAGATGTTAGGGGGCACATATGGATCTCCCTAGGAGGAGAAAATAGAATAGATTTTATGGGTGGACTGGAGGGGGGGCGGGAGAAAACTGGAGAATTAGGTAGGAAGGGGGAGGGGAGATGGGATTCAGCGAGGGAATGAGGGGAGAGATAGCTAGAGCTGAAGGGTATTTTGGGGGTGGTATGAAAACTTAGTACAGTGGAAACTTCCTATAGTATATAAAGGTAATCATAATGAAGTCTCCAAATGAGGGAGATGGAACCTTACTGGCCAACTCTTGTCTCGAAACCAAGCTTCCAGTACCTGGACTGGGTTTTACCCAATTGACTTTTTGGCTGAAATGGTCCCATGGAAGTCCTCAAACAACTGAGGCTGTTGCTCAGACAGCAAGTTGCTCTCCACAAACTGACAGCAAGGCCCTATTGCTGAAGACAACACCTGCACACCAGCACATGGTATGGTTGAGCTGGTGCTTACATAGAAACTTCACGCCTATGTTCTAGTGTCAATGACATGGATAGGTACTCTGCAGGCTACCAAAAAAGAAAAGGAAACATCAACCCCCACAAAAAGCCTTTGATCTACAATCTCTCCTGCCCACAAAATATGCTAAGGAGATGGTGGCACAAACCTTGTGGGAGTAACCAACTGATGACTGACTTGACTTAAGGCCCACTCCATGAGATGGATCCCATATCTGACACTGTTTGGTGACCAAGAGCCAGAGTCTAGGTAGCCCAGATACCTATGGGATTTAAAAGAAAAGTAAAAATAAATGACTTCTAATGATTATTCTGCTATACTTACCACCTAGTGTCTTATTCAACCATCATTAGAGAGACTACCTTCTGCAGCAGACGGGAACAAATACAATGACCCACAGTCAGACATTATGCAGAGCATGACCTTGGTATACACGGCTCTAAATTAGATGTCTCCTTCACATCCCTCCCTGCAGAGCTCAGGGAATCCTGAGCTGAGAAGGAGTCCGGGGAAAAGGAAGGGACAGAGGATACCAAGGCAACAAGATCCTCTAAAACAAATGAGCAAAGCTCATATAAACTCAAAGAAACTGAAGCAGAAATCACAGGGCCTACAACCGGTCTGCTCTAGGTCCTTTGCATATATACGGTAGCTTTTAGTTTAGTACTTTTATGGCATTCCTGAATGTGTAAAAGAGTCTCGGATTATTATTATTATTTATTATTTATTATTATTATTATTTGGTTTTTCGAGACAGGGTTTCACTGTGTAGTTTTGTACCTTTCCTGGAACTCACTTTGTAGGCCAGGCTGGCCTCGAACTCACAGAGATCCGCCTGCCTCTGCCTCCCGAGTGCTGGGATTAAAGGCATGCGCCACCACCACCCGGCTGAGTCTCGGGTTCTTGTGCCTTCTTTTGGGGCCCTTTTATTTTTCTGTTGGTTTGTCTTGTCTAACTTTGATAGGATTCTTTTCCTTTTCTCTTGCTATATTTTATTTTGTTAAAAAATAAACCCTAGGAGTAAGCAAATAAGAAACCCTGAAAAAAATGAAAACAAAAATATTTGCCACTTTTAGAAACTCTTCTCCTCCCTTTCAAGTTATTAAGAATCTGTTAATTTTAATAATCATTTCAAAAGGCTAATCTTTGCTTCATTTGTTGAACTGTTTTGTTTTCTTCTTGGTTTATTTTTGTTTATTACCTTTTGTTCCCTTATTCCATTTTCTTTGGATATATTTTTTTTCTGTCTTTTTTTTTTCTGATTTCACAAACTGGGGAATTTTCTCACTAATTATTAATGATGAGAAAAGTCTGGAGATTTTCCCAGGCAGTACACTAGGCAGAAAGCTAAGCTAAGTATTTTGAAGTGCTTCCACGAACAATACTTGAAGAGCTCAGCCAAAAGTTTTCATTATTCTGGAAATGAGAGGTGCTGATTAAATTGTTGACAAATAAGTTTAAAGGAAAGACAATGGTTTGGAAGGGTACGTTCACGGTTTGTTAATGAGCTGTGTCAGAAGTCCAGGCTGTCTCCAGTGGAGAATGGATAGAGAAGGTGCTGCCAGTGACGCTGAGAAAATCGATGGCTTCAAGAATACTTGAGTGACTACTGGGTGGAATTATTTCTTTTGTTTTTTATAATATAGTTACATAATTTCCTTCTTACTTTTTCTCCCACCAAACCCTACTATAGTCTCTTCCAAATTCATGCCTGTTTTTTTTTTTCACTAATTGTTGTTATGTACATACATGATACACACACATATCACCTGTTAAGGCTATGTGTTACTTGTACATCCATGTTTTCAGGGCTGACCATTTGGTATTAGATAATCAGTTGGTGTGCTCTTCCCTGGGGAAGATTATTTCATGGTCTCTTAGCATTTCTTAGTTCCCTTTAGTTCTTTGTGTCGGGTTGAGGCCTTACGGGATTCTCCCTGTCCGTGTTAGCATACCTGTTATTGTCTTTGTTAAACTCATGCTTAGCTAGTCACATTGGTGAGAAGTAATGTGTGTAGTTTCTGACATTTTTATGAGACACAGTCTCACAGTGAATCAAACTGTTATAAATATTCCTGTCTACATCTGTCTGCAGGTGTGAGTTTTATTTTTTCTCAAATGTCTTGGAGATGTAGCATCGCCAAGTCATATGCTCTGTTTATATTTGAATATATATGAAAATGTCTAATAGTTTTCCAGAGGGAACTAGTATTGTTATTTTCAGATACTGGTGAAGGAGTGTTCCCGTTTCTCTCCATCTTGACTAGAACCCTATCATGTTTTCATGTATCTCTCGGCATACTTAGTCTTGTTTATTCTAATCCATTTGCAGTGTTAACTCATTGTAGTGCTATGTATATTTCCTTAGGGAATAATGATGTTGCTTACCTTGTGTTTACCTTTATAGATGTCCTATTAGCAGTGGTGGAGGGGGAGGGGGTGCCTGAGCTGGCCTACACTGGTGATTAGATTGGTGGATACCCTAACTGTCACCACAGAGCCTTCCTCCAGTAACTGATGGAAGCAGATGCAGAGATCCACAGCCAAACACCTGGCCGAGCTCTGGAAGTTGAGTTAAGAGAGGGAAGAGGGATTATATGAGCAAGGGCCATTAAGATTATGATGGGAAAAGTTACAGATACAACCGAACCAAGCCAGTGGGAACTCATGAACTTTGGAGTAACAGCTATGGAGCCTCCATGGGACTGGACTGGGCCCTCTGCATGGGCGAGACAGTTTGTAGCTTGGTCCATTTGAGGGGCTCCTGATATTGGGAATAGGATCTATCCCTGGTGCATGAACTGGCTTTTTGGAGCCCACTGCCTATGTGGGACACCTTGCACAGCCTTGATGCAGGGGTGGGGGGGTGGGGGGTGGGGCCAGGGGGGTTGGACCTGCCTCAGTTGAATGCGCCGGGCTTTGCTGACTCCCCATGGGAGGCCATACCATTTTGGAGGAGGGATAGGGGGTGGGGTGGGGGTGGGGAGCAGGAGGAGGGATGAGGGAGGGATCTGTGGTTGGTATGTGGAATGAATAAAGAAATTCTTAATAAAAAAAAGAATATATCTTTCCATTTGTCATTTACATTGAGTTGTTCATCATCTTTTCAATTGGTAGTTAGTAGATTTCTATATTCCTGATGCCCATCCATCACCAGGTGTGTGCACTTTAGATATTTCTTCCCAGTTTGGAGTTCCCTTTCTTTTTTTCTTTTTTCTCTTTCTTTTTCTTTCTTTTTTGTTTTTCTTTTTTTGTTTTTTTGTTTTTCAAGACAGGGTTTGGTGCCTTTCCTGGAACTCACTCTGTAGCCCAGGCTGACCTCAAACTCACAGCGATCCTCCTGCCTAGGCCTCCAGAGTGCTGGGATTAAAGGCGTGCACCACCACCGTCTGGCTCTTTATTTTCTTAATCAAATATTTCAAAAACAAAATGTTTTCTAAGCTTGATAAAACCAAAATTGTGTTTTTGTCTGATATAGTTTATGCTTTTAGTGCCCTCAGGAATCTTTCTTAAGCAAAGGTCACTAATTAGCTTCCATTGTTTATTTTTAAGAGGCCTTTGCTGGTTGCTTTTGATGTTTGTCGGAAAGTTTTAGTGGTAACTGTTAGTAGAGATTGGCTAACCAGCCTTTCACAATCTTTGTGGCTTATCTTCTAATAGATGCCCAAAACAATTGAGTAAGAAACATATTTAGGTGAAGGAAATTTCAGCCCTTGCTTAATTGGGGTCATTTCCCTTGAGGGGATGGAATTTCCAGATGCCCTAGAAGTGTCTGGAGATAATTTCAGAAGATGAGAAACAGTGCCAAATAAAGGTAAAAACCTTGAGCTTATTTCAGTAATGCCTCTTGTTGCCTGAATGACCACCCAGGAATATATGACACATAGAGATAGAAACTTATTCTTGTCACCAACAACATACAGAATTCTATGATCCATCATTTGTGTGTCCCATCCACACCTTTGACCTATTTAGAAAATGTTAAAATATATTCCTTTTTCATGGCAGGGTGTTAATGGCAATTAACACTCATCTGGAAGTCAGAGAACCATAAGCCCCCCCATACCATGTAGGTCTCAGGCAACAAATTCATTTGACAGGCTTGGCATCAAGTCTCATTACCTGTTGAGCCACCTCACTGGGCCTGCATATGATATTTCTTTTACAAAAAGATTCATTATTTTATGGATATAGCCATGTGCTTGTATGAGTTTATGTGTATCATATGCATTGAAGGGGCCCATGAAGGCTTGAAGGGGGTGTCAGACCCCCTAAAACTAAAGTGACAGGCAGCTCTAAGCTGTCATGTAGGTGCCGGGAATAAAATGTGATCCACTGCATGAGTGGCAAGCACTCCTTACCCAGCAATCTTTCCAGCTCCGTTAAAGATGGAGCTTCCTCTGTTCCATTTAACCCCTGAAAGAAAAGACAATGCATTTTATTTACATTTCACATACACTCCTATGTAAAGTGGCAGAGGGAGCATATATCACACAGTGATGTGCTTGAGCACACTGCATCCTCCTTTGTATTTTCTCTTGACCTCCTCACATGGCAAGGAAGGAGAGTGTATCCTGGTGTAGTGCTGACCTGAGGGTGTATCCAGCCCTTCCTTTGCTGACCCCCTGGAGAGCAGTATGGACTCAGAGAATATCACTAGTAAGTAACATGTGAAACTAAGTGAAGAAGTCATTCCTGTCTGCTTCAGTTTATACAGTGAGCAGGTAAACACAGTGATCAGAAAGCCAAAGTTTAAAAAAGTGATATGAGAAAGTTATATTATCAGTTGTCTATCATGAATATAGAGGAAACAGAAGGTCCTCAGCAAAATAACCAACATCATATAGCAGCCTACTAATCGCATGCTAAATGACTTGATTCTATTCTAAGAAGACAAGGACTTTAACTCAAGTATTATGATTTCCTGTATTAATATAAAAGAGAAATTGACTGATATTAGTATATGAAGGAATAGGGATTTGATTAAATTCAACATCATTCATTTTTTAAAATATTTTTAAAAAATATTGTAGAAAACATTAGTAAGCACAAACTTTAACAACACATAAAATGTTCTGCTTTCAGGTAGGGGTATGAGTGTGCTCGTGTGTGCGTGCGTGCGTGCGTGCGTGCGTGCGTGTGTGTGTGCACATTTTAAGGCTTTGACAATTTCATAGACTGTATTTTAATCATTTTCATTCCTCTCCCAAATCTCCACTTAAATTCACGCCCCCCATTCCATGATCACCCAACTTTGAGGAAATTACCTGAGCAAGGGGTGAGAGTTCATGCCCACTTCCCATACCCATGCTGCGACTTTGTGTGGCTTGAGCTTAGGCAGACATGAGCATGGTGTTATGACTGCCAATTGCTTTCGTGTGTCCAATAAACAAACACTGCTTTCTTGTAGTCATTCACCACCTCTGGATTCTACAGTATTTTTACTCCCTCATATGGAAACTACTACTGGATATATATATATATATATATATATATATATATATATATATATATATATATATAATGTGGTATCACTATCCCTTACTAGAAACCACAGGCTAACAAATCAAAAGCCCAATGTCATGAATTGGCTATTTTATTTGTTGGCCAGTGAGATCTTCTTACAGGCAATTGCCATTCCTCTTGGTTATCCTTCAAAACTTAACAGAAAAACCTTATTGCTGAAGACATCACATACTTCAGTTATAGAACATGGATAAATCAAATGGGTACTGACATAGATGCTTTATTCCTACTGGAAATCTTTCATAGCACCAGAAAGTACTAGGCGTGCTGCCATATAAGGATATTAATCATCAGGTTTATCTAGCTGTCAATCCTGTGAACTACAATAGCAACTTACATGGCAAGATTTGCCAATTGGTACAACAATGGCAAAATGTTATGAGAGTAACCACTTACTTTATGATTGGATTTAAAGTTCAGTCCACATGATAGAATCCATACCTGGTACAGTTTTGGGGCCCAAGAACCTGTGAGCAGGAACTATTGGAGAACATACTACCATTATTATGTCAAATGGACATGATATTAAACCAACTCTTAATGATGTTAATGCATTTCCTAAATCTCATCAGGAAAGTTTTTTTATATAAGTAGATGGTGACAAGAAGAGAGATGTACAACTGGTCAAGGGACAGAGAATACGTGACTTCTGAGTGTCCTGTTTTAAGTAGGATATCTTTATCGCATCTCTTCCTCTGAAGGCTTAAAGATCTTTACAGAAGAAGGGGCAGTGCCATTTCTGATCAAAGGAGCAGGCACTTCACAAGTATGTGAATAGCAGATTAAAGATGTGCAGGTTTCAACGGCTGCATTTTGAGTCCCTTCCTGTGGCTCCCATTGTTACTATGGAGTAGGAGCATTTGAAAGAATGTTTAAAGCAGTGCCTTTAAAACTTTAGCATATGTTGGAAACACCTATTGGAAATGTCAAACATATTGCTCTGTCCCATTTTGTAGGTCTCCAGTCAGACCTTAGAATTTTCAGGTAGACATAGTCCTGGTTGATACTGATGATGCCTTGGGGGTACTCAACTTTTAGAAACACTAGTCTGAAAGCAGCAAATAGGATTCCTAGGTTGGAGAAGGTGGGGAAAGACCATGGTAACTATTTTTTTTCACAATATAAAAATTATTCAGAACTTTAAAATCAAAGTCTTTGTGATGTGATTAATTCTTACCTTTCTATTAACCCGAATTCCTAGAAAGTGATTTTACATAAAGATTTATTTGCTCATGTTTGCAGAGACCACAATCACAGTGAAGAAACAGAAGGGTGATTCAGGGGAAGAGAAAGAGCAAACAAAAGATGCATGCTGTTGAGTTTGATATCTGCGTTAGCTAATTCCCTGAGTGCATTCAACCATGTGAATTCCAGACCTCAGCTCTGTCTGTTAAGGGGAAGAGGACAAAGAAAAAATATATAAACTAACCCCTGAATTGTAAGACAAATTGCTAAATGGTCTTACTAATAAAAATAAACCCAGAGCCAGATATCGAGGTAAAAGCAGGAAGATTAGAGAAACAGAACAAGCCACAGCCAACCTCACCTTACCAACTCCTCAGCCTCCAGAGAGAGAGAGAGAGAGAGAGAGAGAGAGAGAGAGAGAGAGAGAGAGAGAGACAGAGACAGAGACAGAGACAGAGACAGAGACAGAGAGAGCTACTTCATGTATACTCACACCTATATACCTTTCTGTGCCCTGCCATCTTTTTTTTTCCAAGACAGGTTTCTCTGTGTAGTTTTGGTGCCTGTCCTGGAACTCACTCTGTAGACCAGGCTGGTCTCTGCCTCCGGAGTGCTGGGATTAAAGGCCTGTGCCATCACTACCCAGCATGCCTTGCCATCTTAGTTCCTCTCCCCTACCAGCTACATCATTTCCTGTTTCCACCCAGCTTTATCACTTCCTGTCTGTCTGTACAGACCTCTATGATTAACTAGCACTGGAATTAAAGGCTTGTGCCACTATGCTTAGCTTTGTTCCCGGTGTGGCCTTGAACTCACAGAGATCTGGATGAATCTCTGCCTCCTGAATGCTAGTATTAAAGGCATGTGCTACCACTGCCTGGCTTCTATGTTTAATATAGTGGCTGGCTTTGTCCTCTGATCCCCAGATAAGCTTTATTGGGGTGCACAAACAAAATATCACCACACTGAATCATTGTGAAACACCCTCATCCAAAGCACTGATTTTTACACTCACAAGTGGCATCAAATTCTTTCACAATTACTCAGCAAATTGTGTCTTGTGGAAATCTGGAGTATAACAAGAGAGAAGAGAATGAGAATGGTGGATCCTTGAGGAGGGATCACAAGCTCATGCCAGCTTGAGCTCAACCAGGAACACCAGAAACTGCGATAAAATAAGGCTATACTATCAGCAGACAACTTGGAAATCTGAAGTTAATATAAGTATGTATCTTGCATAATATTTGCAGCACTTAAGCTAATATTGTAAGTGGCTTTACAATATAATTGTCACCTGGCACACAGAGTCCATGATTCACGAAATAGCTACTTAGATTGTTACTTGACTAGAGAAATTAAAAAATAAATGTAGTGATATACTGTGTACCCTAATAAACTTGCATGATGATTAGAGGACAGAGCCAGCCACCAGATTAGACACAGAGGCCAGACAGTGGTGGCACACACCTTTAATCCCAGTACTGGGAAGCACAGATGCCTTTAATCCCAGGAAGTGACGCCAGGAGGGATAAAGGCATGAGGAAACAGGAACTAAGGTGGTTCCACTCGGAGGATTTCAGTCAGAGGATTCATGGAGTTGGTAAGGTAATAGGTGGTGGCTGTGGCTGTTCTGCTTCTCTGATCTTTCAGCTTTCACCCTGATATCTGGCTCTGGGATTTTTACTAAAAGACCATCTAAGATTCGAACAACAAATAGTCATCGCATTATGTTGTAAAGGCTGGTCTTAAACTCCTGGGCTCAAACTGTCTTCCTGCCTTGGTTTTAATGATTAGTTGAAGTTATAACTGTGTGTCATGATTCCTAGGTATTTTATTTTAATATGTTTATGTATTTTTAATGGTAACCTACATAATATCAAAACAAACATATCTTTTTTTTTCATCTATTTAAGTGATACCCAGGTGTTAGCTTTAGAAAGATTTTGGACAGTGATTTATTGAAACAAGATACAGTCCCTGCTGGACCTGATTACACAGGAGATATTAATCACTTCTTTTTTCTCTTTCATTTTTCTTTATTAAGAAATTTTCTACTCACTCCACATACTATCCACATATCCCCCCTCCTATGTCCTCCTACCCCCAGCCCTCTTTCCCAAGCCACCCCGAATCCCCACATCCCCCAAATCAAGGTCTCCCAATGGGGAATCAGCAGAGCCCAGCACACTGTGCCTAGGCAGATCCAAGCCCCTTCCCACTGCACCAAGGCTATGCAAGGTGTCACACCACAGGCACCGGGTTCCAGAAGCCTGCCCATAGACCAAGGACAGATCCTGATCCTCCTACCTGGGTGTCCCCCAAACAGTTTGAGCCAAACAACCGTCTTCCATATCCAGAGGGCCTAGTCAGTCCCATAGGGCCTCCACAGCCACCGGTCCACAGTTCTTGGGCTTCCACTAGTGTGGCCAGTCATCTCTGCACGTCCTCCCATCATGATCTGGACATCCCTTGTCTGCAGTATCTCTCGTCTCTCTCATCAGTTGGATTCCAGGAGCTCAGCCTGGTGCCTGGCCGTGGCTCTCTGTATCTGCCTCCATCAGTCACTGGACCAAGGCTCTATGATGACAACTAGGTTATTTGCTAGGCTGGTCACTAGAGTAGACCAGTCCAGGCATCGTCTGGACCATTGCCAGCAGACCAAGGTGGGGTCAACCTTATGGATACCTGAGAGCCTCCCCAGCACCCTGCCTCTTCCTATTCCCATGATGTCCTTATCTATCATGGTATCTTCCTCCCTGCTTTCCCATTCTGTCCCTGTTCCAGCTTGACCTTCCCATTTCCCTATGTTCTCATCCCCTACTCCTCCTCGACCTCTGCCACCACCCCCACACCCAGTCCACTCATGTAGATCTCATCCACTTCTCATTCACAGGGTCATCCGTGTGTCCCTCCTAATGCTCAATCTTACCACAAGGACACATGCTCAACTTTGTTCATATCAGCATTATTCGTAATAGCAAGAACCTGGGAACAACCTAGATGCCCCTCAACTGAAGAATGGATAAAGAAAATATGGCACATATACACAATGGAGTGCTACTCAACAGTAAAAAAAACAATGACATCATGAGGTTTGCAGGCAAATGGATGGAACTAGAAAATATCATCCTGAGTGAGGTAACCCAGACTCAGAAGGACAAACATGGTATGTACTCACTCATAAGTGGTTCTTCATCACTTCTTGTTTCAGTTGCAGCTTTTTCTCACTCTCAGTCAAAGTAATTAAGATTTATAAATTTAAACAGGCTTAGTACTGGGGCTTGTTCTAAATTCTGCATGGCATCTCCCTCCTCCATAGAACTACTGATTCTTAAATCTTGCACCCAGAGAAACTCCACCCATAGCTTTCTCTCACTAAAACCTCCACTTGAAGTTGGCAGGACATCTCTGCAAAGTCCACTATCTAATTCTCTTTTGTTTCTGTACAGCTGATTTATGTGGTAAATTAGAAAAGAAATGGGATAGGATTTTCCATTAATGAGAGGCTTTTAATTCCAGACCTCCTTTCATCTGCACTAATTGAGTGATTTGCTTTGCTCAGTATAATACAGAAGAGGTAAGGCTGCCAGTCTAAGCCTGTCTAGTTGCAGGCAATATAACATCTGTGCAGTGGCAGGCAGAAGAACTCTTTACTCAGTGGACAAGAAGGAAACAGACTTCTTTGTTTAAGTCCTGGATTCTAGTGTTCTTTGATACACAGGAAGAGTCAACTAATCCAATACTTATTTTGATGATTACAGACAAATATCATACTAGTGTTTTCCTGTGTGTTCACTGCATATACAGCTTTATAAAGTCAGTTGCTATGTTAATGATCTCACAGTATTGATCATTTATATCATAATGTGTATATTCAGTTGAGGAATCCAAAGTAAGTTAATTTTTGTTGTTGTTACATTTAATGATATCTTTATACGTTGATATTTAACATATAGCATAAGCCTTACCAAAAATATTTCCCTTTTATATGTATTACCTCATTTATATTTTCAGTTTCTCAACTAAAATCATATTACAGAAAATAATTAAGTCCTTTATTTTTAATGCCTAAATTTCTATTTGCATATTATATGTTTAGTTTGCTCTTTTTGAAAATTCCTTTTGGCCTTAGGTTGTTGTTCCTACCCTCCTTAATTTCCCCTTCTCACATTTTAAAGGATACGTTAGTTTTACACTGCCAGAAATTTCTTGGATATATTTTACTATTAAATCATTCTTCCAACCTTATCTTCATTTTCTTTTCCCTTTAAATCTATGACTGTATTGAACAGTATTCTTTTAAAATCTCTATGCCAAGTTTGCCCCAGCCATTTGTTGTTGCTGTCCTTGTTGGGTGAGGTTCATTCTGCTCTGTTTGGATGAAGTGCATTGTGTCCGGGAAAAACATACATGCCAGTTACTAAGTTTATTATATATGATTTAAGGAAAGCTGTTAGTTGTAAAATGTCTGGTTCATTATCTGTATTTTTAAATTTCCAGTTAGGATGTTTTAGCCTGAGCAATCTGGCGCTGACCTCACTTGCCTGATCTTACTAGATTTTTTCTTCTGTTGAAAGTGCTTGGCCCTCCCCACTCACCTTTAAATTAGAAAAAAATTAATGTGAATATGTCACAAATTTGTCTATATTCAAAGATTTCCCTTTACAATATGTAGGAGGATTCCTTAAATTGAATAAGAATTAGTAAATTTATAGTTTTAAATATTACATTTATTTCATTGTTTTGGTTTTCATCTTTGAGAAACCCAATTATATATATTATATATAACATATACACATATATATGTTAGATCTCTTTAAGAGCTGGTCCTCCATTTTCATTACTTTTATAACTAAGTAAATCTTTTATTCATTATAAAAATTTTTCCAGTGGTTACTTTATACCTTAAATTTTATATTAGAAGGATGACTTTTTCCATTTTTTTTTAGTTAAATCAAATTTGTTTAGTTTATTCCTAGTTTTGGTTCATTTTATCTTTAATGTTTTAATTTTTCTGTTTTTCTTCCATATCCCTGAATATTAAGGATACACACACACATAAACACACTGATACACTTACTTAAATAAAGTTTGTTTTCAAACATATATGTATGCATATATATATGTACATATAATGATTTCCACAAAAATAAGTCAGAGAAGGAATGCAAACATTATTTCTATGTGTAATTGTTGTCATGTATTTAAATTTAGCTCTTATATTGCCCAAATATATCATACACTTAATAAAATAATAATACTTTCATCCATTTCTATTTTTCCATACTAAGATCAATGCTATTCATGTGTTATGACTGATAAAAATATTAGTTGTTTGTACTATCTCCCTCTGTACTTTTCATTATTGTATTAATAGATCAGAACACAATTTATGAGTGTTTATTCAAACTGAAGGAATCAAGGAAAGTGGAGGAAAAGCAGTTGGTCCTTAGGTTCAGGACAAAAAAAAATATGTGGAACAGGGTCCTGTAATAGGTGTGGAACACTTTATACAGCTTCAATCCAGAAGATGAGACCCAGAACCTGCTTTTCCACAGCCAGTTTATAAGTGCTGTAAAGTGTGGGGTGATGGTTAGATGATACTAGTTCTTCCTGGAGAACCAGATTTTATCTTGAAATAGGTTGATGAAATTAGAGAGATTGCTGATGATTTGGGTTTCCACCAGGCTCCATTAATGTGCTATTCCAGCACTAAAGCACTTCTCTTTGTTTCTTGTGACAAAAAGTAGTTGGCTGCCTAAATGCAGAGCATATTGGGGCTACTGAGTTATTGAAGAGAAACTGCCAGTTACTATCTCAGAAGAAGAAAAAGTCCAATATGAAAGGCAAAAAGCGTGGTGCTGCTCAGTCCTGGCAGAGCCTGGAATATGTGGGATCAGTCAAATATGTGTGTTCAGCAGGATACAGCAAAAGAAAACAGCTTGTCGCATGATTGAATGCCTAAGAGTAACTTTATTTATGCTTCATATTTTGAGTAAAGATGAAACTGCTTTCTCAGGTCTCACCCCTGATAGAAAATTGTTTGTAACACAGTTTTATGGCACTGGTGAATAATTTTACTAATGGGCAAAATACCACCTAATCCACATCTTGCATACTGTATTAGGAGAAAGAATTGATTTCTGACTTTAACCAGGAACTAGGGCCATTTTCATCACAATGAACTCAGGACTGGCAACGACCAAATGGTTGTTCCATTTTCACAAAACTGGAAACAATGCAGTAATTGCTTATTGTTTTATTTTTTAAAGAAGGCATTTTATTATCTCTTACAGAAATTTGCACTTGATGTGTTTTATTTATAGTTATTTAGAAATGTTTACATGCAGCAGATAATTGTTCTTAATGGACAGTAAAGTAATGCAAATTCTATGGTCTCAATGATAAGTACATTTTGAAGTTTTTAATGTGAAAATATACCAGTTTACCTTGTTACTGTACTTTTTATATTGATCTTCTCTTACAACTTATAGGTTTAAAGATTGTATTTTCAGAGTAGAAACCAATGTTTTTGAGTTATTATTCAAAGAGAGCATAGTATTACATGCTTAGAAATATGAAGTTAATTCATACTTTAAGGCAGTGATTCTCAACCTGTGGGTCTGATCCCTTTGGGGTCAAACAACCCTTTCATAGGAGTCACATATGAAAAACACAGATATTTATGTTAAGTTCCATTACAGTAGCAAAATTATAGTAATGAAGTAGCACCAAAAATACTTTTATGGTTGGGGGTCAGCACAACATGAGGAACTATAATACAGGGTCACAGTGTTAGGAAGGTTGAGAATCGATGCTTTAAGGAAATCTCCACAGATATAGAAAACTCGAAGCAGGTGAAAGAACTTGAACTATGGTGGGTTTTCATCCCTACCTCCCTGTCACTGAAGCTGGCAGGGGAAGGAAGCCCTCCTTCTTGTGGAGCCATAGGTGACAAAAGTCACCAAAGACACCTTCTAAATTTATTTTTATTTTTTCTAGCTTCACTTAGCAGAAAAGCCAAGTTGGTCCAATTGGGCTGTGAAGTCTTATAGAGGCTTAAGAAATAACTACAGACTATTTGTAAGCTAAATTGGATGAGTTGGTATATGGGTTGTTATTCCTCAAGAACACTGCACTGAGTATATGCCCTTGTTACTGGACTTGATTTGTATGTGTGTGGGAGTTCCTTGTTTGCACACCTGTACATTCTTACTGTGTTTCTGTGGCCTTGTCTAAGAACATATGTTGGGGGAGGTAAAGGGGATAAAGAGAGAGAGAAAGACGGAGGGAGGGAGAGAAGGGGGGCGAGAGATGGAGAAAGAGAGAGATCTAACTTTCTTTTCTTAGAAGGTCACCAACTATATTGGATCAGACTCAACCTCATTACTTCATTTTCCTTTAGTTATCCTCTAAAAACTATATCTTCAAATGCAGCCCTATTTATGGACAAGGCTCCAGCTATGAATCTTAGAGGCACATAATTCTGTGCTTCCACTGGAATTTGAATCCAGATAGAACAAATAAGGCTAAACTTATAATCCAGAACCAGTAGCCAAAATCATTTCAGAATGCTGGGAAAGCAGATAGGTGGATTCCTGAAGCTCATTGGTCAGCTGGGGTAGTCCAATCAATGAGCTTCAGGTTGAATGAGAAATCCCGACTCAGAAATTCAAAGGTGGGGTTGGAGAGATGGCTCAGGCGTTGAGTGTGTTTGGCTCTTGTGGAGGACCCACATTCATTTCCTAACACCTACTTTATGTGGCTGATAATCACTCATGCATTCAATTTCAGGAAAACCCAACACTTCTGGCCACCATGGGCACTGGACAAAGATTTATATATCCATATACATACATACACACATACACATGGTTAAAAAAAAAGACTAAAAAAAAAAGAAAGAAAACATGGAGGAAAGAGACATAAACTCAACTTCTGGCCTCCATATAAATGTACAAACACATGCATGCACACTCATGTGGTGCTTATGTGTGCACATACCTACTAATAAGTACGTTCACCATACACACACAGAACACACATACAAAAGACACCACATACCAAAAATAAAACATTTAACCCCTATTTTTTCCTCCTCTTTGTTCCATTTTTTTCTATTTATTTTGTTTCTAATCAATTTATAACCAGAATGTCAGGTTTGTAGTTTAATTCTTTCATATTTGCTCCCAATCAGTGAACTACGTGACCTTGTGTTTACATTTCACAAAAATACCCATTAGACTGGTCTAAGCTTCAGAGTGGTTTTGTAGATAGGTTTCAAAAATCATTAGTCCGTCAAACTCCTGACAGGTCTATGACTCCTTTTGACCTTGCTGACAGTTTCCATGTCACCCACTCTGTTGTTTCCCTGGCCCTGTGGTTTTTCAAATGACCCCTATACCATTAGGATAGTGAGAGGTATGTACTAAGTAATTGATATGCAAAACCAAGGACATCCAAAACAGAAAGAGAATGAATAATAGCTCTTTTTGAATTGTTGTTTTTGTTAAGAAATAAATATCGGAATACTCAAAATGTTCAATTAATACCCATCACCCACCAGACGAGAGCCCTATTTAGACCACTGAATCATGTCATGGTAACTTTGTGTGTGGGAGTTGCTGCCTAGGTGTATGTGTGCATATGTGTGTATGCACATATGCATGCGTGTGTCTGTCTGTCTGTCTGTCTGCCCATGCCTTATAAGGAGTAGACATGACCTCTAGGCATAGTTCTAAATTGCAGAAGCCTTCAAAGAGACCAAAAACAAGGAAGGAAATCAATTTCCAGAAGCCAGTTACAAATTGGAGAAATAACGGAAAACATACCCAAAGTACTGCTACAACCCTATGATGGGCAGAGGAAGAGTAAGGCAGAGTTAGGCGAAGAGAGAATATTGTAGTCCCCCAAAATGGGACTAATTTAAAGAAAATCATGATTTCTCTAGGGATTATCTAGGGAAGACTTCATTCAGAACCAAGCTTTAAGAGAACATCTTGTCTTCCCTATACCAAAGTGTTTCAGGGAAAATTATGGACCTAATGACAGACCTTTGACAAGATGACATTTTCAAACCACTGTACCGGGTAGTATGTCTCTTGCCTTCTCTCAGTATGTAGGTGCTTTCAGAGGCAGTTGAAACCTCCATTACATTGCCTCCATGCTTTACTGGATGCTAAGAAAAAAAATTATAGTAGCACTTAACATTATCTAAAACATTTATCTTTTTCCAGTTACTGGATCAATCTCTCCTGTGTTAAACGATAATCTCATACTTTGTACATTAAAAGCAAATCAGACTAAAAACAAGGGTCTTTGCTTTAACGAGAGATGGTAGACTCTAAACCAAGTAACATGGGACAAAAAGTCACATTAGCTTTTGTATTCACCTTTGATCCTGACATAGCTGTTGATCTTTTGTCATGTCCAGCATTGTGCTAATCTGTGAAAACCCAAAATAAAAGAAAATAAGTAATTATTGTCAACTTGCAGTAGGCTGTCACACAAATACTGTAAGTGAAGCCATGACAAATACAAGTGTAGTGATTAATTTTCATAGAAAACTTCTTGTCAAGTTTTCATAGACAATCAGATTGAGAATCACTTAGAAAACAACCCAGTGAAGAGTCTGTAAGGGCACTCCCAGAAGGCTTATTGAGAAGAGAAAGACTACCCCTGAATGTGGGCAGCACATTCCATGGGTTAGATCCCTGAACTAAGTGCAAAGGAGAAAGAGAATAGAGCAGTAGAACATAAGTCTCTCCCCGCCTTCAGACTGTGGATGCAATGTGATTGATCACCTCATGGTCCTGGCACCATACAGCCATGATGGAGCATATTCTCATAAGTGGTATGTCTAAACAAACCCTTACTTTCATAAATTGCTTTTCTCAGTTATTCTATCACACCAGTGAGAAATAGACAGTACTGTAAGGGTGCTGAGGTAGAAGAAAAGAAACAGCATGTGGAGAATCAGATGAGATTTCATGACACAAATAGATAGAAATTGATTTCAGCCTTTAACTATAGAAATGATTTTCAGTTAGAATAAGATTTTTAGGGTGTATATGGTGGGATATCAGTAACAAGAGGAAACATGCTGTAACACCAGCCTTCAATTTCTTAAGGGCATTGACACTGTACAGTGTTAAGTCCACAGTACTCAAAGTATTAGTGATAATAGCTCATCAATCTACTTCTTGAAATATTTTTAGTTGCACATGTAAATCTATGCTTCCTGATTCTTTTGTGGATTATGATAAGTGGACTGAGGCTTGATGTCAGTTCAATGAGTTCTGAATGGGTTCTTGGCAAGGTGACATAATGATATGATTTTTTTCTCCCTAGACATCTTTTCTTTTAGAGAGGTTTTCTTGCTTTTATGTCACAGTCCTTAGAGATTGTTTCTTTACTGAATTGACTAAAACTATTAAAAATCTAATTTAGTCTTTGTTAGGTAGAAATTCATTTTAAACTATCCAGAATTGTCAACCTTTTTAAGATCAATAATATGGGAATGATTTTTATGCATTGACCCACAAATTTTAATATATTTTCCAGAAATAGGACAGTGATGGCTTACTACTTAAAAGGAAGAAAAGGAGATAGAGGGAGGAGAAAGGGAGGGGTAAGGAAGAGGAAGGAAGGAAGGAAGGAAGGGAGGGAGGGAGGGAGGGAGGGAGGGAGGGAGGGAGGGAGGGAATAGCAAAAACGTATGATATCTTTGTGAACCATTTTAGGAATGTAGAAGTCCCCAGTCTTGCAATTAGAGCTTTGTGTTACTTCTAAGTATATGGGATAGCATTCATTTGAGATGTAGTCATTTGCATATAAATTTGCCCAGACCTAAGGGGGGAAAAGGCTACTTTGCAATTGTGGAGCACTGATCTGGTTACTTTTAAATGGGCATACCTACTTAAAAATGAAAGAACTTCTTGTTGTTCCAACACCAAGTCTCCAATCACATGAGCACTGAAAACTAAAAACAAAACTAAGTGGGAACAGCAACAGGTAAAGCTGTAAAAACCTGGTTTTACCCAATAATGTCGACCTAAGAGGATAGTAAAACCATCAGGGTGATTGGAAGGGGACTGGTAGAACTGTTTCAAGCTAGTTCTCAACTTTATGTGAGGTATTTCAAAAGCCTCAATGTCTATTCTCTCCTTTGCCCTCTTCATCTCTCCCTCCCAGTCTCCACACTCTGTCTGCTCTCCCTTCCTCTTTCTGCCACCTCTTTCCTTCTCTACTCCTCCCTCCTTTTCCTCCTCTTCTTCTCTCCTCCCTCCTTCCCTGTTCTTCCTTCCTCCTTCCCTCTAGTCCACAAGCAACTAGAAAGACCTAAATGAAAAAAGCATTTGTAGACATGAATACAAAAGTTTTGTGTGCAAACTTCCTAGATTTGTCCACGTATTGTGTTAGAAATTGGTCAAATAATATAAATATGGAGTCGTTTCAAAATAGACATAGATGCCAGCATAAAGGTGCTCTCCCTTCACTGTCTAGAAAGTTTTTCCACATAAATCAATGTTGTCAGTGAGAGGTGATATTGAATTATATTCTTTTGAATGAAGCTGAATGTATTAAAAAATTATGTGAGTTCACATAGACTCACAAGTGTGGAGTAGAAAGCTCTTAATCACATCATTGAGTATAGTGTAAATGATGTAATGGGAAAACCATTATTTGTAAGCAAAGAAAATCAATGAATGTTAATGAGGAGGCTGTTTATATGGTCCCTCCCCTTAATAAATAGACATAAGATGCTTTAGAGCAAGTTAGAAGACCTCAATCAAAATCTCAACCAAGTGGGCTAAAGAGATGGCTCAGCCTTTAAAGGCTAAGCTCACAACCAAAATGCCAGAATCTCAGCTAAGTAACCAAACTTATTATTATCAAAGAGGACAGCGCACTAGTGATATTTCTAGCAAAATAAACAACTCAAACACAGTCATAATAAATAATCTGATTTGAAGTACATTCTATAAAACAACTAGAAAACACTTTAAAATATTAAAGCTGGTAAAGACAGAACTCTGAAATTTGCCGGGTGGTGGTGGCACACGCCTTTAAACCCAACACTCGGGAGGCAGGTGGATCTCTGTGAGTTCGAGGCCAGCCTGGTCTACAAAGTGAGCTCCAGGAAAGGTGCAAAGCTGCACAGAGAAACCCTGTTTCAAAAAACCAAAAAAAAAAACAAAACAAAAAACAAAAAACAAAAAACAAACAAACAAAAAAAAAACCTCCGAAATTTGTCCAGATTTAAGAATATTAAACATATACAAAACACAAGTCCATGCCCCTCTAGATTAGCTTATTACTACTATTATTGTTTCTTTTTTCTGAGTGTTGTAAATATATGTATTCACATATGTGTGTTTGCGCACGCATGCGCGCACACACGCGCGCATGTTTATGGAGGCTAGAGGTCAATTTCAAATGGTTTACTCTGTTGTTTTTTTTTTATCCATAATCCATATATTTTGAGACAAGATATCTGACTGAATTTGGAGTTCTCCAATTCAGCAAGGCCAGTTGTGGATCTTCACATCTTTACACCTGAGAGCTAGGATTCCAGGTCCATGCCACCATGCCTGGCCTTTACATGGGTACATGTTTTACTTTGTGATTTAGAAACCTTCAGTGAGATAATTAGAATAACTCCCTTTTCTGAAGTTTGGTTGGCATTGTTTTAAACTGATGCTTAATAATCTGTGCTTGCATGATGCATTTCTCTACATTTATGTCGGCATCACACTGATGAGTAATCTTCCTAGCATTTGCTTTTGCTGATGCCTCAAATGTATAAAGGTCCATTCTCCCCACTGCATTTAGAAGGTCCTGAGATGAAGAAATGCATGCTCCTTCATGCACCTCCCTCTTCCCTTTGCCTTACATCTGGTTCAGGGGAAGCATCATTCTCTGGCTTTTAACTAGAGCTGAGTTATGTAGCACAATTTAGATCCTGCAGATGATCCAAGCTATGAAATCTTCAGAGGTGGATACATTTATAGTGTTTCATGGAAGAATGTGAGAAGAAAATGTATTAATCTTGTTAAAGATTGCCTCAATTCTGACATGTGTTGAGATGATGCTGGTGCTCCCATTTCTGGCAAGGTAGCATTCATGTTCCCTGTTCTTATTTTCAAGACATCTATCCAGTGAGCATCACACATACCCCGATTGTCACACAAACTCTTTTCTGCTGTTGGTTATTGTCCTATAGTAAGGACTTTGATATAAGCCCTTTACTAGGCTACAAATATCCTCAGTGTATTTTTAAATTGATTTATAATTGGGGAGAGATTTTAAATACTAGTGAGTAGCCAGTATATTTATGAATCTATTTGTCTCCTGTAGTGGGTAGCTGTTCCAGCCTTGACCTTGAAGCACTACCCCTAGTGAGGCAGCCAGTAACTGCCACTCAAGCCTATGACCTGCCCCTGGGGTGTGGCTGAGATGGGAGCCTTTAAGACCCCAGATGCATATGTGCAGGCTCTCTTGGCTCCTTGTGATCCTGGATTCTGGATTGCAGACCAAGTCAGAGTTCTCCAAAGAACTATGCTGGACTGCATCTCATCTGTCCCAGATCCTGTAACCAACCCCTTCACTGGTTGTAAGTTACCCTGAAATAGGCCTTCTTTAACTACCAGATAAACTATGTGGAGTTCCCTTATTAGTTCCTGCTTTAGTTTCCAGCCATTTAGCTCTCTTCTCTCCATTCGTCTCATGCAATCCCACAAGTATCCTGTGAGTCAAGCTCTATTTTTGTACCCATTTTAAAGACAAATTGTCCAAGATGACAGTGCTGGCATGTAACAAAACTGAGACTTGAACCCAGAGCCAGCTGATTCCCAAACCTCTGCTCTAGCAACACTAGGCTCTGCTGAATCTCATGCTTTGTTTTAGGGATTACCAGTGTTAGTTGCTCCATTATTTTTTTGAGAAAGACATAAAGTGTGAGTCCCCCCAAAAATAGTCCCCTACCACTTTTCTTCCTCCCTAAAACTAGCCCACTTCACTTTTCAGAGCATTTGGCTCTTTAGAGGTTCCATTCAATTATTCATTTGATTGGGTCATAGCTTTTAGTGAAATTATTCTTCAGTCTCTGTAATGGGTGTTTATTTAAACAAAGGGAGAGAAGCTGTCCTGAAAAATGCCAAAACCTCTCCCAGGTTTGGGTAGTGATGAAAAGGGAGAACTCAGTAGAACCTGGCCTTGGAAGGAGTCACTGAATGCATTTATCAAACTGTCAAGACAAGCAAGCTACAGTACTCAAGTACAGAAAATACACCTTCACAGCCCTGCCCTTGAGATGCATGTGTGTGTGTGTGTGTGTGTGTGTGTGTGTGTGTGTGTGTGTGTGTTCATTTTCCATGGTTTAACTAAGGCTCTATATTATAAAGCAGTTAAATCATAATGAAGGAAAACAAGATAACTGATAGCATCCAACATATGCAGTATATTTTAAGATAATTGTAGGTAATCACTTTCTTACGGATGCAGAGTCATTTCGGTTCAATCTCATTTAACTGAAGCAATCAAGTAGTCAGAAGACGTGATGCAAACAGTCTTGTTTTTGAAGTGTTATTTAAATACATTATGACATACCAGTGGTCACTTTTATATTTGTATACCAAAACTATATTGCCATTTTTTTACAGACAACTTCCAAATTACTATGAAACTATATATTGGTTTTTCCCCCATGTTAAACTACAGAATAAACATATTAATTATTTAAGTAATGATGTTGTACATATATTTTTTGTTTTGCTGTAGATAAAATAATGCATATCCTTCAATCGCCAAACTAGCAAAAAGAGCTATTTATTTTACTTTTTGTAGCTATAATGAGATATCTGAGGTACCATACATTTACAAAGAAGTTAGCTTAGTAAAACGTTCATAGTCTTGGTAACTAAAGCCCAATATCAAGGGGTGTCATTGGTTTTGTCTTTAGTGAAGACCTCCTGGCAGATCACAATGGAAGGGTTAGGGAAAATTGGAAACAGACTTCAGGTCTGGAAACAGGTTCAGGGTTTCATAACAACTCCATCACAAAAGCTAACTGTAAGAGACCAGCATTCACTTCCAAAGGCAGTTTTCCAATAACCTAAGGGTCTCCTACCAGGTCCATCTGAGTTATACCACCTCAACATCACTACAGTGTGGACTAAATCCAACTTATGGTCTATTGGGGAAACAACATATATCTAAACCCTAAGACTCCTTTTAACATTGTTGAGCAATTCACGTAAATATTTCATCCCTATTAACAACTTGGAGTGAGATTGTGTCAAGTGTTATGACTGTGGTTATTATTTAATAGATAAAATAACTGAAACTCTTTGGTGTTATCCTATGGTCAGATCTCCAGAAATAGACATAGATTTTATAACCAATAAGTTACAAAATTAATTCCCAATTAGAAGCTTTAAAACTGATATTTCTAGTAGAACAATTCTGAAATAAGCATTTTCATAAATTCAAAACATATTTACTTGGTGCTAAAGTGCCATTTTACCAAACTGTTTATTTTATAAATATAGAAAACAAGAATTAGAAGGAGTAAACACTCTTAATGATATTAATATGGAAAATACTCCAAGAAAAAAATGTCTACCAAAATTGAAGTTGAAACTGCATTTCATGTATCTGTCTGGTTTTTAAATTTACTTGCTCACAGCGAAAGAAAAACTGAATTATCAGAGGTGAAGGCCAGTAGGTAACTGAAGCATGACTTCTCATGAGGACAATACATGAACTCTAGCAATTGCTTCAAGTTACCAGGTCTGTTTCTTCACATAGAAAGTGGAGATACTATGCTTAGAATAATAACCAACAGTTGCGTTGTTATGGCAACTAAAGGATGATGTTTAAAATGCCTGGCATACAATACTGCTTAATATGTGGCAGCTGCTTTCATTGTACAACTTCATTAGTCTCTTCATATTGGAGTGTCAGGGCACTCGCTATGCAGATTCTTCAAACTCAATTTTAGTGCCCCTTAAACATCATCGAGCAGAAAACACTATCAACAAAAATTAACATGTTATATCTCAGCAGTATGGTGCCGATAAATACTTGCTGTCTGTTTTCCCCCAATTTGGTGGGAGGTTTAGCATTGTACTGGTTGGTTGTTTTGTTTTATCAATTTAGCTAGTTATCTAGGAATGGGAGCCTCAACTGAGAAAGTGCCTCTCTCAAGATTTTCTGTAGCCAAGCCTGTAAAGCATTTTCTAAATTAATGATTAATGTGGGAGGACACATGGTTCTGAGGGTATAGGAAAGAAAACGAAACGGGCCAAGAATGAACAAGTTGACCATCAACCTCCTTCCATGTTTTTGTTTTGGTTGGTTCCTACCTTGAGTTCCTGCCCTTAATTTCCTTGGTGATATAGTGTGATCTGTGAGCTGTAAGATGAAATAAATCCGTTGCTCCCCAAGTTGTCTGGGTCATGGTGTTTTATGACATCAATAAAAGCTCTAACTAAGACAAACATAGTCCTACCCTATAGAATTTGCTTTTTTTTCTTACTTATAAGCTATTCCTACCATGTTCAATATCTAATTGCCAAACATGTGGTGAAGTGACTTGTGAAATTGATGAACATTAAACAATAGGCTTTCCCAAACAAATATTAGCCACATACAACATCCACAGATTTTCTCAGATTTTTATGTGCATATATATGCAAAAATATCAAAAATCCTTAAGTATATTTTGACACAGTGACTTTTCTATTGCTGTGATAAATAGCTAAAAAAACTGGTGAGGAACAAGTTTGTTTCATCTTTGTGTGTGTGTGTGTGTGTGTGTGTGTGTGTGTGTGTGTGTGTGTGTGTGTGTGTCTGGCTTATTTTATTTAGCATAGTATCTTTAGGTTTCATCCATCTTGTATCTTGAATAAGAATTTCCTTCCCTCTTAGGGCTGAATAATATTGTATATGTATATGCACACCATATTTTGTTTATCCATCACTCATCCATAGGTATTTTAGCTGTTCTTTTTTTTGTTGTTTTTTGTTTTTGTTTCCTTTTATTTTATTTTACAATACCATTCAGTTCTACATATCAGCCACAGATTCCCTTGTTCTCCCCCCTCCTGTACCCCTCCCCTTCCCCCCAGCCCACCCTAGGTCTATCACTCCATGGAAGTCAGATCAAGAGTTCCAGACAGGAGCTCCAGGCAGAAACCTGGAGGCAGGTACTGAAGAAGAAGCCAGGGAGAAATGGCTACTCCCTGGTTTTTTTTTTCCCCATAGCTCATACCCTAGATCAGCTGCCTAGGGGTGGCACCTCCCACAGTGGGCTTATCCCCCTCTTATCAATCATTAATCAAGAAAATGCCCCATGGGCTTGCCTACAGTCTAATATTATGGAGGCATTTTCTCAGTTAAGGTTCCTTCTTCCCAGATATGTCTAGGTTTATATCAAATTGATAGAAACCATCCAGCACAATCTAAGTAAAGTGGGTGCCAAAGTATGAACACAAATTTATGTCACAAATATATATTATGAAGGTGTTTCTTCTAAGTTGAAACATTCCCTCCTGGAGAGCCAAGGCTAATAAGACTCAGGAGGCCCTTGAAGCTCAGGCAAGTTATAACATCCACAAAATTTCACTGAATTCAACTGATGAGTAAATTGTTGCCAGGAGAGAGAGGTCTTCATGCAGAGAATTCTTCATGCTACAGTGAGCTTCTTGATGATGTGGATGCCTTTGAGTCACCCACAATACTGTAAATAATGAAAATAAACAGTAATTTACCAAGCTAGACTTGGGTGGAATCATTTCTTTGGGCTGTCATTGATGCCTCATCTGGGTCAAATGGACATTTGCTCACATTGCCCCAGGAAAGACAGCACAAGAGCACAGCCTCTGGAAAAACTGCAGCTAATCTTATTATAATAGGCATTGCCATTAAGCATCAAAAGCTGACCTGTGGCCTAAAACACCTCGTTTCTTATAGAGTGCAGGGGAACAGAGTCAGTTCTACCATTAGAAAGACTTTATTTTAGGCTACATACATAGAGTTGATTTCTTTGTGGTCATGAATGGTTCATGCCAATGTAGGCAGTTTTCTTGTAGAGTATCGGCTTCATCTGTACTACATCTAACCATTGCTCAATTAATTTGATAGCCTAAGTAAATGCTATCTCTTAGGAACTGTTTCCTCAACAAATGATGCTTTGAAAATTAAATGTCCACATGTGAAAATTAAAGTTGAACTTTGCAATATGAAAAACGTTTACTCAAAATGTAATAGCTAATATGATTAAACTCTTAGAGGCAATCATAAGAGCAAATCTTGGCTTTCCTTTGGCAGTGTTTTCTCATAAATAACAAAAAAAAAAAAAGCACATGGCAAACTACAAAGTGATTGTCATTAAAATTTTATGCTTTCCAAAACAAAAGACCATACAGAAAGTGGAAAAAATCAACCACAAAATGGTACAAAAAACTTGAAGCATATATGAAAAGAGTTTTGTATCGAGATTACAAAAAGGAGCTAAACCCAATAATATAGACTTTCAAGATAAGAAAATAATTTGGGTAGACATTTCCTTGAAAAAGAAAATGCTAAATAAGTGTTCCATTATTTTGCTCAGCAGGAAAAGGTGTTTTCTGGTAATCCTGATGGTCTGAGTCTGATCCTCCGGACCTATGGGGTAGAATAGACCCCCCCCCCATTGTCATCTGATCTCTACACCATGGCATATATGTGCCCTCCAACAAAGCAAATAAACAAATGTTTTTAAAAGCCTCATAGTTCATTACTATGCATGTAAAAATGTATAATGTCATACATACATTTGAGAAACACAAGTTAAAATCAGTGAATGATACAAGATCATACTTACTAGAATGACTTTAATTATTTTTAGAAGAAAAATAATAAAGATGTTCAGAGGAAGAAAGAAATCAGAATCTCATTCCACTGCTGGTGAGGATAGAAGATGCTTTTAGTACTTCTGGAATTATTCCATTGGGCCCTTGAAAAGTTAAACAGAGGAAACATGTGATGATCACCACAATTCCTAAATACATTCAAATAATTGAAAACAAGAACTAGCAAAACTATGTGTATACCACTCACTTCTCATGGCAAGTTCACAAGCGACTGTGAAGCAAGCAGTCATTGAAAGACGAATGGACAAAGAAAAGATGGCACACAGATAAGAGGACACCCCTCTTCCACAGAGAGGAAAGATGTTTTCTCATGTTGAAACAAACAAACAGACAGACAATCCCAACAACTTGAAAATCTAATTCAAGGAGAAATAACATAGACCCAGAAGGCCAAAATCTTTATGATTTGCTTGTATCAAATATCTAGAATAGGTTGCCCAATAGAGGAGAAAGTAAATTATAGATCACCAGAATCTGCAGAGAGGGAAGAATTTAGAGTTACTGCTAATAAACATCATGTTTTTGTTATTGTTGAAAATGTTTGGAAATAACAGTGGTGGTACAGCATTGCCAGTGTAATTGATAGCACCAAATTGTGCTCTTTTAAATAGTTAAGTTGCAAATATATTCACTGTGATTGTAACCGCAGAGGAAACATAGCCTTTTCAGCCTAAAATGGAATACTGCACACACATTTTAGCTCTGTCCTCTTTGAACCTCAACTAAAATAGTAGTAAAGAGATTACTTACAGATTGTAAATCCACATGGCAAAGGCAGAGCAAGCAACAGCAAAAGGACATTGAATATTGAGTAGATTGATGCATGGTTACTAGAAAAAAATAAACGACAGTGGGATCTATTATCCTGTCAAGAAATTGAATGCAAAAGAAGAAAAGAAAAAATAGTGTATGAGACTAATGTGGTATTATAGTTTGGATGTTTAATGTCTGCCCAAAGACTCATGCATTCCTCCCATGATGGATCCAGTGACGGAATGGTGATATGTATTATTTTATTAGTTGATTATCGAGATGGATTAATAAATATGAATTGATAAAATGTCACTATTGGGGGATGGTAGGAAGTAAGAAGTGGCCAGCTTGAGGCGGCATGTTCTGCAAAGACATCTTGTTTCTCCTGGTGTCTCTCATTCTGTTAACGTTGCCATCAGGTAAGAAATTTTTCTCTCTCTTACCCACTGTTTGTCACCATGCTGTTCTGTACCATTACAGATCTACAGCAAGGGACCCAGGCAGCCATCAACTAGAATCTCTTAAACTTGAGCCAGAATAAATCCTTAAGTTTCCTTAGATATCGTTTGGAGCAATAAGAGGCTGATAAGCACACTCGTATGAGTGGATGAGCTATAACCTCTCAAAACCTCAGCATTTGGCAAAGAGAGAATGACAAAGGGAAATGTTAGACCCTAAATCTGAAGCATGTAAATGTTCACTAGAACTTCTTCAGATGTTAACTTAGCATATTCAATTTGACTCTCCTGAAACTAGAGGTCACCAATCTATATATGCTCAAGATTCTATAGTGTTTAAGCAATACATCTGTTTTCATGTTGACCCTGAAACTGGACAAGTGTTTCTAGAAGCTTAGAAATTCTGTCTTAGACATTTTTGGACCTAAATATTATTTAGGGTGAGAACATACTAAGCAGGGAGATGGGAAAATAAGAAGCTGTGAAGAATTATGACTTGCTACCTTGTGAGAAAGTCGATTGATTGGATTTGTGCTTGTTTTTTTTTTTTTAATTGTAACTGTTCACCCAAGGATCATGCTGCTGTATTTTTTTAATCATGCAGTCACTAAATGTTTTTGAACTTCTGTCTTAGCCCCTATATGATTTGATTATACAGAATGCTAAACAAAGGACAAAGCTTCTCAACAAGTTTACATTTTCCTTATAGATATTATTGTTTGTAATTAAGTATAGTGCAATACAAATTGGCAGTCCTTTAAACCAAAAGGCTCAAAATGGCATACAGAATTTGTAGAAATATTTTTCAGGAATAATTAGGGAAAACATTTAGATAAAAGGCAGCATTTGAGAGAGGATTTGAA
Organism: Peromyscus maniculatus bairdii; assembly: GCF_049852395.1. NCBI lineage: Eukaryota > Metazoa > Chordata > Mammalia > Rodentia > Cricetidae > Peromyscus > Peromyscus maniculatus. The sequence continues at coordinate 49,790,628 of NC_134866.1, read as the reverse complement.
AGGACTGGGAGAACTTAGATATACATCCATCTACAGACACTGTGTTTGTAACTTGTAGTACTAGTAAAGCACTGTGCTCTGTAAGATAGAATTCTACAATGCCCTGAGTTTATTCTTACATGACAATGTTTTGGCATAATCTAAGTAGATCTTCTTACAATCCTTCTTTACTTATTACTCTGGGCTTTCTATACCAAATAAAACCACATACTTCATTTGAAAGATTATTCTCATTGAATGTGAAAATAAGTTTTGTGCACAATCAACATTTTATGGTACATCTGAAGATCTTGGTTATCTCCATACACTATTATGCAACTCTGGAGTATTTTTAGCTTAGGGAAGAAATGGGTCAGATAGCCAGATGGCAGGTTTGGTAGCAGACCTGTTCAGTACTCAACAGAAGACCTACAGAATAAAATACTGAGAAATGACATCAGAAATGAAAAGTGTTACCAAGTTATGAAAGTCTTTTAGGAGCTAAATTAACCTTTACAGAGTCAAAGGCTTCCATAGTGAAAAGTCGGAAATTATCTTCATTGAGGAAGAGGAACTAAGATATAAGTTCTTCCACTCCCAAGTCAAAGAAAGTTATCTCTGGATTTACTTTTTATCTCATAGATCTGCACTTTCTTATAATTTTAAGAAAACAATGCGTTTGATAAGAATACACATATTTTTTGTTGAAAATGTACTTTTTCATACATTATATTGTGATTATGGTTTTCCCTCCCTCAACTTCTCCCAGATCCTGCCCTCTTCTCCAACCACTCAAATCCACACCCTTTCTTTCTCTCTCTCATTATGAAACAAACAAGTATATAATTAATAGTAATACTGATAAACAAAATAAAACAAACAAATCAGAATAGAAAAATGAAAACAAACAAATACAAAATAAAAAACAAGAGCCAAAGAAAAAGCCCAAGAAACACATACAGATGCTGAGACACATTATTTCACACACAGAGGAAACCCATAAAAACATAATCAGAAAATATAATGCAAAAAATCTGTAAGAAAAAATGAGTATATTTAAAAAAAATGAACATATTTTTAAATAGTTGGACTATAAAAAATGATATAGGGCTGCAGAAGGGAGGACATGATGATTCAGTAAATTTTGGAAGACTTTTCTGTTGTTTGGATATATTAGAAGTAAAAAATGTTATTTAAAAGGGAGATTGATTGGGGGTTCTTTTATTTTCTTAGGTTAACATAAAGAAGGCATGCATAGAGTGGTGGTCTGTAGACTGGAAAGGCAAAATGAAATGGACAAAGAACCTTCCAGCAGTAGAGTCAGTGACTTTCACAGTGTCATGATTCAACAGGCAAAAGAAAAAAAAATATATATATATATATATATGTATATATATATATATGTTATTTCTAGTATGTATGAATTTTCATACAGAAGATGCTGTCAAATGCTTGTATTAGTTAAAAAGCAGGGAACAAGCTGGGCAGTGGTGGCGCACGCCTTTAATCCCAGCACTCGGGAGGCAGAGCCAGGCGGATCTCTGTGAGTTCGAGGCCAGCCTGGGCTACCAAGTGAGTTCCAGGAAAGGCGCAAAGCTACACAGAGAAACCCTGTCTCGAAAAACCAAAAAAAAAAAAAAAAAAAAAAAAAAAGCAGGGAACAAATGTATTTTTGTGAACATCTGAAGTATGTGCTAAATAACTCTTAAGCCCCTCTAAATGCGGCTCTCCTATGAATACAGCAATAGGAGAATTTGTCCAGATAAGTAATGGAATTGCAGAGGGAAGCAAAAAGCATATAAAATGAGAAAAAAATGCTAGAGCAAAAATTTAGAAAATGAATGCAGTCAGTTATAAGAGCTTTCTACAAATATTGATCACAAAGTTTTGTAAGACCCATTTGAAGTCCTAATTGCAACCAAACATGAAGGATTTGATGGATCAAGTCACATGATTGTATGACATTTGTCAACTGTTCTGAGTGGTCTAGGAATGATATTCAAATAATCATATGAAAGTAGTTCAACTTTAGGCCCACAATAAATACAGAGAGGAATGCTCAATGAGAAAGAAGTAGAAAACCAAGGGGAAGTGAAATTTATGGACATAAAAGAATGCAAGTAGCATGGAAGTTATGGTCAGGAAGCAGGGATTTTGCAGTAGCGGGCCTCCTGTGAGCTATTGGGAGTGATCCGTAAGTCTGCAGGTGATCACATATGTAAGGATCTAGATGCATAAAGGATGAAAAGTCCAGGGAAATGTTAATTCAGAATCCTAAGTCTGGTGTTTGCGTCTAATTGATAGTATGCTATTTAACTCTAGGGTAAAGAAAATAGGAGATAGTATCATAGTCAGGAACTTGGGTGAGAGGAAGTCTAATACTTTGATTGCCAAAGGAAATGGCAGAACTGAGACAAAAGCTCCACAGTAGGTTTACTGTGGAGTAGTGGATGGAGCAGAACTCTCCAGGGGTATCCACTCCTCAAAAGAATCCCATTCTATCTGTCTTCATAGTTGAGGCCTGTCTCATTCTCTATTGCATGCAGACCACATCTCTGACATATGTATTGGCATAACAACAGGGATTAAAAAAAGCACTGATGAAGTTTTTCAAACAAATTCCCTGATGCTGTCATGTTACTGCTGATACATTATCAATGTAAGAATTTTTATTAAAGGCCCAAATCTTCAGCCTCTCTTTTCATCACCATCTTACTGCTATCAGACCAAGTGACCTGAGAACTGACTTTTAGAGGACTTAGTGAATGTTTTCGTAAGTCACTAAGATCACAAAGAGAAGAATTTCCAGACTAGTACAGAGTTACAGGAACAAGAAAAGAGAAACCAGAGCCACACTGTCATAGCTTACATTCCCTAGCCAGGCCCATCCAGCAGAGGAATGAGTAAATCAAATTGAAATCAGAGAAATGCAATTTAGATTAGCTGATCCCCAGCCAATTCTTAGATTAGTAAACTATAATAATATATGACTGTCATTTTTAAGCTACAGAATTTTGAGTAGGTCTGATGATATGCGGTAACTGCCATCATTTACATATAGCATGCAAATAAGTCAATGCATGAACAACTTTCATTCTCAAGAATAAACAGTTTTGTTTAACCTAGGGTTTGACATGAGAGACTGTGGGAATCAAAGCTTTAGATATTCTGTGCCATCGGTTGATTGTGTTAATATCCATTCATGGATATCATCATCAAAATGAATTTTTACTTACATGATGCAATGGAATAGACAAAAGAAAACTGTCGGACATGACAGTGAATGACCAAATTCTCAGCACTTGGGAGTCAGTGGGAAAAAAGCTGAGTTTAAGACCCACCTGGATGACATAGTGAGATGATATCATAAGAGAAAGAAAGAGAGGTAGAGGAAGAGAGAAAGGAAGGAAGGAAGGAAGGAAGGAAGGAAGGAAGGAAGGAAGGAAGGAAGGAAGGAAGGAAGGAAAGCCAGAGACTTTTTGATTCTTGTGTCCAATAACTTACCCTGAATCTGGTATCTCTCAAGTACACACTTCCTGCAGACTTAGGAACAAGGTACAATGTGTCCCTGACTTCTCTTCCCTCTGGCAGTGGATATGACTATCCAGTGCAGCTTTTTTTTTTTTTCTCTGCTGAGTCAAGTCCTTGTTCTTGATTCTCCAGCTTTGAAGTCACCTTTCCTTCCATCTCAGAATTCCAAACTCAGAATTCCCGCAGGGCTGAGCTGGGTTGTCACCCCCTCTAGCAGACCCTCCACAAATCATTACATCGGACGTGTTTATTCTTTTACTCGCCTCTCATGATTCATTGATCAAGTTTTGGTATGCCTTGGCTGTCCTTCTTATTTCCCATCATTACCCTAACCTTAAGACAGGGTAGCATTATGATACCCCGGCTGACGTGGCACTCTGTATTGTCGACTATGCTTGGGATCAAACTCCGTGAGATCTGCTTGCCTCTACTTTCAGAGTGGCGAAGTTCATGGCAATGCACCACCACCACTCCCAGCTGAGTACAAACTCTGTCTGAAGTGTTACAATGTGTTACAACTCTTTCCTAGCTCCTAGCTTTGATGAGAAACACCTAGGAGACTTTCTGACTCACGTGCAATTCTGCGTATGTTTGAATGCTGGGACACTTTGCTCAGCCTTGGTGTAGGGAGGAGGGGACTGGACCTGCCTCTGCTGAGTCTACCAGGCTGGGCTGATTCCCCAGGGGAGACCTTGCCTTGGAGGAGGTGGGAATGAGGGGTGGATTGGGGGTGAGGGCAGGGGTGGGGTGGGGTGGGAGGAGGGAGGACGGGGGAATCCACGGCTGATATGTGAAATTAAGTTAATTATAAAATAAATATATATATAAAAAATAAATAAATGATGACTAATTTATTTCTGATATAAGATACACCTGCCAAGAATGTTGGAGGGCAAGTGTCAATTGTCTGCTTGTAGCAAATGAAACACAGACACATTGACAACATTTACAAGTGGACCTCTGGGATTCAACCTCTTTTTATTGGGGCCACTAGAGATACGTTAGCCCTGAAATTCTACATGTAAGTTCCCTATGAACTTACTCAATCTTATCTGTTCTGCTCAGATCAAAGCAATTTCTGTCCATGCTGTATCCACACTAACTACAGCTATTTGGGTGAGTCAGTAATGGAAGAGAAAACGGGGGGCCCATAATTAAAAGAGTTGCCAGGGCTGGCTACCATACTTTAGACAGGGATTCTCAATTTCTTTTTTTTTAATTTAATTAATTTATTTATTTAACATTCCTACAACAACCTCCCCTCCCTCCTCTTCTTCCAATCTCTTCCCCCCACCCCCCTTCTGTCACACCACTCAACCCACCTTTCTCTCAGAAAGGGACAACCTCCCATGGGCATCGGCAAAGCATGGCATATCAAGCTGTCATAAGACCAACAGCTCCCCTTGTATCCAGGCTGGGCAAGGCAATCCAGCATGAGGAACAGGTTCCCAAGAGTCAGTCAAAGTAACAGGGACAGCCCTGCTCCCATTGCCAGAAGTCCTACAAATAGTGATGGATGGGCCTAGCTTCGGGGAGTCCTGCTGAGGAGAGGGAGAAGGGATTGTAGGACCCAGGGGGATCAGGAACATCAGAGGAAACCCCACAGAAATGGCTAGCCTGGCTCATGGGAACTCAGATTCTGAACCAACAACCAGGGAACCTGCACGGGACCGACCCAGGTCTTATGCATATACGTGACAGTTGGGTAGCTTTGTCTGTTTGTGGGATTCTGAATTTCTGAGTAATGATGTTCCTGTTACAATGTCTTATATATACACACATTAAAAACTGACTTTACATTGAAAGGAGAGGAGGAAGAAACAGTTCCTGAACAGGAGTATTTTGCAGTTTAGAGTGAGCAGTGTGGCATCCCTCTCTAGAAGCCTTCCCCTGGTGACTTTTCCAGAATAGCATTCAAATAACATTACATTTTCCAAATCCATAATAAATTAAATTACCATAGCTATAAGGAATTTAATGGAGAAATTAGGGATATTAAGTGAATTTAAGCCACCTTTAATGTTTCATTAGTTATTATTTTAATAAATGACATTTAATTATATAAAGAAAACAGTAACACTTCCAATAGGACTATTTTATGACACAGGGTAGTCTAATATGTATTAAAATATATACTCAAAGCATTTAAATTTATATTGGCGTAAATCTCACTTTTCCTTCCCTTTTCTTACTACCGGAAATAAAGACATGTTAGAGGGGATGCTGGTCAATGTGATTAGATCATCTTTTTCATTAAATACTTAATGAATTCATACTTAGTGAATCATTACACATGAGAGATAGGCTCTTACATTTTACAGAGACAGACGGGTCTTTTCTGCCTATCGCCCTCCATCCCTTCCTTCCTCCACCTCCAATCTCACTCCCTCCTCTCTCTCTCTCTTGCTCTTTCTATCCCCAACTTTTTCCTTCCTCACACTTCACTTTCTGTCTCTTTACTTTCCTTCATTTCTTTATTTCACTAGGATATGAGCATAGACCATGAAGAATATCATCTCAATAAATTTTAAGTACATAGTATAATACTGCCAGCTCCAAGCAGAATGTGGTACAGCGGATCTCTCCCAGTTACTTATCTTGCCGGGAAGTCTCATTTGTCTGTTTCATCAGCCTTTGTTGACCACCATTCTATATTCCATGTCTATAAATTTAAAAATCAAATGCTCACAATAAATGGAATAATGTAGTATTTGTCTTTTGATGACTATTTTATTTTTACTTATATAATGCTTTTGGTTGACAATATTGTTGCATATGGTAAAGTGTCTTTTTTTGGTAAAAGGCAGAGTAATATTACATTTCATCTGTTCTATATTCTCTTTATCCGTTCATCCTTACATGGACAGATATTTGTTCTTTCTACATCTTGGATACTATAAATCATATCACAATGAGAGCACAGTACAAATATCATCTTAAGATCTTCATTTGATTTCTTTTTTAGTATAACTTTCCACAAGTAGATAGCTGGGTGACACAGAACCTCTGTATTGTTTTCCGCTATGGTTTCACCCTTTACATTCTCACAGCAATGCATGAATTCCAAACAAATCACATAGATTTCATCTCCTAGAATACTCTTCTTTGTTTTGTGCTCAATTCTCCACTAATAGCTAACTTTATAAGCCAGAGTCTATTTTTTGTTAAATTCTAGATGACTATGAAACAGTGTGTATAGAAGAATTATATATGGGCTTTCAGTGTGTTGGCACAAGAAGTACCCCAGAGATTGTACCTGCTAACTCTTCATCTGGAGACAAGAAAATGTAAAGAAAGAGAGGTAGGAGAATTGTTAGGTCATGTAAACTAAAGCCCAAGGTAAGAAAAGACTGGAAATGACATTGGTCCCACTCATCTGTCTCATTTGGTAGAGCTAATCTGATAAAAAAAATTAAAATTATGGTGTTTAATTTTTCCCTTTTCTCTACTCTAGGCAATAGCAAGACAGCAATCTTGAATATTTTAATTAAAGAAACAAATGTTATTTAGTTCCAGATGTTCCTACAGGTTGGAGCATTGTGGATGATAGTGCAAATAAAACATTTCAAATAGCTCTATAGTAAGAGACAGCATACTTAGGGATGATTAAGACACTTGCTTCTTCAGTTATTGTGTCATAGGGTTCAGAATATTATTTAATTATGTCATGGGATCATATTGTGGTATACATATACTTAAAGATAAACAAGCACAGAAAGATTTGGATTTGTAGGACCAAATATAGGCACTTCGTGGGTCAGAGTGCTTTGTGGTTTGAATAGGTATGGCCCCCATGGACTTGTGTTTAAATGCTTAGTCCATAGGGACTGGCATTATTAGGATGTGTGGCCTCGTTGGAGAGGGCTTTGAGGTCTCATATATGCTCTGGCCATGCCAAGTGTGGTAGTTCATTTCTTGTTGCCTGTGGATCAAGACTTAGAACTCTCAGCTGAATCTCCAGCACCATGTCTACTTACATGCTGCCATGCTTCTTACCATGATAATAATGGACTAAACCTCTGAAACTGTAAGCCAGTCCTTTCCCCCATGAATGATTTTCCTTTTTAAAAGTTGCCTTGGTCATGTTGTCTCTTCACAGCAATAGAAACCCTAACCAAGACAGGGTAAATGACATAACACTTAGGCTTTAATAAATAAGGTAATTTTGACCTCAGTATATGGTGACAGGTAATTGTGGCTACTGTTTGTATTAGAGGCTGTTTTTTAATTGCCTTATGCTTAGTAATTGCTGTCTACAAAGGCAAGAGTGTTCATATTGCTGCAGCCCGACATTAAATAAATGAGTCTGTTTAGCCTGTTGTGCTAACAAGACTGGGTTGGATAATAGATCTTTCTACACAATGACAAGCAGAAGGATACTTGTAGCCTTCAATGATTTTTCAGCCAGGTCTGCATGCCATGTCTGTTAAAGGCATGGTGGCTAGCTACGTCTTGCTGCTTTGCTAAACATTAGTGTATGGTGGTATTTTATTTGTACTGAAATGTGATTTTAATTGTATGTTAATAAATAAAGTTGCCCAGGGGTCAGAGCTATTAGAGCCATAGCAAGAGCATGGCAGTGGTGGTGCACACCTTTAATCCCAGCACTTGGTAGAAGAGCTAGGTAGATCTCTGTGTGGTCAAGGATACAGCCAGCATTGGAGACACACACCTTTAATCTCAATACCATAGGAGACCTGGAGGGCTGTACATACAGGCAGTGATGAGGCAGTCATGTGTTTGGGTTTACAACCAATGAGAAGGCAGAACAGAAAGACTATATAAAGTCAAACACACAGGAAGTAGGTCCCTTTCAGAGAGGTCTCTTGGCTTAAGCGGCTAGCTGCAGGGTAAGGTTCTTAGCTCTGATCTCTTAGCTTTCTTCTTTGCATTGGTTCTGTGTTTCTTATTTAATAAGATGGTTGGTTACATCTACATTAGTGAGGTCTCATTTTAAATTGTCTGCATCACATCCAGGGACTATGCAGGTAAGATGCTTTATGTTGTTGTTTGTTTTTCTTTTTACAGTAAACATAGGCAAGGGGAGAAACCTCCCAAACTGCTGTGACTCACTTCTTTTCTTTACCATGTGGTTTTCTAAAGCCAGACTTTTATTTAATTATGTAAGTATAGGTAGGATCTTCCCCTAATTATTTAACTACTGACTATGACACAGCTAGAGCTTGCCAATACTGTTTATTGACTTAACTATTTATTGAGAAATATGTGAGAAAGAATAAGTGGGAAGGTGTTCTTAGTCCCTTCATTGTCCCTTAGGAGAATAAGAACCTTTTTAGGAAAGTGGCAGGACTATGAAGACATCGGCTTCCTGGTGGGACTTACATCCATAGCTGTTTAACAGAGGCTAGCAACCAGAGAAATGGAGAAGAGCAGGGCTGAAAAAAGAAGATGGCAAATGCAGATAAAGCACATCATGCAAAATGAATCCAGTGTGGTCAGCGATGTGCTGCGTCCCTAAGTTTACTTAGCTCATATTCTCATCTTAAATCAAATGAGAAGTCATCATTCTCCACTGGAATCGACAGGATTGCTGTGAGAAAACTCACTGAAGGAAAACAAGTCAGGAAACTAACCTTGTTCGTCTGAACGTCAGGGCAATGATAGGGCAATATAAAGTGTGCTTGAGACAAAAAATCCCAAAGAGAAAACCTTCTTTGCTATTACTGTACATGGATAAGCATGCTGGTTTCTTTGTTTTTCTGTCTCAATGCAAGCCACAAGAGATGCTTTTTTGTAATCTGTTTTAAATTTCTGTGAACTTTAATCAATAACACACCCATATGGATGAAGAAGATTTACATATTGATAGGTGTCCAAAGGATGTGAAACAACAACTCATGGAAAATCAAAACGTCATTGGATTTAAAACCTCTTCACTAGGCTCTAGAGAGATTTCTCAGTGGGTAAGAGTACTTGCTGCTCTTGCAGAGGGCAGATGTCCCCAGTGGTGCAATAGTGGCAATATTACCTTGGGAGAAACTCATAGCTATATTATTGGCGTTAAAGCCCACTCAATAAGCACAAATACACACAGGAAAATATAAACCTACTCAACTACTCATGGTTAAAGAGATAATAGATCCTGAAGCTCTACAACTACTACTACTGTTTGTCAAAACTAATGCAATTTCTAACTGTGTTCTAAATATGTATCCTCATATCCACAGATAAGTATAGCTCTCTCCCTTCAACAAAGAAGCTTATTTGAGTAGTAGACAGAGATCATTATAGAAACCTATAGCTGATCAATTCAGAGCATAAGTGACTGTATATATTCTAGTACCAACTGACATGTGAACAATGCAACATATACACCCAAAGCACAGGGAACTTTGTGGAACAATGGTCAGAAAGATTGTAAGAAAAAGTGGATCAGGGTGCCTGTTGCTGGATAGTGCCACAAATGAGACAGATAAGAGAGTGGAGCTTTATTCATGATTTCTCAACAATGTGGCTGTTGTAGAATATTATTTTAAGATATGTTACTTTTTATGCTATGGAATGTTTGTTTAATGATGCAAAGATGGGTTGCATTTTCTTTTATGCTGCATTTGTTTAACTGTGAAGCTGTATCACTTTGCTTGTCTAAAATACCCTATTGGTCTCAAAAAGAGCTGAACTGCCAATAACCAGATAGGAGAAAAGATAGATGGTGCTGGCAGTCAAAAAAAATTAAATAGAAGGAGAAATCTGGGAAGAAGATAGCAGGAATGAGATAAAGAAAATAGAAAAACAAGAGAAGGAGAATACCAGGAGCAAGCCACACAGCCAGACATGGATTAAGAAGTAAAGACAGGTATATAAAATAGAGAAAGGTAAATGCCCAGAGGCCGGAAAATTTAAGTTAAGAAAAGCTGGCTAGAAATAAGCCAAACTAAGGCTGGACATTCTTGAGAAAGAATAAGCCTTCATGTGATTTATTTGGGAGCTTGGTGGTGGGCCCCCCAAAAGAGCCAGAGTCAAAAACAACCAACAACATATTGCTGCCTAAACAAGACCTTCATAATTAGAGCACCAGTTAATACACCAACAACATAGGGGAAATTTCAGTAGGATCCACACCGAGTTGAAGAGATACAGGCAATCCATGGCTGTTGAAAGAGGCTGAATTACTGAATTAGTTTTCTCCCCAAACCAGCACTTTGACAGGTTGTCCAATACCAATCAGTCATCTCTAAACACATGTATATAAGAGCAAAACCAAATGGGCTCAGTAGGTCACACATACACACACACACACACACACACACGCACACGCACACACACACACACACACACACACACACATATTAACAATAATTATAGAAGAAGAGATCATAAACTTGAGAAGGAGTAGGGAGACATGGAAGGAGTATGAGGGGGAGATGAAGGGTTATAAATGATGTACATATAGTTTTCCTGTGTGAAGTTGTCAAAAAATAAAAATGACTAATTGAAAATCTCAGAAAAATACATATTAATTTTGGCTCAAAAACATGGCTTAAGCATCATTTTGCTTCTGATATTACATGTTTGTAACAATGATAGTAATTTACTTTGCACAACCACTGAGAAAAAATGAAAACTTTGATTTTTTTTTTTTTTTACTTCAGTAAGATCAGATGTGAGTATGAGATGCATCATTTCAGCTCCCTGGGGAACACAATGCTTTGAAAGTCATTACTCTTCAAGAACCAGGAGCAACTAGCATGGAGGATAGAGCTTTTACAAGTGCACTTTTTTTTTTTTTCAAAATCATCTTATGTGGTGACATTCACCTTAAAAGTATAAAATGTGCCGGGCGTTGGTGGCGCACGCCTTTAATCCCAGCACTCGGGAGGCAGAGCCAGGCGGATCTCTGTGAGTTCGAGGCCAGCCTGGGCTACCAAGTGAGTTCCAGGAAAGGTGCAAAGCTACACAGAGAAACCCTGTCTCGAAAAACCAAAAAAAAAAAAAAAAAAGTATAAAATGCTTTCTAGGACTTTCCGATAACACGATAACATCCTTATACACCTGTAGTTTTTTTTTCCCTCTTTGGGGGCCTTCCACCCAGCTCCCAAATAAATACATGGTGACTTATTCTTTTATTCTTACTTATGAACACTGGGCCTTAGTTTGGTTTATTTCTAGCCAGATCTTCTGAATGAAATTATCCCATTTCTCTTTAACTATGTTTTGCCTCTGGCATTTTTCTACCTTTCTTTATTCTATTTTCTTCCTTCCTTCCTTCCTTCCTTCCTTCCTTCCTTCCTTCCTTCCTTCCTTCCTTCCTTCCTTCCTTCCTTCCTTTCTTTCTTTCTTTCTTTCTTTCTTTCTTTCTCTGTGGCTGGATGTGTAGCTGGGTGACTGGCCCCTGGCATTCTCCTTTCCTTCCCCTTTTCTCACTCCTTGCTGTCCTCTTTAGATTTTTTTCCTCCTATTTATTCTCTCTGCCCACTAGCCCCACCTATCCCTCTCTCTGCCTAGCTATTGGCCATTCAGCACTGTATTAGACCAATCGGGTATTTCAGGCTCTAGTTCCTTGTCCACACGCCTTAAATAGCTCTTGTTCCTGCCATCACTTCCTGGCATTAAAGGCTCTTGTTACCGCACCTGGCTGTTTCCAGGGTGGCCTTGAACTCACAGAGATCCAGGTGGATTTCTGCCTCTGAAATGCTAGGATTAATGGCGTGTGTACCATCATTTTCTGGCCTCTATATCTAGTGGCTGTTCTATTCTCTGACCCCAGATAAGTTTATTAGGGTGCCCAATATTTTAGGGAATACAAAATCACCACAATAAGTTCTGTCACTCTAGAGAGCCCTAATACAAATCTAAAATCTAAAATAATATACATGCATATATAATGTGATATAGTCAAGATTTCACTGTATAAAATTACCAATATTCAACTGTTTTTACCTTTTAAAATAGCGTTATTTTCTTATGGTTCAATTTGAAATTAAAATATAATAAATGAAAATATCTGAGTATTTAAGCATAGTTTAAGATAACTGGTTCGTAGGAAACCAACCATTTCTCAGACTATGAAGTAGTAGTAAAAGCTTAAAAGTTAAGCGTCTAGAGAAAGACTTCCAATAACTTGAAGTCCCACACTATAGGATGCTCTGCAGAAAAGATCGTGATAACTATAGAGATTTTTTTTAAATAATATGGAAAAATATACAGATGTGTTTAAAATTATTGAAAATATTCCTTTGGAGTTGCTTTTAAACAACCTTCTGGAAATGAGTGTTTATGAATTCTCTGTTGTGCTGATTGATCAGTCAGTGGAAAGCAACGTCTCACTATTGTACTTACTGGAAACTTTCAAAATTTCCATCTACAACCAATTGGCCAATCTAAAAGAATTGAGCTTTGGTTCAAACAGATTTAAAAAATATAAAGTAGCTTTCTTTTCTCTAAGTAATTCATCTTGGTATGGTGGTCATACTAGCTTTGCAAATAGGATGAGACATTAAATCATTCATCAGTAAAAGTATCTTCTTTTTTTCCTCTTAAGGCAATTTTCATCCTTATCTGTCTCTTTAAGTGGTTTTTTCCTACTTATTATGTTTCCTATGTGTTCTTCTGGACTATGGTGATGAATTGATGAATGTTTGTTTACAATATTGTGGGGGAAAACTGGATATTGGAAAAAATATGAAATAGAAAAAACTAAGGAAATAAAGATAAGGAGCAAGGACTAGATGCATACAAAAAGGTGAGAGGCATTGCTTCTTATCTGGTGGTGTTCAAAAATTACATTTATAATTTGAAAATCAGTACAATGTATGCTGATGAAAAAAGCTTTAGTTTGTGTGAATGTCAAAGGCAATTTTACTTAGCAAACTAAATGGAACATTTCTGAGTTCTTATGTGAATAATGTCGCCTAGTACATCTCAGAGTAAATCATTCAAATTAGTCCTGTTCAAGCTAAGCATTATAGCAAAAGTGACTAGGAAAAAGGATACGAAGCATCAAAAATAAAGACAAAAAGCTTCCAAATAACTAGCTCTGAATCTTTAGATTTACATGTAGTCTTTACCCCGAATCAAGGGAACTTTTGTTTGCAAAAGATGAAAACCACAACCAATCAGAATGCAGAACTGTGGAGCCTAGTTCTAATGAATACATCTACAAAACATCCCAACACTTAAAGCTCAAGTGACAGTGCAGAAAAGGGGCAAAAAGATCGTAAGAGCCAGAAAGAATATCAGGGAGTCTGCTGTGAGGTTGTATTCCCCGGGAGTGTCAAAAGGACACCCAACAGTCTCACCAGCACAAACGAGAGCTGAACAAAGATGACACCAAAAGATGTGTCAAAGTAGGTGAGGCCACCCAATGAGGGTTCAGCCCTACAAAAAGAACTACAGGCAACTAAGGAATGCTGAGAACAGGAGAAACCGTCTTCCCGGAGAAAAGCACACCAATTGGTTATCCAACACAAAGTAGTTCTAAAAGCACACATACAAGTAACATCATGAAGACTAATGCATGTAACAACAATTAATTAAAAAAATGAAGCCATGCATTTGAGAACAGTGGGGTATATAGGAGTGTTTAGAGGAAGGAAGCAGATGGGAGAAATGCCATACTTACAGTATATTTTCAAAAAGGAAAGAAAAGATATGGCAAACAACCTTGTTAACAGAATTTTTTTTCATTTTTGAAATTAAAAAGTCCCTTCTGTAAGTCCTGACAAAAAGCAAGATTTACTTTGATGCTGTCATCTTATATGACATCCATTTGTTTAGTTCATAGATTGTACCTCAAAGGATCTAACCACCTAAAGAAGAGATGGAGAAGTAAGCTAGTGAGTACAATGCACACACACACACATACACACACACACACACACACACACACACACACACACACACACACACACACACACATTATAAGAGCAGTGGTACTAAAGGACTACGTGACTCACTGTGTCACACTACCACTTCCACAATGAGATTTTTTTCATTTCATTTCTTTTTTTCTCTTTCCTTTTCAGTTTTACCTTGTTTTATCCTGGTGTGTGGTGGAGTATTGCAAAGGTAGAGGGCAGATAAGAAGGACTGGGAGATGAGTGGAATTGAGATACATGTTGTGAAATCCACAAATAATCAATAAAAAGTTAAATTTGAAAAAAAAAATAGCAGTGAGAAACCATATAGCAAGACATAAAAGGGAGCAAAGTCAAAGGTGTTAAGGGAATTAGTATGGACAAATTGTTGGAGGTTATAATTTTGGAACTGAATTTTGAAATTCTCACTAAAATTAATCAGGTAGAAAAGTTGATGACAAAAGACAAAAAAAAAAAGTGTGTTCAAAGCTACAAAATGAAAAGACAAATTTTAGGTGAACATCCTGTAGTCTGTTTAGCCAAATTAGGTTGTGTATGAAGTCAAATACAGAACCTCTTCTGTCAACAGTATACAAGTATCTTGCATAGGCAGGCATCTAGCTAGATCATTCTAGAACCCTGCTTTCCTTACCTAGCAGTAGGACATGTGGAGGCTCCTTTTCTGTTATGGCTTCATCAGGACTCAGAGTACCTCTCATATGGAAGGCACACCCACAAGAATGTGGATGACTTTAATAGTTTATTGTTGCATTCTAGTGTCTTCCCTTCCTTTCTAGGGGTATGGGCTAGAATAGCATTGTTCAATGATGTTCTCATTAGAAAATTTCTACTTCTTGGTTGTTTGTGTACCATAAATACTAATTTGGTCTTAATAACAAAAACCTAGAACCAGATATTGGGGTAAATGCTGAAAGATAAGAGAAGGAAAGCAGTCAGCCACTAGGGAGACTTCTTACCTCAACTGAATCCTCAGCCTGAGAGGGCCAATCTCCTGTCTCCATCCTGCCTTATCACTTCCTGTTTCCTCCTCCCAAGTGCTAGGATTAAAGGTGTGTGCCACCACTGCCTGGCTTCTAGTGACTAGCTCCACACTCTGATCTCCAGGCAAGCTTTATTTGTGAAAGCACAAACAAAATATTACCATATTTCCCCTTTTTTGTCTAGAATAAAAAAGGTTATAATTAATATAAGAGAAACTATATACAATAAGTACACTAACTATATCCAATATATACAAGTAATGATTATATTAACAATGTCTAGTTCACTAACAATGACAAACTCAGAGAAAATACTCTATATCTGTTCTATCTTGATGAGTCCAAAAGGTTGTACCTAAATCACTTTCTATTCTAACTTGCATTCCCAAAACCATCTTTTAATGTCTCTTACATACTTCATACCTCTTTAGTGAATTTCTTTTCTGAAAACTATAACTATAAAGACTTCAAATCCATCAGAAACCTGAAAAGGCAATAATATTACTTGAGCAAGCAGGAAGTGCAAACAAGTGACTTCCAAAAAAATGTGAGAAATTACAGAAACAGCTGGCTGCCTGGACAGTCACCCAAGGTTGTTCTGTAATGTTGGGACATCCATCTTTGGCCTACAGGCCTAGCATATCTGACAAACTTATCTGTGAAGTAGGATTAATGAAATACTGTCCCACCTTGTCTTGGCAAAGTTGTGCAGTCACTTTCTTTTCTGTCCTGCTTGTTCGATTTGGACAGCATACTGTCAGCAGTCAAGGCAAGGGCACTTTCTTAACAAGTTGCTTACTTGTGCCACAAAGAAAGTAAACTCCATGTGAAGTTTCTTTGATGCCCATCATCTTCTCTGAAGTAGGTTGATGCTCCCAGGAGCAGACATGTCTCATTGTCATAAAAAAAGAAAAATATCTATGTTATTAAAACATCTTAAATGCCGTATTCCATAGATCTCTGAAATGTTTGAAGACTACCTGTCTATCTAAAATATATCTGTTTGGCCTTGAAAACATACCTAGCATGACTACAAGTTTAATTTTAATAGATGACTAACTACTCACCTGAATTTCCTTATCCTATATAGTTAGTGATAATAACTTTCAAGGACTAGAAATTTGCATTACATTGTTAAATGAGCTGTATAGGTACAATACCTTGATTAAGAGTAGAAATGTATGTACAGTATGTTCTAACAAAAAAATTTCAAATTTATATCAATATAAAAAATCTATATCAATATGAAATATTTAAAACTACTAGTTGCTTTTTAAAAGTAGATTCTATAATCTACCCCTTTATTCTGTCATATCTGTATTCCTCTTCTTTCTTTTCAGAGTAGATTCAATAATCTACCTGCTATCCTATCATTTCTAGATTCCACTTTTTTCCTTTCTGAGTGGATTCAATAATCTACCCTTTATCCAATTAGGTTTGCATGTCTTTAAATAGATACAAAGGGAAAATGGCAAGAAGAGTGTGGAGCCAATACATTTGAGAAGTTACTTATTCAGAATATGAAGTGATTGAGCATGAAATTAATGGAAGAAATTTATTTGCTTTTTATATCATTTTCACTAAACACAGTCACTATAAAATTAAGTTCAATGACTACAATTAAGCTCAGAGGAATGTATGCATGAGGGGATGTCTTAAAATCTACATTCAACAATTTAAACTAATTATTGTTATTGTAGCTACTTCTAGTTCATTGAAACTTTATTGTATTGTTATAAAAAATCTTAAATACTGGTAAATCTCAATGAATTGAATCTGAATGCCCTTGAACCTTCATCTAATACTCAATTCTGCACTTACTTAAATAGTAGGTTACTCCAGAAGCCCCCAAATCACAATTCATCATCTACTTAAGTTCAAATGATGTCAATTTCTGATACTCAGTCTAATACAATGATTATTATGTGCTAGACAAGCAGTACAAATAGTACTAACACACTGAATGCATTTGTAAACCAAAGAGGTAGGTCCTATCAATATACCTATTTTGTAAATGAGAAACTGGGATTCCCAGATTTTAAATTATCTGTTTAATAGAGGTAGATAGTGATTCAACTATGGCAGAAGCCTTAGTAGCCTTGCTCTTTCTCTCGGGAAGTCTGTACTCTCTCTGAAAAGCACACTAGGAACCACCAGCCTGGGGCTTACTGTGTGAAAAAGGCATCTTGGGCCACACTGCTCTTCTCAAGGTTAACATACTTTGGTTGAAATGAGGTCCTTTCAAAAGAATATATGGCCATGGTAGAAGGCTTCCAAGTCCAAATAGCTGAAGACTTCATCTGAAATCTGAAAACCCACAGCGACAATGCTGAGAGGTTTGCTAAACTTGCCTGGGGGAAATGTGTCACTGTGTCTAATGGTCCAAGCATCATTTTGTTTTATGTTCCTTGTATCATTTTGTTTAATACACTTTCCTTCATTGATCCTAGCATGATAGTTATTGTAACATATTTACATACCAATAAGATAGAAGAAATGCTGCACAATAAATCAATGTATGTTACTGTCTTATCACTTAGAATCTTTGCATTGTGCTCATAGGAAAGGAAGCTCATTTTAAAGACATCTAAATCATATACTGCTTTTGTGCAACCCTAAAGGAGGAAACATTATCCTCTGATGAAGATAATCTCTCAATCTTTATTCACATTTTGAATCTGAATCCTTTGAGTCACTTTTCATCTCAGTCAATGCTTACTTGATTTTCTACACAAAATCATCTTTGATGCTATCAAGAACATGAAGATTTAGCAGTTTTTAAAAGGTGCTGCCTTGACTGCTGCCTGGTTGTTTAAAAACTGGGAAATTTGAGATAAATTTTAGACAGAGATATTAAAACACTGGGTAAAACGTGTATCTTAGAATTGATGAAACACTGCATATGGCACTGGCAGTAACACATACAGAGAAACTTTGTTAAGTTCTCTAGTCTTCAGGCTTATCCATACAGCTATCTATGAGACATTAGAGCCACCAATACCAGAACTGATCCTGAAGAACACCGCATGATATCATGGGTGCTGAGTAAATTGTCTGTAATCAAATGCATCTCAAGGTTACAGTAGAATTAATCATTGTATCATACTAACATAATTGTACCAACAGTTACTTTAATCACTCAGTAACTAGAGAGAACTTCAATGGCTCCTGGCTAGATATTTAATTATCTTCCTTTATAATAAAAAAAGTATTTTGAAGTTTTATAAATAAATCAAATTTATAGTAACAACTGGGATTAGAATGCACAACAACAAAGGTAATAACCTAGTGAGATTCTTCAGTGTGTGTGCTCATGAGTAAAGATTACTGTGGTCTTGAATTAAAACATGTCATAAATAGTCTCATGCTCTATCAATTTGGCCAGGCTTAGCTTACAGTTTAGTGGTAACAATGATAGTGCCACCAACTCATTTTATTACAGTTGAACTGAGGCCATAAATAGACATTTCTCCAAAGAAACAATCTCTAGAAGTATGAAAAGATGCCAAGTGTCACTTATTGTGGAGGTACAATATAAAACATGATGGTATGCCATGCCACACCTATTTGGATACCTATTGCTTAAAGATTCAGAACATAACAAATGTTAGTGAGAATCAGAAGAGATAGAACAATTGTAAATTGTTGGGTTAATGAAAAATGAAATACAGTATAGAAGTTTCTCAAAAGGTTAAACACAGAACTAATGCTTGGACCATAAATTCTCTTCTTAGTTCAGTCTAAATCCAATTGAGTTTCAGTCATAATAGAGAAATGAAATCATATATCTCAGATTCACTATAACACTGTTTATAGATAATAAAGTGTAAAGACAACTTCAATGTCCACCTGGGGGTGAATGGACACAGAAAGTGTTTTGTACACACACTAATTGAAGCATTGTTCAGTCATATCAAAATAAGGAAACCCTGCTACAGAGCAACATGTTTGAACCTTTAGGACATTGTGCCAATCAAAATAAACCAAACTACATTTCAGGGTTGCACACATGGAGGATCTAAAATCACCAAATTCATAAAAGGAAAATAGTAGTTGGGAAGAGGAAAAAATGGTGAACTGTAATCAGCAGATTAAAAAAAAAGTAGAGTTATGCAATATAAGTGAATTCTAGATACCTGTTTTATAACATTGTATCTATAATATTGTATAATGCTGTATTGTACACTAAACATGTGCTAGGAGAGTAGACTTTATACTAAGTGTTTTTAACACAATGAAAAGCTAGATTAAATAAAAACAGAAATAAGGGACTAAGTTTATTATGTGAAATCTTTACTTGATATAACTGTTGATGATGAATCTATTAAATTACATTTTAATTTTGGCTCAATTATTTCATTAGAGTTATAAACATAGTAGAGTTATAAAACTTCTTTCATGAAGTATGGAGACAGCTGTGTGGTTTTTCACTTGAGCCTTACTGATTATCACAGCTTCTGAGACTTTACAGCTGTGTGCAGCCATAATCCTCAGGCTATCTGCTAACATTTGTTTGTGTAAAGAGAATTTGATTCTAAGCACAATCTAAGTCCATATGCTGACTTGCTAAAGTAAAAAAAAAAATGGAAATGCAGACACTTCTAAGACTGGGTGACACTCACAGATAACCTGCCTCATTTTATAATGTGTCTAGAAAAGAATTATTGGCTATATAGAGGATTAAGAATTTTATCATATCGGTAACTACAGGAATAGAACACAGGAATACTTGACCTCTTAAGGAAATGTGGAAAGGAAAGGTGAATACAAACGTTTTAAGTGGTTCACAGTGTACAGTAAAACTTGCCCTGTTAAATGACTTGAAAATGTAGAGTCAAACCTAAAGACCGATTTAGGTTTAGCCTGAAGCACATTTTCATAAACAGTCAATACCCAAGATGGCATGGGTCACTTCACGTAATTATAAACTTATTTTCCTTAAAATTTTTGAACCCTAGTACAGACAACAATTGTTTAGATTTTATCAAGGTGACTTGGAGACTATTGAGGTGAATGAAATAAGGCATTTGTAAGATCCTTAACAATTCTGGCTTGTTAAAATACTTAAGAAGGGCAGTGGTCTACACAGTGAACGTAAAATATCTTCACCCAGATATAAATGATAAGCACAACTGCTTCGGGGTATTTATGGAGATGACATTTCTGAGAAATCATTTGTTGTTGCTATCCTCTTGCTGGTATTGGTATCCTGTTTTCTTTTTCCACATTTCTGATTTAGTATCCAGTCACTTTCCTAGGGCCTTAGTTATTTGTTTGTTTTTCTTTCCCACCACCTATCCTTGGACCAAACTTGGTATGTTTTCCTCATCTGTGTTCTCATGTTTTATGCACTAATTGAGTGGATTAGTTACATAACTTTTACTTACACTAATTCTAAATTATACTCAAATCTGGGTTCCTTAATGAAGTGTTCATTGCCTCTAAACTCTGACTTAACTTATTATATTCTATGTAAGTCCAGGTTTGGAAAAGAAACCCCACCCCAACAATATTCGTCATGCCCCCATGCCTTCTAGGCCTTTTATTGTAAAATGTTGTTGACCAGTGACTATCACTAGAATCAATAAATAACATTCCCACAAGAGATATGGGACCATCTCTATGTAATTTTTGACTTACCATTCTGTATAGATGTACGAATGAGTGTGCAATTTTGTGCATCCATCTGTAAGCTGCAACAAAGAAGAAAGGGAGGAAGACATTGCAGAAAACAATTACTCTGTAGATGTGGCCATTGATGGACTGTAGCACAGTTCTGTGGAGCTTAGAGGAGGAATCAGAAACAGCAAAGCCGGTGAATACAGGGCTCTCTACTTGGCTGACAAATGTTACTGAACCAATTTTGAGCTGAAGTAGAAGAAAACTGCTCAGTGATCAAAGCTGTCCAGTTATCTAGGTTATTCATCTTGTTTTCCCAAAACCAGAAACTGCAGACTTCCTCTCTGCCCCTCCCCCTCTTTAAAGTGGAATTTTTTTCTATATCTTCTTTCCAGTCATGGACTCATTCTATTCTTTCACACAGAGAGTAATCTTCCTCTTGTTATTCCTCCTTTCGTTCATGCTTGCCATAACTTGTGTCACCTTAAATTTGCTCAAGCAAGTGCTAGCACAAGACTGGATTTTGCTGTAAGGACTGTTTCTTAATAGCAAACATCAATTTTATGGAAACAAACAAATAATTCAGAGCTCATCATGCTACAGCTAGATGGAGGAATCAATCATCATTTTTCTTTACCAGTAGGTATTGGGTACCTGCTGATTCACTAGGGTAGTTGTTCCAGGTATAATGATTGAGTCCTTTGGGGATCAGTAAGAAGGTGAGGGGTGTTTCTTTTTTTTTGCAGGTTCCCCTCCAGACAACTTTACTGTTAGCTAACTCTAGTTTTAGTTTTTGATTTCCTGTTTCTTTTACATCAGTGGTCCTCAACCTTCCTAATGATGCAGCCGTTTAATACAGTTCCTCAACAGTGACTCCCCAACCATGAAATTATTTTTGTTGCTACTTTGTAACTGTAATTTTGCTACTGTTATGAATCTGTGTTTTCTAGTGTTCTAAAGTGACCCATATGAAAACATTGTTTGACCCCTCAGAACAGTCATGACGCACAGGTTTTGA
Organism: Peromyscus maniculatus bairdii; assembly: GCF_049852395.1. Classification (NCBI taxonomy): domain Eukaryota; kingdom Metazoa; phylum Chordata; class Mammalia; order Rodentia; family Cricetidae; genus Peromyscus; species Peromyscus maniculatus. Next base: position 49,768,663 of record NC_134866.1, on the reverse strand, counting down.
AGCACTGTTTAAGATCCTTTGAACATTCATAACAACCTGTTTCTCAAATTAAATGAGAGACACATCCCTGAACAGACTCGCCACAGCTGTTCTATTTAGTTCCCTGTATGTTTTTCTTCTCTTAGAACAATGAGGAAAGACCTAAAGTTTGACATAATTGTTTTCCTCAAGAGTCAAGTGGGGAGTCTACAGCAGAGGTTCAAACTGGACAGAGTACCCAGAATCTTGTAACTCACCATAACTTGAGGAACAGGTCCATAAGTCTTAAAGTGCTTCATGATGAATAAGAAGTAGACAAGCTTGGAAGGCTAGCTTCTCCAGAGCTCCAAACTGACACCTTAAACTCAGAAAGTTGGTAAGTGACACAAAAAAGTCCTCACCAGAGTGTGTAGCTGAATTAATAACAACTAGAAACTTTAGGAAAGTACTGTGCTGTGAATACATGACCACATGAATACATTCTAGATATACTATTAGGCAGAATAGCCACGTGTTTTATCTAGACTCAACATTCCAAACCTAGGGATTCAACCCAGTGATGCATTAACTTACCCCAATCTCATATCCCAAAGACAGGCAAGATTTCTTACCATAGGTTGTTCCCTGCCTGCTTCTGGGAATACAACTATTCCAGCTGCTCATGGAGTCTTGGGTTCATATGCAAAGAGTAGGAGCGAAGCCGGGTTATGATGGCTGTGAGGTTTCTCTAGAGAATCAACTCTACTTTGTGAAACTCTTTGGGACATTTTCCCAAAGTACATCTAAGCTTATTTTGAAACGGTTATTACAGCCATTGAATCTGAATGTATCCAAGGATAATGTTAATTGAAAATAAAAATTCAAGTACCTTACACAAGTTGATTTATTTATTTTATTGTATGACACTTCCATGAGATTAGTCCTTAATATCCTTTAATAGATAAGAAACAAGGACAGAGAAAGGTTCAAGTTATATCTAAGATACAGACCCCATAATAGCCAGAAAGTGAGTCTATACAGTTGAGTTCCAAAGCTCCCTTCCCAACTAACTAGTCCTAACCATTTCACTGACATGGACACATGTTGTATATCTAGTGGCTTTTCTACAGGAATCCTGGGTACTACACAATGTTTAATCTCTTTCTTTTAATTAATTCTATAATGTCTATAACCTATAACATATTTTAGACATGAACATGCTCAAGAAAAACATATTATGTGCTCCTCAATCTAGTAGAGGGAAAAGATGCTGAAAGAATCTGATCATCACTTTTGATTAAAAATAATTTTAAAAAACCACTAAAACATTTCTCCAAATAGTAGTATCAAGAAATACTAGGTAGAAACTTGCCCCAGGTTGTAGGAAAAAGAGACAGCCCCACAAATGAAATGAGCACGTGTGAATGTTACATCACCTCTGACTCAGCCTTTTGCTATGAATGTACAGTATAAGACATATCAAGCTTACTATGACCTACATTGTCCCCCATTCTTTAAACAAATATACTTTTTTTAAATGTCCTTTCTGTTCATCACTAAGTTTTGACTCAAGTCAGACTGCTTGCAAATGGCTTTTCTTACATTCCTTCTCATCACTTAATCAGCTTAGAAGAGAATTCTCAACCTTGGCTACACATTAAAGTTACTTGGGGAGCTTTAAAGTATCCCCTTCTCTGGATCAGAGCTTCAGACATAATTTCTGTGGGAAGTATCCTGAGAGTCAGGCTTTGGAAAAGCTTCCCATGTAATCCTGCACACAACAGAAGTTTAAAACCAGTGGCTCAACAGGACACCATTATTTTAGCTCCACTGCACCCCTAGCCCACCTTCCTCCTACTTCTCTCCTATATTTATATACACACCCCACTACTTCTCCAGTCAACAAAGTCACAGATTACATTCTGTGAGCATTTTGAGCTTATCTTCCAATTCGAATAAACTGCATGAGAATTAGGTTTCAGCATTGCTGAAAACATCGGATACATAAACAAAGCCTGTGCTTCCTATTATCCAAGTTCAGATTATGATCATGTAATAAATGGATTGCCATATTTTAGATTGCTCTTTAAGGGAGAAAATTTGAAAAGTCCGGGTGTGTACATACCCCCAGGGAAACAAACTTACAGTTTCTGGCATGTTAACAGATGTCATGAAAACAGAATTTCTTATTCATATAAATTTTGACAAACAATGGCCAAAAATACACAAAAATACACACATATTAGCTTTTGAATACTAAGCATGCTAACAGGCATTCTGAGCCTTTATATTATTTAACAGTCACACAGTTAAATTCTTCTTTTAGTAATTGGGGAAATGATGTTTAGAAAATTATTTTTTTCTGTTCTTTCCCCCCCACTCCTGCTTAAAGCAAAAAAAAAAAAAAAAAAAAAAAAGAAACAAAAAAAAGTTAAATTGGAATTTTCTCTATTAAGGACCTACAAGAGCATCAGAAGATAACTGGATGTTCAGGCAGAAAAAAATGGGAATGTTTATTAAACCATTGAAAGAAAAATTTAGGAGAAAATAATTTGGTAAGTGCAATGTCTGCTATTTAATTGAACTGGATTATAAGCATAACACAAAAACAATTATGTCATAATTACTGAATTTGATTTTCATGTAGCCAAAGAAATTTTCTATCATTGGGAAAAATCATCTTTTCCTCGTTTCAGTGTGAGAAAATATGTTTAAAAATATTGTCAGAACATTCTAAAATAATAGAAATAAAAATGTCATTTATTCATTGTAGTTGGTCAAGGTATCCTAAAAATCAATGGCTTTGTAAGAATATTAAGTGTTGCAGCTTTGAAGAAACCCCAGGTATTCCTCAAAATACTAAATATAGGACTGCTTATCACTCAGCAATCCAATCTTAGATGCACAGGGAAACATTGTGAATGAAGTTAATGCCATCAACTGTGTACTTTAAGAATCATTAAAAGGGTATTTTTCTTATAAGTATATATTATCACATCAAAAGAATCAAGATAAAATGTTTTAATGGCTTAAAATAACCATTTAAATGCCCATGAGTCTGAGTGTCAGGAATTCTTCCTGGTCTTACTTATTGATTTCTGTTCACATACCATTGCTGTGGTGGTATTGTGTTCCCCAAAATATTGTGCACGCTAATAAACTTATCTGGGGTTACAGAACAGAACAGCCACAATATTAAACATAGAAGATAGGCAGTGGTAGCACATGCTTTTAATCCTAGCTTTCCAGAGGCAGAGATCTACCTGGATCTCTGTGTGTTCAAGGATACAGCTAAGCATGGTGACTCACGCTTTTAATCCCAGGGAGTGATGACAGAAAGCAGAAAGGTATATAAGATGTGAAGTCCAGAAACTAGAAGCATTTGGCTGCTTAAGCTTTTAGGCTTCTAGCAACAGTTCAACTGAGATCCATTCGGATATGAGGACACAGAGGCTTCCAGTCTGAGGAAACAGGATCAGCTGAGGAACTAGCAAGCTGGTTCTGCTTCTCTGATCTTCCAGCATTCACCCCAATCACCTGGCACCAGGTTTGATTTTATCAATATGAAATTTTAAAGATTCCTGCTACTGGATATTGGTACCCAAGAACCCTGGTCAGATGGCACAGGATCCAAAGTGCTTCAGCGAGGCATCTGTAGAAGGCAACGCACAGACCCAAAGGAGCACTGTCAAAGAAAAAGAAAGGGCCACAGCTGTCCACAGATTGTTTTTTATACTTAAAATATTTTGTTTTGTATCTTTGTTGGCCTCGGTAGCAAAATAAAAGCTGTTGTATTCTTATAGTGCTGATGTTCATTGAATGAATCTTCCGTTTGCTTTTCCAATACAAATATCCATGCCATCAACAATCCCAGGAGAAGGTTGAGTGAAAGTGGAGACATTTGTATGACAGACAATGGTAGACCTAAACTATAGGAGCATCTGTAAATCCCATCACTGCTGGAGGGGAACCATAAAGGAGTGTGTGCATATGTGTGTGCACGTGTGTATGTGTATATGTTTGTGTATAATAAAGAAGATGAGATCATGAAGTTGACAGGGAGTCAGGGTCACAGGACCTGAGCAGGAGGTGTAGGGGTGAAAGTGTAGCATGGAAATGATGTAAAAACAGTACTTATGTGTGAAATTCTCAAAAAAAAATAATAAAAATGATAAATGTTTAAAACTAATACATCTTCAAATACTGATACATAATGAAAAATTGGAGGTTGCCGAGAGCTAGCATGTACAGGGTTCTCTCAGGATCTCTTCATATGGGATAATCATCTGTTTTCTAGGCTCAGAAGAAGGGCATGTGACTTGTACAGCTATTCAGAGTGATAGACATCACTTCACAGATATGTTATCAACAAAGAGAACCACAAGGCCATAGCTGACTTAATAAGAAAGAAACATTTTTAATATCATAATGCCTATTGTAGTGTATTAGACATAACATTTATGTTTTTCTGACATAACTTTGTCCTTAGATTATGAAATACAAAACTTTTATAGTTTTAAAATTTAAACAACCACAAAAGCCGTTATGCAACGATTGTCGATATTGTCTGTTCCACCTACTACTATTCTACCTGATCAAGACGTGAGGAAGAGCAGAGTAATCATCTCTTAATTTTGCTGAAATGGGCCCTAGAGCAGTCCATACATGTGACTATGGAGAGAAGCCAGAGACATTCTGAATACTTCCATACTAGCAACGAGGCATTGTGCTTCAGAAGTCAGTTTAGGGAATATACACAGTACAGAAGTCGAATAAGCAATTTTTAGTGCTTTCAAGTAATCAAGACTGTATGTAAGAAGAAAAGTCTAACCAATGCACATGGCCTAATTATACCACCGAGACAAAAATGATGTGCATTTACCAGTGGGCACAGTGGGAAGATGAGGTGAGCAAGAAGGAAAGCTCACCGTGACGTCTTTAAAAGCATTGCCTGCTGTCCTTGCTCAAGCCACCTTGCCTGTCACCCAGCAATGGAGATATTGTTCTTTTATAAAGCAGCCAACACCACTCAGGCTTGAGATTTAGTACAAAATAATAAGTGGCATTTTTCTATTTCTCTCTCTTGTGTGACAATTGTCCTATTTCACAAAGGTATAATAATAAAATGGGAATTATATATGGATTCACTAGAGTGAGAATTCACTGAAAAATAGGGCTGTAAGAATAAAAAGGTAATATTTGAGGCAAGATGTGATAGTGTACGTCCTTAATCCCAGCACTATGGAGGCACAAGCAGACAGATCTCTGTGAGTTAGAGGCCAGCTTAGTCGACATAGCAAGTTCCAGGACCTACCTACTAAAACCCTTATTTAAAAAAAGAGGAAGAAAAGAATAATATTTGAGGGGAAGGAAGGGGAAGATCACCCCAGTTTTCTGCAGTGAGCCTTGAAAGTCAACCATAAGAAAATAGAATATAGAGTTGTGTTTTATGCATTCCTTCAACTATAACATGGCTTTCACAGCATGCAGGTTTCTTTTCCGAAATATTTTGGGATAAAATCATGAAGTGTGAAGAACTTTAGGTGTGTGGTGGTTGGGCAGTGGCAAGAAAAAGCCAAATAATACATTTTAAATAATCTCCTTGCACGGCTTCTTACTCTCTGAGGTTTGCAGCAAATCTGCTGCAAGACAGCTACTTTTGTGACTCCATCTTGCTGTCTTTGTGATCCTTTGAATCTACATTTGCCTAGTAGACCAAACAAGATGTTCAGAGAGCAACAGCGTAATTATCTTTGCCTCTAAAGACTCACAGAGTAAGTGTCATGTAGACTCTGCTGTTATCAAGTTTAAAACATGTCCAACCACTATGTTATAGCATGTATAATTTTGTTAATGAACATTACCAAAGAGGGAAGATATCAGTAAGGACAATGCAAAAGTTCTTGGAGATGTGCTCTGGACTTCCATAAGCCAAAACAAATACACAAACAAACAAACAAACAAAAAACACTTTAACCCTTAAAAACTTTTCAATACCCAAACTGGATTTGTCACTAATAAACTATTTAGCAAAGGGCTTGTAATACAAACTTCAAAATAACAGTGAAATGTTTGGGGGGCAGTTATCAGCTGTAAAGTTTTTTTATATTACATAAATATAATATGATTTTCCTTACCATGTGCCTGGGTGATAACAGATTTTGGAGAGCAACAATGACTAGGGGAGGTCACATGTATTGGCTTGATGTTAGGATATTGTACAATCACAGGGAGTGATCAAAGACCAGCTGGGTCCAAAGACCTTTACATCAATCTGAAGCCCCTTTTCACTCCTTCTTTAAGTAGTGGTCATAAAGTAAAGGTGATCACGGACAAATATGGCACCACTCATTGGACTCATCAGGCCTGATCTACTTTATAAACCAAAGATCTTCTTTCAAAGACATGATGGAAAAAAATGTCCTATTGTCAAAAATTCCTTAGTGTCAGAGTATAGACACCTAGTGAGAATAATCAAAACTCATTTGAGTTTACATATGATTCAATCATTTCATAAACATCTTCGGATGATTGCTGGAACCCCTGATCTATTCTTCATTTAAAGGAAAAATACAGAAACACAGTTTCATAGTGCAAAGCGATGCTCTCAGTATCTAGATCAGATAAAGATAGTCTTTGCAAGTATTACTGAATAAAAACAGCACCATTCATCTCTATGAAAAAACATCCCCCCTCCCATCAAAATGACTTGTGTATTGAATCCAAACTAAAACCCCAAACTATCATTTGGCCAAAATATCTCTCTACCATGACATTTCCTGCACAAAACAAATATTAAAAATGTTACCTGAATTTTCTTTTACTAGTTCCTGATTAATATGAAAATAAGTTGGAATTAGTTGGCAAGATTTAATATTGTATTATTACAATTATATTTTTAAAATAAGATTTCTTGGAAGAATTTATATAGGAATATTTCTTAATCCTATTGTTTTGAAAAGTGTTTTCATTTATTATTTCCTCATTTTCCACAATAACTTTGAGCTAAACTGGTTCCATTAAATTACTTAATAGAATTCTTGGTTAAAATGCTAAAAAAATCTTTTATTTCATTGTTATTACTTCAGTTATTTTAGAAATATAAGCTGAAATTTTTAGTCCCTGAGAAATCCAGTTTCACTATGCATCATTCAGTCTTTGAAGAATGCTTTGCATCATAAAATGCTTCAAAATAAAACAGTCTCGCCAATATGACTTGTTTAAAAGTTTCAGAATTGAAAAAAAGGTACAAAAACAGACATTTAAAGTTGTTTTGCCTATATGGTTTGACTCCTCACTCATTGCTTTGGATTTAGCTTTTGGGCAATGTTCAGCAACAAAATTATACATACCACTGCAGAATGACTGGATACAATGTGAGTTCAAAGCCATTGTCAAAAACTGGACCTGTGATATTGCAGTTTATTGCAAACATCAAAAATAGCTTCAAATACCTGTTTCCTTACAAACTCAAACACAGAATTATTTTGTCTTTTTTTTTTTTTTTTTTTTTTTTTGGTTTTTCGAGACAGGGTTTCTCTGTGTAGCTTTGTGCCTTTCCTGGAACTCACTTGGTAGCCCAGGCTGGCCTCGAACTCACAGAGATCCACCTGGCTCTGCCTCCCGAGTGCTGGGATTAAAGGCGTGCACCACCACCGCCTGGCAGAATTATTTTGTAAGAAATGAAGCAGAAGGGGCTGGAGAGATGGCTCAGAGGTTAAGAGCACTGCTTACTCTTCCAAAGGTCCTGAGTTCAATTCCCAGCAACCACATGGTGGCTCACAACCATCTGTAATGAGATCTGATGTCCTCTTCTGGCCTGCAGGGATACTTTCAGACGGAACACTGTTAAGGGGGGTGGGCTGGGGGAAAGGCGAGGGGGGCAGGAGGGGGAAGAACAAAGGAATCTGTGCCTGATATGTAGAACTGAATTGTATTGTAAAATAAAATTAAATTAAATTAAAAAAAAAAGAAATGAAGCAGGAAAACACTTTGACCACCTCCTTCCATAATCACAGAAAGAGATGTTAAGCTCATGAAAGACCACAGCCTTCCCGACCCCCACCTTCAGTATTTTCAGGAAGTGTGCAGAGTGTGGGGAGCCTCCATGCCTCCTACAATAATAATGATAAGCTCTTAGTCAGAGATGCAGCTGAGTAGAACACAGCCTTTGGACTCTACCAGCTCAGAGAATCACAAGTCTGGTATCTCTTCTCTTTTATCTAGAATGCTACAGGTCCATCTTAATTTCAAATGATGATCAGTTAACATGGAGTCCTTCCAGAGATTGGAGATTTGCTTACAGTCTTTGGTTCAGGTATACCTCACCAACACATCAACAATAATTCAGGTGTTTGGTTCATTTTATTTATAGTCTTAACTGAAGTCCTATCAATTACAATAATAATAGCAGAGTTTCATGATGGTAACTTAGGTAAATATAAGAAATATCCAACTAAAATTAAAATCTTCTACATCGTTTAAAAGGAAAGTCACAGTGTAGCTGATTTGTAGCTGGAGAGTTTTCTCTCTGGGTCCTACCAAGCCCCGGCAGTCCGACAGCCCACTTATAAAATAAACACGCAGACTCTTATATTATTTATAAACTGTATGGCCATGGCAGGCTTCTTGCTAACAGTTCTTACATCTTAAATTAACCCATTTCTATAAATCTATACCTTGCCATGTGACTTGTGGCTTACCAGCATCTTTACATGCTGCTTGTCATGGTGGCGGCTGGCAGTGTCTCCTTCCTGCCTTCCTGTTCCCTCAATTCTCCTCTCTGTTAGTCCCGCCTATACTTCCTGTCTGGCTACTGGCCAATCAGTGTTTTATTTATACAGAGCAATATCCTCAGCATCACAGAGCTGTTAATCCCCCCAATTTCCATACTTCAAAATTCAGAAACATGAAGAAGTTTTAGATATTTTTGGAAGTACTAAACACGATTGTATTTCTAAGAGTCTAAATACAAAATTATATTTATTGTGGAAATAGAAGTCTTTTGGAAAAAATAGCTTATTTAATAATTAAAAATTAAAGACCAAAGCTTAAGACATTTTTCCATAACAAAAGACCATATAAAATTACTATGTGAAAAGAAAATGAATAGCAATATCTTAACATACTGGAAGAAAATATTAATATGAATAGAATAAAAAACCATAGATCAAGATAAGAATGTGGTATTATTAGTATCAGAAAGTTACAGAGTTTGGGACAAAAGCCTAAGACTCTAGGAGGGATGGTATTTTACAGATGGCTAAGGAGTTGGATGGAGCTACACTTAATAGTTATGGCAAGACTTAATTGCATGAGTGTCTTTATATTTGGGTATGGCTAAAATGAAAATTCAAACACTATAATATGGATAAATTAATCTCAAAAAATAAATGTCGATTAAAGTACTCAATAATAAAGGGGAAATTTAAGTTGAAGTGGTAATTGTGAACAAAAGAGAATCTAAGAAGGGCTTGATAAAATGCAGTGAAATACTATGATTGAAAATGGTTTCTTCAGTTTTCACAGGGGAAAAGTATAATTAGAAGATCATAATCAGATCTGATCTACAATCTTTCTCTAATGTGCTATTTTTAATAATTCATATTGAGAGCAGGTTTTAAGCTGAATGATATACTTAGATTGAAATCGTTTTTATTACTTACATTGAATAACTTATTCCTCTGAGAACATTCATTTCATCACTATTCATTAATATCATGGAGATGAACTCTGATTTCTTAAGAGTCCAGAACTTTTAATGACTCTTAAAATAAATCACAAACATATTTTCCCGCGTGGTTTGTTGAGGTAAAGGAAAAGGTAGAAATGGTGAGGTTGTATTTAAAAAAAATCAATAGTACAATGCACTACAAGAATCTCACTTGAAATAAAAGAGCATGATGAAAGTGGAAAAGATATTTGTGTGTATGTGGTTTCAAAGCTGAGCACTCTGCTTCTGACAAACCAGTAAGAAGGCTCACCACTGAGACAGGCTGGTTCTTCTTCTCACAGCAGTCAATAGTTGTCTGCAAATTTTTCTTTCCTGTTGGTGGTGGCACATGCCTTTAATCGCAGCACTTTGGAAGCAGAGGCAGGTGAATCTCTGTGAGTTCAAGGCCAGCCTGGTCTACAAAGCTACACAGAGAAACCCTGTCTTGAAAAACCAAAAATAAATAAATAAATAAATTTCTCTAGTGTTTGGGCCCCATGAAATCACCCCAGTTCTACATTAAGAAGTCCATTAGTATTGATATTATTCTGGTTTTGTTTGTGTAACTATTTCTAGGAAAGACTGTTTCATAGCGGATATTCTGGTATTATGGCTCTTAAGAATCTTTCCACCTGCTCTGGCATGATGTTCCCAGGCCATAGATGCATGAGCTGTGATAACAGACTCACAAGCTATGAGGTATGTAAGTAATATAATAAAAGAAAAAGAGGCTGTCATCCTGGGTGTGGTGGAGATTTATGAAAGGGGTTCAAGGGAGTGTAGCAGGGAAGGGCTGGAGGGAGATAAGACAGGGGGAAGTGATGTAATTCTACTTTAACCAAAAACATTTTAAAAAGTAAAGGGATGGAAATTCAGCATCATTCCAAAACAAGAGAAACACTGATTTTGGTTGCAGAGAAGATAAATATGTCTCATTTTACTTTTCTTAATAATCACGCACAAAAAATTACCTAGACATACCCCAGAAGTATATCTAAAAAGGAAAGAATAAAATAATACACTGGCTAGAAAACTCAGGACAGAAGAAATGATGTGATAATATGTAAATAAGCTATGTCTTCTGACATGTGTCATTCTTTATGGTAGAGATGCTGGTGATCTGGGGATCTGGTGAGTTAGCAATGGGGACAGACAAAACTACAGCCACCATCCTTACCCTTATTATACACAGTAGCTCACTTAGTGGCAGATTCATCCCTCACACACCCATTGCCAAGGCAGTGTCTTCCTTTCCTGGATTTGTTGATGGCAGCCTCCTCCCTACAACAGCAAATGTTTGCAGTAAAGCAGAGCCCTGAGCTCTGTTTGTCTGCATCAACACACTCCCCTTCATTTCGTGTACCAGGGTGGCACTGTAGAGACTTGTAATCTGGAAAGTACAATGGGACACACAAAAAAAGAGGACTCTGAAGGGTTTACAGACTAAATAGATATTTTTCCCATATATATAGCCCTAAGTAATAAGATTGCACCAGAACATACGCTCAGGGAACAAGCAAACTCTTAGCTGATGTAACTTTAAATGTGAACCACAATCTTTTAATATAAAGCTCAAAATATCCAGGATGCTTTCCAAAATTACTCAATGTACCAGGAGCTAAGAATACACAAACATGGATCAATTTAACTCAGATGTAAAAGAAAAAACAAGCGCAAGTAATTAGATAAAATATATATTGCAAATGTTGGACAAGGATTTTAAAGTAACTATCATAAGAGTGAGAACTTGTGAATATGCTTGAAACAAATAAATAACAATACTTCTAAGTATAATGAAGTAGAAACTAAAAACTTGTAACTAAAAAGTTAAATAACCCACAAACCAAATATAACAGAAGCACCTGGATTGATCAATAATGCAATAGGAGAGAGAGAGAGAGAGAAGGAAAAGAGGGAGAAGGGAGATCAATAGGAATGATCATATGTGTATTATAGGAAGGAAACAGAATTTTAAAACACTATCATCTGTCTATCTATCTATATCTATCTATCTATCTATCTATCTATCTATCTATCTATCTATCTATCTATCTATCTATCTATCTAACTAACCATCATCTATCTGTCTATCTATCATCTATCCATCCATCCATCCATCTAGGTTTCTGCTGTGATAAAGAATATGACTGTAAACAACTTGAAGAGGAGTTTATTTAAGTTTACAGCTATAGTCCATTACTGAGAGAAGTCAGGGGAGGAACTCAAGGCAGGAACCTGAAGGCAGGAATTGAAGCACAGGTCACGGAAGAGTGCTGCTCACTGGCTTGCTTCACCTGACTTGTTCAGCTTGCTTTCTTATGTGACCAAGGACTACCTACTCAGAGATGGTACTGCTCACAGTACCCATATCAATCATAAAATGCTCTGCAGACTTGCCTATGGGAAATCTGATAGAGACATTTTCTCAATTAAGGTTCCATTTACCAGATGACTAGTCTGTCAAGTTGACAAAGAACTAGCCAGGACACCATTTATCTATTTTTTTTTTTTTTTTGGTTTTTTGAGACAGGGTTTCTCTGTGTAGCTTTGCGCTTTTCCTGGAGCTCACTTGGTAGCCCAGGCTGGCCTCGAACTCACAGAGATTTTTTTAATTTAAAATTTTTAATTTTAAAATTTAATTTTTAAAATTTAAAATTTTTAATTTTTAATTTTTTTCATTTTACATACATATCCAAGTCCCCCTATCCTCTCTTTCTCCTGCCCTCCACCTTCCCCAATCCCACCCCCCATATGCTCCTCAAAGAGGGTAAGGCCTCCCATGGGGAGTCAACAAAGTCTGGCATACTTGGAAGACCAAGCCCCTCCTCTGTGTGAGGGCTGAGCAAGGTATCCCACCTCAGGGAATGTGTTCCAAAAAGCCTTTTCATGCACCCAGGATAAGTCCTGGTCCCACTACCATGGCCTGCCCACAGATCTAGCTATATAACTGTCACCCACATTCAGAGGGCCTAGTTCAGTCCCGTGCATGTTCCCCAGCTGATAGACCAGAGTCCATAAGCTCACACCAGCTTGGGTCAGCTGCCTCTGTGGGTTTCCCTTATTTTGTCTCTTTTCAGATTAACTTAATTTTCAGGTGGAAAATTACCATTACCCTAGAGGAATTAATTCTTACAGATATGTGCTGAAACCACTTTGTTTTATTAAAGTTTGTTTATGGGATTCTCATTAATGTAGTGGGTAGCCATTTCAGCTTGGATCTGGAAGTTCCAACCCCCATTGAGACTCTGGAAACTGTCACGCCTACGAGGCGGGGCCAGGGGAGGTGCCTGGAGACAGGAGAGCTAGATGGCCAGCGCTCTCTCTGTGCCCTGTGCCGGGATGCTGAACGTTGGAGGTGGACCAAGAAGAGCTCCAGAGAACACCGCTGGACTGAGATACACCTTTCCCAGACCCTGCAACCTATCTATCAGTTAATTTGTGAGTTACGCAATTAAATAAATATCCTTTTAGCTACGTGGAGTGGCCAAAATAATTTCACCAATACATTAACTCTTTTATATATTTTCTGGATGTGATTTCAGCAACTTTTCTCTAGGTTAAAACCTTAGGGCCTTTGGGGGAGAATTTCTAGAAAACGAGGTAAAAGGAAAAATAACAAAATACCTATAGGAACTTGCCTTTTGTGATTATTATATTTGCTAAAGATCTTGAGCATAATCAGTCAATTTTATATTATAAGAGTGTTTTCCAATTATACCTTAACCTTTTAATGTATTCCAGAGTATAAACAGTAGATCAGAGTATAAGTTAAAAAAAAACAAAAAAAAAAAACCCTTGATTTAACGTTTTAAAATTTCAAGACAGGATTTATGTCTGGGTCTTTGATTCAATTCCATTGATCTACCTGTCTGCTTTTATGCCAATACCATGCCTCACACCTGTGGATGCCTTATTTTTGACAAAGAAGCCATAATTATACAATGGAAAAAAGAAAGCATCTTCAACAGATGATGCTGGCATACCTGGATGTCAGCATGCAGAGGAATGCTAGCAGATCTGTATCTATCAGCCTGCACAAAACCCAAGTTCAAGTTTATAAAAGACCTCACCATAAACCCAATTACACTGATAGAAGAGAAAGTGGGAAGTAGCTTTGAACACAGGCACAGGAGATAACTTCCTGAATAGAACACCAATAGCACAGGCACTGAGATCTACAATCAAAAAATGGGGCTTTAGTGAAACTGAGAAGCTTCTGTAAGGCAAAGGACACTGTCAATAGGACGAAACAACAGTCTATACAATGGGAAAAGATCTGCACCAAAAACACATCTGACAGAGGGATGATTGCCAAAATATATGAAGAAACTAGACCTCAAAAAAAAAATAAACAAATAATCACTTCATCCAGTAATAGATGGAAGCAGATGCAGAGATCCACAGCCAAGCACTGGGCTGAGCTCCTAGTGTCCAGTCAAAGAGAGGGAGGCGGGATTATATGAGCAAGAGGCGGGGGGGGGTGGGGGGGTGGGGGTGGGGGGGGGCGGTTAAGATCATGATGGGGAAATCCACAGAGACAGCTGACCAGAGCTAGTGGGAGCTCACTGACTCTGGACTGATAGCTGGGGAGTCTGCATGGGACCAAACTAGTCTTTCTGAATGTGGGTGACAGTTGTGTGGTTTGGTCTGTTTGTGGGGCTCCTGGCAGTGGGGTTAGGATTTATCCCTGGTGCATGAACTGGCTTTTTGGAGGCCATTCCCTATGGAGGGATGCCTTGCTCAGCCTTAGTGCAGTGGGGAGGGGATTAGTCCTGCCTCAACTTGATATGCCAGACTTTGTTGACTTCCCATGGGAGGCCTTACCCTCTCTGAGAAGTGGAGTGGGGGAGGGAAGGGGTGAGAGGGGGAACTGTGGTTGGTATATAAAATGAAAAAAATTAAATGAAAATAATCCAATTAAAAAATGAGGTACAGATCTAAACAGAATTCTCAACAGAAGAATCTCAAATGGCCTAGAAACACTTAAAGAAATGTTTAACATCCTTAGCCATTAGGGAAATGAAAATCAAAATGACTCTGAGATTCCACCTGTCAGGAAGGCTAAGACCAAAAACACAAATGACAGCTTGTGCTGGGGAGGATGTGGAACAAGGGGAACACTCCTCCATTCCTGGTTGGAGTGCAAACTTGTGCAGCCACTTTAGAAATCAGTATGGTGGTTTCTCAGAAAATTGGGAATCAATTTACCTCAAGAATCAGTTATACCACTCTTGGTCATATACCAAAGGATGCTCAAATATACCACAAGAATACTTGCTCAACTATGTTCACAGTAGCTTTATTTTTAGTAGCTAGAACCCAGAAATAACCTAGATGTCCCTCCACCAAAGAATAAATAAAGAAAATGCAGTACATTTACACAATGAAGTACTACTTAGCAGTAAAAAAAAAAAAAAAAAAAATGTCTTCCTGAAATTTGCAGGCAAATGGATAGAACTAGAAAAAAAATCATCCTGAGTGAGGTAGCCCATAACCAGAAACACAAACATGGTATGTACTCACTCATTAGTGGATATTAGCTGTAAAGTAAAGGATAAACATGCTACAATCCACAGACCCAATGAGACTAGGTAACAAGGAGGGGTTAAGGAGGGGATGCATGTATCTCCCTCGGAAAAGAGAAACAGAAGAGATCTCATGGGAGGACTTGAGGTGGATGGGGATGGGAACATGAGGGATGAGGTTAGAGAGTGGACCGAGAGGGAGAATACTGAAAAAGATGACTGGAAAAGTGGGGCATTTCAGGATTGGAGAGAAGCCTGGTATAAGGCAAACTCCCAGGAATCCACAAGGAAGACCCCAGCTAAGACTCCTGGGAATAGCAGGTGCTTACCCTGAACTGGCGATCTCCTGTGACTATGCAAG
This sequence comes from Peromyscus maniculatus bairdii, assembly GCF_049852395.1. Lineage (NCBI taxonomy): Eukaryota > Metazoa > Chordata > Mammalia > Rodentia > Cricetidae > Peromyscus > Peromyscus maniculatus. The sequence goes on along the minus strand of NC_134866.1, from coordinate 49,753,107 downwards.
ACGTTGAGTGGAGGGAGTGGGTCACCAACCCAACCACATAACCTTTGATCTACAGTCTGTCCTGCCTATGGGATGTGTGCGGGTGGGTTGTGGGGGGAGGTAAGGGTGACACAAAGATTGTGGAAGTGACCAACCGATGACTGGTCCAGCCTGAGACTCATACCATAAGAGTGAGCCCTCCCCTGACACTGCCTGGAGTGCCAGGACCCAGCGGCTGGATGGCCCAGAGACCTGGGATAGATATAAACACGATTGGAGGTAGGGGAAAAGGTCAACGTAATGATGCCTAATGATATTCTGCTATCCTCATAGATTGGTGACTACCTGAATTGTCATCAGAAAGCCTTCATCCAGTAAAGCCTTCATCCATGGAAACAGATGTAGAGACCCACAGCCAAACATCAGGAGGGAATCCTGTTGAAGAAAGAGAGGAAGGATTATAGGAGACAAAGGGGTCAAGGACATCACAGGAAAACCCATAGAATCAACTAACCTGGGCTCACAGGGATTCACAGAATCTGAACCAACAGCCAGGGACCCTGAATGGGACTGACTTAGACCCACATATATATATGACAGTTGTATAGCTTGACCTACTTGTTGAATTCCTAACTGGGAGCAAGGGCTGTCCTTAATGCTTTGTCTGGCTTTTGGGAACATATTCCTCATGCTGGATTAGCTTGCCCAGCTTAAATACAAGGGGAGGTGCTTAGTCTTACTGCAACTTCGTATGCTATACTTGGTTGACACCCATGAGAGGCCCGCCCCTTTCTGAACAGAAAGAGAGGAAGAGTGGAATGGGGTGGTGCTGGAGGGGGGTTGGGGGAGGGAGTGAGAGGAGAGGAGGGAGGGGAAACTTCAGTCGGATATAAAATAAACAAATAAATTTAATTTAAAAAAATCCAAGACAGAGTGAATAATCCCAGAACACTCATCCAGTGGGAGTCATGACTTCTCTTCAACATCATTGTGTCAGTGTATTCTTTTCCTTTATTCTCACATTATAATATATATGTATAATGTATATGTATATATATATTATATACATACATACTATGGAATAAATTGTAATTTTATTATTTAAGGCACTGATTCATATAAATACATCAAGTCAACTTATAGGGTAGACATTTAAAGGTTATGGACTCTGAATATTTTGTTACATTTCAACTGTATTATGAGCATGCCTTTTGTTCTGTATAACATGCCTCTTCTACTTTTGATGGTCAAAGTTGCAAGTTTTATCATTCTGCTTATAATCATTGTGAAAATCCTTAAATATAGATACCAAGCTAGACAAAGTCTCAGTATAGAGGGAGGAGAGGTCATCAAGTCCCACTGCTAGCTGAAGAATTATTGGCAGTTGATAATCTTTTGGAAGAGGGAGAATAAGTTTTCTTTAAGCATGTTGCATCTGGTAGGTTGACCACCCTCCAGTAGTCAGCTTCATACCCAGGAGTGTATGGGTAGCACAAACTGGCTTAGAGCGTTTACAAAGAAGAAAAGGAGGAGGAGAAGACATAGAGTGAAGTTGATGCGTTGATGGGAGAAGAGTGCTGAGGATGGACCTGGAAGGAGTTTAGAGGGGGAAGGGAATACACTGTATGAAATTCTCAAAGAATTAATACAAATACTTTTAAGATAAATGAATGGTCTATTTAGGCCCATAGTTTGAGTATACAGTTCATCATGGCAGTGAGTCATGGAAACAGGATACTGAGGCAGTTAGTCACATTGCATCCAGACTCAAGAGGCAGAGTGTGGCAAATGGTAGTGCTCAGCTTATATTTTTCCTTTTTATTCAGTATAAGACCCTAATCCATGGAATGGTGTTAGCAATAGCTAAGGTGGGTCTACTTACCCGAATTAACCTTTTCTAGATCCCCATGGATTCATATGGAACCTTTTCTTTTAGTTGATTCTAGGCTTTGTAAGGTGATATTAATTTTAGCCAGAACACTGAGCAAGAAGTAAATTGTCTATAAAAATGTGGTAAAGAGATGAGCACCCTAATGCTAAGTGGTAATACCGTTTACACTAAAATGATAGAGCCACACTATAAGGAAATATTAGGCAATGGGAGATATAGCAATTATTTGTGTTTTAGCAAGCTAAAGTTGCATTAGAGAGAGGTCAACGCTTGCAAGGTTTCTGAAGATGGCTCCCAATGGTGACCTATTTTTATGTAGTCTAGTTACTTTAAACTAAAACACTGTCTTTATCATCAGTTATAATAAAGTTTGCATTTAGATAGTACATTTGATATACTAAGTTATTACATCATTAATCCTAGATTCCTTTTCTTGTTCAAAATTGGCAAGAAGCTGGAAATCCCTTTACTAAACAGCAAAATTATACTTTATTCCCTATATCCTATAATTTGTCTTACCCATAATGGATACACATGTGCATTAGAAGATACATACACAGAGAGAACACACACACACACACACACACATACACACACACACACACACACACACACACACAGAATATTCCCACATGCATACCAACATCTAAACTGAAAGGCTGGATCTTGGCAAAGAATTTGTTTCCTGCTACTGTGCCAACATCAGAAGTTTATGGTTGAGTTGGAGATACAGTTCAGTAGTCAAAAAGCTACCCTGGCATGCCCAAAACCTTAGGTTCAACCCCTAATTTCACCAAAAACAAAACAAAACTAAAGCACTGTATTCCTGCATCATTTGATCCTTTTATATTTTAGTGCCATTATGGAAATTAACAAAATTAACAATGTTATAGGAAAACCCAGATACTATTTACATGATAATTTCTTTTACATTCAAAATCATTATTTTAGAACATGATTATGAATTATTCAAAATTGTGTCCTGAGTAAACTGACTAGTAGTTAAGGCAATAATTTAGGATGCATAGTAATCACATGTTCTTTCATATAAAGTCATTTATTCTGAATCTATACCTTTTTTTATTACATTGTTCATGCTATTTGATGGCTTTCTTGATCTGGATTGAAATGAACGATAGAATACTTGGAGGAGTAGAGGGAGGGGAAATTGTAGTTGGCAATGTATTATATGAGATCTATTTTCAAAAAAGAAAGAAATGTATTTTATAAACATTTTTCTTCGTGTGTATAGCAAAATTCCTTGGTGATTTGAAACAGAATATGGGCAGAGTTTGAGTAGCCTACCTGTCTGTGTTTGCCTCCCAACTCTTAAACTGTCTTCACCGAAGCTACAGGAGACACTTTAGTGCCACTAAGATGCTTGTGTTAAACTGCCTGAAAATGACAGTGGAAATTACTTGAGCTGTTATTGCCTCTTTGCTTTATAACAAGCCAACTTTACCGGCGCGCTTGCCCCTCCAAATGAGCTATGTCACGTGGAGAAAAGTTTATGTTCTAATGCTTCCATGGATGTTTCACCAGTATATCCATTCTAATATGTATTGTATGTTCTTTTAGAGCTCACATAAATTTACTTTATTATGCTTTTCCATTCCAAAGTAAAATTGGCTACAAAGTTATTGAGCTCTCTTAATGAAAATAAAAATTATAATCAGCACAATGACCCACTTCATATTTGAAAACTCTTGAGTCTAGGGAAAAACAAAATTAATTTTTATTTCATGTCTACTAAAAACTTATATTGGCATACCTCCCATGTTTTTACAACTTTCTCTTTCTCTGTTCATTATTAAGACTTAACCAGAGACTTACAATTAGAAACCTTAAGCTTGATTCAAAAACAGTTCTTATGGAAATAGCTTTGGTGAAAAGAGAAACACAAAATCGAAACAGTGTCTCCTTTTAAGGGAAATAAACCTGTCAAGAGAGGTCTGATAGGAAGATGGACCTGTGTTAGCAATCATCTTCATGTAAGCCATTGATTCCAACTTTTCCTTGCTTATAAAGGCCTTGATTTCTAGAGAAATGTATTGTGTTTGATCATAGAATAAGAGTTACAATTTTATTTGCATACTATACATATATCTCACATTCATTTCTATATTTTTCATGCCCTTTGTAGCTACTTTTCCAAATAGAAATTACTTTCATGATTTTTGCTTCACATACAATAGCATTCGAGCCTGTGTGGCCATGGTCCAAGCAGTCTTAAGTCACTGGTTCTGGATTTCTAATCACTGAATCACACATTGGTTATGTATTCTAAACTTTAGAAGTTAAAAGTAATATGTCCATATGGTGCCTACTTCCTGGTTATGTCAATGAAATACCCTTGGTGCATGCATTCATGTAAGTAGTTCTAGAAGTCATCAAAGCCACAGATTAGAGCTCATCTTTTCAGTGACTTTGTAAACATCTAACGTGAAATGCTTATCTTTTATGCTGAATGTGATGACCACAATTATATATTTGCTATTTTTTTGTAGATGATGCTAGTTACATGATACTCTATTTGCCAAGATAATTACAAGTTCATTGGGTATGTTCTGGTAAAAATAATTCTTTATGAAATATATGGGGATATAGAAATAAGTTTCTTGGACTGCCTAGCTCCTCTTAACTTCTGTTCTTTCATCTCTTGGAACTTTGTGGGAAGCTTCAATGTTGAAACAGCTTTCTTGCTACCATGGAATGAAGAGATGAATAAGAGTCAAAGGCCTCAGTGTTGTGGTGGTCCTAATAGAGATGGTTTTTTGTTTGCTTGTCTGTTCATTTTTTTTTTTTTGCATGTTATGCACAGTTGAGAAGAATTAAAAGGTCTGCATCCTTGACATCATTGCTTAAGAACCTCTGGCCCACTTCTTGGCTATAAGCAAGAAGTCAAGGTTTCCCATCCAGTCACATGCCAAAAGCTAATCTCTACTTAGTAAAACTGTATTGTCTACTGATACCCTAATGGTTGCAGATCACAAAGGAAGTACAGACTTCCCTAAGAAGATGTTTTCAGTGTCATGTGGCCATTACTGGTATGTGTGCCTATAGATTTTCTTGGAATCCCCAAGGCTTCCTGTCTGTTCTCAGAGCAGCAGTGAAATGGCACGGAATTAGTACTTGTTGAAGGTAACACACCCACTGATGACTTTCAGAATTTGCTTTAAAAAAAAAAAACAGTCTTTCAGGCTCCTGGATAGAAACATTTTGAAGTATTTTTATACAGTTCCTATTAGCCAGCTTGATATAAAGAGCTTATCTTTTATAGGTTGTCTCCCTTCTCTGCACCACATAAATTAGAGATTTTTATTCAATGCCTGGTCTCAGTGCCTAATCCTGGGGAACCCAAGCTAAAAGTTCCCAACTTGAAATCAAATTAGATGTATTTCAGATCAGATGTACAAGAAAACTGATATTCAGAACAGGCTCTTCTGTTTTTGTGAAAGTTAGTGTATGGAAACCTGTTGATGGTATCCACAGTTTCACATCTGACTGCAGTTTTGCAGACCAAACCCCTTACATTTCATTTTGTATTATTTCAGTTTTAGTGACATATTGATCATATACATTTCATAATTTCTGTTTTGTATATAGTAGTCAATGTTTAATAGAAAAGCAGAACATATACACTTACACATATGTCCTATGTATATTCACATATACTTCCGTACAAATATTCATATATTACATGTATGTGTAAGAGAGAAATGGAGAGAGAGAGAGAGAGAGTTGTATTTTTCAAGAGATGATTCAGAGATGACTCAGAATTGTGGTATTTTGGCCAGTACAAAATCCACTACACAGTCAGAGGATGGATATGCTGTTGATGTCCAAATGTCATCTTCTGGGAGAATTCCTTCCTATATCCTAGAGCTCAAGCTCAGTCTTCATTCTATTAAGACCTCCAACTGATGGCACAAATTTCACTTTTATTCTAGAAATACATCTGTTTTCCTTATAGATCACTAATTTATATTTTAATCTCATTTTTTTTTTAAAAAAGAAGCACCCAAAATAGTGACTATTAAGTTTCTAGGACCAACAAGTTGACAGACACACAAAAATCAGCCAACACAGGTATGATCATAACCACAGTCTTGTCTCTCAATATAATAGCATAATCTGTGATTAATCTACTAGATTGGCTGAATTTATAACTATAAATATGATCTAATTTTAATTTCCTTAGAATATTCTCCAATTTAATGTCTTTTACTAAAGGTAGATTTTGAGTTTTCATTAACAGATGCCTCCTATTTCTGTAATCTCAAACCATATGGTTTTTTATGTTCCTAGGTGGAGTTCATTGTGTAGTTTTGTGTTAATACCTTTAGACATCAAAATACTTGTCTTCTTTGTTTGCTAAAGTACTTACAGATGCCTGAAAAACAGTATTTAAGTTACCAATAGTTTAAACTGAATTAAGATATTTTTAGTCAAAGAAAAACAAGCTGTTAATGAAAAAAAGTCACACCTCTCATTTCAGTAGGGACAGGAGATGGTTTATTCTGGAACCAAATATGAGTGAGAATAGTTGAAAAACAAATTTAGGTTACCCTGAAGTTCCATGTTCCAATATAGTTTTTATAGTAACAGAACAAAGAAAATCATAAGTCAAGACACTTTATGAAAACGTTTGTGGAAACCTCAAGCAGATTTTCTAGGCAGCATTCTTAGCCTTTGCCTGGTAGAAGATAGTGGTTTATTTGTGTATTTCATAGTGCTTACCTAATAGTCATGGAGATGTTACATCATATACAGAGGTGGCTAATAAGTGACTATTAAGGAACCAAGGCATCCTCAGAGAATTTGTAATTAGGCCTGGACCTCAAACATTCCAACTTCCTCACAATCACTGTAGCTCTAATCAGCCTGTGGTCGAGCGGATGTGTCATTTCCCCAGGAATTTCCATCCATAAAATCATGAGGTTGCTATTGATTATTGAAGATAATTTTCATTTAGAATATTAACACAATTGCACCAGTTGTATAAAATAACCCTATTAAGATTCTTATTTAATAAAAGAGAGAAGAAATTTATGTGAAACTCAAGTCCTCATGCCTAGCAGTATGAACACAGGATCTGTGCAAAAGATAAGAAATGGGTGTCCAGCAGAAGCTGACCACGAATGAACAACTTTAACAAAGGGAGAGAGAGAGAGAGATAGAGATAGAGATAGAGATAGAGAGAGAGAGAGAGAAAGAGAGAGAGAGAGAGAGAGAGAGAGAGAGAGAGAGAGAGAGAGAGAGAGAGAGAGAAGTGAGAAAGGGAGAGGAAGGGAGGGAGAGAAGGAGGGATGGAGGGAGGAAGGGAAGGAGGGAGGAAGGAAGGAAGAAACCAGTTTAAATTTTAGCTATCACCTTCATATCTTGTGAATTACTGGACAAACATAAAACAGTTTAGTCTTAGAAGAAAAGCTATTTGTTTTCCCTTCATAGAAAGACCTCAAGTGAAAAGTATCTTTAAAAATCCCATCAGGAAGAAGAAAAGTCAAGACACTGTTGCTTCGTGTTGCTGGAAACTGTTTCATATATGGTAAGCAAGTATCATTGCCTGAATCATTTTGTGAAAACAAGGCCACTGGAACTGGGTAGCCCACTCCACAGCAATATTCTACACACATAGCGGTTTCATGTTGGTGAGATTTACTTCATCACCAGCTTATTTAATTTTCTTCTAGGAAGCCACGTGAATAGCACCTCTTAAGTTAAGGCAGGGAGAAACTGTTTTGGGAAATATTTTTCTCCTAGAAGTTATCATTCAACTCTTTATTGATTAGAGTCAGGATTGTTTGCTACACAACTTAAGTTGCAACAGGAATTATAAACAGCAGAAGGGGATTCATCACAGTGTCGTGCTTGGCTTATGAACCCATGCTCCAAGTCATATTCTGTTTATGAGATATAAGTAAAGTTCTCTACTGTCATCTAACAACTGTGGCCACTGGGGTGATGTTAGAGGTGCAAATGGCATGGGTGGTTTAGCAATGGTGTAGTCTGGCTGGATGCAGAGTCAGTAACTTGGTAGATCATGTCATATAAAACAAAGTAAAAAATAATTGCTTCCAAGAAAAAAAAATTAGTTATGATCTGCCTAGAAGCAAAAGGAAAAATTGAAATTGTCCGTAACAAGAATCATTCAGGCATATAAGGGAACTAATGTTTCTCCAACACCAACCACTAAGTGACACTTGTTAACTGAATTGTTCCAAGAGCAATACCAGACAGAAACAGAAGCAATAAATTCAAAATTACTTTTGCAAGAGAAGTAGGCATTACCATTAATCTGTTTATTATGCCTGCCATCTCTATATTTAACTTGAGCACATGCCTTTCTGATCTAAGGAACAGGCTGCTTCTAACTTAACTCAACCATGCTACCTGCTTCCACGGCCTTCAGGCCATTGGCATCAAAACACTACAGCAAACCCTGGAATGCACGTTGTTTACTGTCTATAAGAAACTATAATATATTCTCAGGAGGCAAGGTCTCAGTTGCCCTTGTAGACCTCATTTCCTTAGCCCCATGACTTCAGCAAATTATGCAGTATTGGAAAAATTAATCTTGGTTCACATAAAGGAACAATATAAAATTCATTTGCTTGGCATTGCTATGGGATGTCTTTCTGTATGCAGTGAATATGTGTTGCTCTGATTGGTTGATAAATAAAGCTGCATTGGCCCATGGCAGGATAGGATGGAGCCAGATGGGAAAATCCAAGAGAGATACTGAATGAAGAAAAGAGAGTGGAACAGACACTGTTAGCCACTTCCAGGAGGAGCAAGATGGAAAAGGACCGGTAAGCTACAAGCCATGTGGCAAAGTATAGATTTATAAAAATGAGTTAATTTAAGGTGTAAGAGCTAGCTAGCAAGAAGCCTGAGCCATTAGGCAATAGAGTTAAAAATAATATAAGCCTCTTTGGGACCAAGCAGCTGCAAGATATGGGTGGGAAAGATTCGTCCCGACCACAGGGCCCAGGTAGGACACAGGAAAACATCCATCTACAGGCCATATATTGTAAAATGGTAGAATTCAGATAAGTAAGTGATAACTTTCAGAAATTGAGACTGAAATTTCCCTTGAAGATAAAGAGACTGAGGCCAAAGAGGCCAATGGACTGATTGGTCAAATGAATGTCTCTAGAAGACATTGAAATCTTTTGAGAGTTCTTGGGAACTACTATGGGGAGAAATGAACTAGAGAAAGTATTTTAACTTTCCCAAGAAAAAGAAGCTATTTGAATTATTTTTTAAAAATATACAATACTAGACAGTTTTATGGTCAGAATTTTTGTATACAAAGGGAAGAAAAAAAAATCCCTCGTTTTCTAACATATAAAAAACTACAGCATTTTAGCCATGCTGATATTTTAGGATCAGTTAATTGCTCATGGGGAAAATAATTTACTATAGAAAATTTTTATAATGTTATAAATCTTTCAAATTTTCACTGATATTAGTGAATAGTTGCTAAAGGCATGAGAAATTCCTAACTTTTATCCTTTATTAATTTAAAAATAAATAAGAGCAGAGGAAAATGCGAGGGTGCTGTTAAATGCAAATAAAGCTTCACTTACCTAACATGAGCAAGTCAGCAGCATGGAATTGCACCTATCAGTAACAACACATATAGGGCACATAAAGTTAATGGAGAGGGTGACCTCAACTTAAGTATCCTGACCTCAATTCTTTCATTAATTAAGCTTATTCTTTGACAAATTCTTCCTATACTTATCACAGGTGTGCATGCACGTGCGCGTGCGCGCGCGCGCGCACACACACATACACACACACACACACACACACACACACACACACACGACTCAGCTTTCCTACAAGTCCCTCTCTCTAGATTCATGCTAGTTTTATTTATTTTGTGAATCTCGGCGTTTTAGTACGGCCAACTATGTGAGCATCAATTTGTAATTATTGAGAGTTTGGTAGACTCACTGGTGGAAAACAAGGAAAAGTAATCACTATCTCCTAGACTCCATTTGTAGCCAACCTTTTCTATGTGAATGGTAGTTTCCAAACCCTGAGCTCAGCCATTGGTCCCATTCATGTGCAAATTCAGTGCAGGCAGCCACCCACAGCTCACAGAATTCCATGACTGCACTGGCATCCCACACCCCAAGGACACCATTTTCATAGTTTACATTTTTTCTTCCTCCTCTTCCTCAGTGTTCCTTGAGCCTGATGCAGAATCTTGTAGCAATTAAAACTGCCGAAAAGCATTTTAAAATTGACCTGTATACTCACTTACATGAATATATCCAAAGAAAATAATCCGCTGTGTGAACTAAGATGTAAGTTTATGGTTAATAACTTGAAGAGTACATCCTTGCTGTATGGAAGATGCCATTCCACTGAGAACTGAGATGAAAACTATATTGATACTCAATGTTCAGAGGGAAGGTAGGAAAGTTAATAACTAAACACAGTCTTATTAACTTAATATTATTCTTCTATCTTAGACTAGAGAAGAAAATAACTTATTTAAATGAAGGAACTTATGGAATGAGGTTTAGACTTTGTACTGGTTTTTAAGCTTAGAGTTAATCATAAATCATTCCTAAAAATACCCCAACCACATAATATATTCAGTTTACAGAAGATTTTAGAATACTGGAAATACTGCCATTACAAATATGGATAGTAGAATGTCTGACAGGTGATGGGATCAAAGAGAATATGTAGACCTGTCCATAAGAGGAAGCTATTCTTTTTGTGATGGGCCTCTCCCAAATTGTGATTGTGGTGGAGTTCACATGGCTCTACACATGTGATAACACAGAGCTAATCACATATACACATATGTATACATACAAACACATACAAAATTGGTGAAATCTGGATGAATATTATGGATTGTACAAATTACCAACTTATGATACTTTTCCATAGTGTTGCAAGATGTTATCATTGAGGAGAACTTTATGAAGCATACATATAACTTCCCTATTCACTGTTTTTTAAAAAATTCATATGAATCTATCATAGTTTCAAAAGAAGTAGGGCACCAACCAACATGGCCTGTGATGTGAGGGTGCCAGATCCCCTAGAACTGGAGTTACTGTCAACCATCTGTACTCAGACCTCAGCCTAAAGTCCCTCAGGGGATACCAGGAATGCATAACCCTCTCTTTATGTTTTTAAGTTGTTAAATGTGTACAGTAAAGTAACCTTTGTAGTATATGTCATGTTGTTTATGGAAAGCATATAATAATAATACAATCTGCACTGTGACAAACAGATACAATGTTTCTATCACATGGAAATATCCTCCATTGCCAATTTAAAGTCAAGTCTCTTCACCAATTCCACTTGCTAGCAACCATGTATCTTTGTCAGTGTTACAGTAATATCTTTGTGAGATGTTTTGTGAATGGAATCATATAATGTATGAGCATAGAAGACTAAGCTTCCCTCCAGTGTTGTTTGTCCTAATATGTTGAACTGTCTTTTGATGCACAGCTCTTTCACAGTTTATCTGTTCCCCCAGGACATACGTATCTACCATATCACTCAGCTGTTACATTCCTGGGTATTTATCCCAAAGAAATAGAAATGTATGTATACACAAAATGTATTCATTATTGCTCATAGAAATTTCATTTTTATTAGTTGAAAATTGGAATCCACCTCTATGTCCTTCAACAAGTGAATAATTAAAGAACTATGATATATATTATTCATATATATATAAATCATATTGTACATAGATAGTATTCATATGTATATGAACACTATTCAGCAATAAGGAAATGAGCTATTGATATATAGCAATTTGGGTGAATATCCAGGGAAATATACTGAATGAAAGAAGCAGGTTCCCAAAGATGCTAAACTCAATTACTTCATGTATGTATCTTGGATATAGTGGTGGGCTCATAATCAACATGTGTGATAAAACTACTGAAATTCATAAACTCACAAGAATGAATGTAAATAATGAATTATGAACAAGGCAAAAGGTTTGTGCCATTGTGAGCTTTTGGTTGTGATATTGATACAATGGCTATACACTGAATAAAATATGCTAATTCTTTGTATTTTTTACAATTGAATATGAAACTACAATTATCTCAAAATAAAAATGAAAAAAATTGAGTATGGTGGTACACACCTTTAATCTCAGCACTTGGTAGGCAAAGTCAGGCAGATCTCTGAGTTTGTGGTCAACCTGATCTACCAAGAGGGCTCCAAGACAGCCAGGGCAGCACAAAGGAACCCTGTCTTAACAAACCAAAAATAAGTAAATAAATAATATTAAGAATGAACAATTCATGATATGCTATCCTATTACTGGCACTGAGGTTTGCATTGTATAACTTACGGTTCCTGGGAGCAGCATTGTACATCTGTTTAGGGTACCTCTCTTACATCTCTTTTTTTGAACAATAGTTTAAAATTAGTTTGTAAAGCAGTATGCTTTCCTATGACTTTGACTTTGTTATACATCCTCTGTTTTGGTTAATACCCACTATGTCTCCAACCCTGTCCCTGCTTAAACCTTTCAAAGCCTAGTACTCTCTCCCTCAACTTTTCTATCACCTGTGTTTTTCTACAATCTTCCTTCCTTCATGTGGCTCTTTCCCAGATCCTTGGCTTCTACAGACACTTTGAGTTAAATACACAGATCTAAACAACTGCTTTCTAAATATTTACAGCCCTAGAGTAGTGCTGCCCTCAGCTTTTGTCAGATATATATATAAATTGCCTTTGATGGTAATTAATCCCGAGACTCATAACTAGTCTAATTGTTGAGAATAAAAGACTGTTGATATCTCACCATAAATGAGAAATCTGTATCACCCTTCATGAGACCCAGGGAGCATCACAAAGAGGGATAGAAAGACTCTAAGAGCTGGAGGATGGAGAAAAGTGCTACAGAACTCCAACACTGTCCTCTGGACAAAGCTTGATAAGGGCTTATAAGGACCCACTCCTCCAAGAAGAGCTATGGGAAGTTAATGAATGATGAGATAACAACATGAATAATCTATATCCATAATGACATGTTATAAATGCATTAAATACAAGAAGTAATACACTAAGATTTCACAAGTAAACAAAAGTGTACTGACTGCTATTTACATGAAATGTATTTTAAACAGGAAGCTACTTATGAGATGAAAAGAAGAGCAAAAACAATGAGTCTCTACAAACATATTTTTCAAAATAATTTGGCAAAGCTTCAGTGATAATAAAGTATCCCTGAAAGGAAGAATTATTTCCAAAGTTAAAAACAAAAATCATAGTGATCGATGAGCTAGGAAGATATCACTGTCATAAATTAATCTATATGAATTCTATGCAGACTATCATCACTTTTGAAAGCAAGAGAAAAAGAAAATGAAAGAAGGGGATAGGGAGAGGGGATAGGGAGGGGAGGTGACTAAAGACTAAGAACCAGTAGTCCAGGTTTAGCCAGACAGGCCTGATGGGTAATGAAGTACTGATAAAGAGGGAAGCAGAACATCTGTAGAAATGGGACAGAGGTTTAAAACCCACAGCAGATTCCAGTAGCTTGCAAGGAGAGTATACTCCGGTCTCAGTGGGCAGTAAGTAAATTGTTTCTCAGAAACTTTCTCTGTGACAAGGTCACTAAGTTTTTTAAATTCTTGACCCTTCAATTGTTGACTAATCAAGGGAAGTCTTCTGAAGAAGGTAGGCATGGATCATGGAAAATGAAAACATACCAAAGTTGAGGGAGCCAAGTATAGAATTGTTGAAGGAGATCAAAAGAAATATGGGCATGTCTGGATCACTTACAAAATGTTGTTATTAATAATCTTTCCTAGAAATTTCTTATTAAAAATATTAACAATTCTAGGTGCCCACAGATTTCATGTTTTAATGTAACAAGTGGGGGCCAACTTATCATATAGGGAACTTTGGCATATGTTGTTACTAATTTGTAGTGATATTTTTATTTTTGTTGAAATGTGGTGATTTTTTTTTTTTGTGTGTGTGTGCTTTAATAAATAAAGCTTGCCTGGAGATCTGTAGCTAGAGTTTTCCTGCCTTGCCCACAGTCAGGACAAATCTTTGTCACCCGCCAGTCCCACTGCCGCTCAGACCCAACCAAGTAAACACAGAGACTTATATTGCTTACAAACTGTATGGCCATGGCAGGCTTCTTGCTAACTGTTCTTATAGCTTAAATTAATCCATTTCTATAAATCTATACCTTGCCACGTGGCTGGTGGTTTACCGGCGTCTTCACATGCTGCTGGTCGTGGCGGTGGCTGCAGTGTCTCTCCGCCTCAGCCTTCTCCTTCCCAGCATTCTCCTCTCTCCTTGTCCCACCTACTTCCTGCCTGGCCACTAGCCAACCAGTGTTTTATTTATTGACCAATCAGAGCAATTTGACATATAGACCATCCCACAGCAGAGATCAGAGGAAAAAACCAAGCCATTATAAGTAAACAAAGAAGTCAGGCAACAGTAGCACACACCCTTAATCCTATCACTTGGCAGGCAGGGATCTGTCTGGATCTATGTGAGGTCAAGGCCACACTGGAAACAGAGCCAGGTGTGGTGGCACACGGCTTAAATTCCAACACTAGTTAACATGGAGGTCTGGAGGTCTGTACAGACAGACAGGAAGTGATAGAGCTGGGCAGGAAAAGGAAGTGATGTAGCTGGACAGAGAGCAAATCAGATGGCAGAACAGTAAGGCATATAGGTGTTGGTAGACAGGAAGTAACTTGCATTTGGAAGCTGCTGAGTTGATTAGGTAAGATTAGTTGTGGCTTTCCCTAATTCCCTGATCTCTCTATATCTGGCTCTGTGTTTTTCATTTAATAATACCATTTAGAAATTCATCTATACTAATTTGTGCCAAATATTTTTCAATATTTCTTATTTTTTTATTCACAATCTAGATTCACAATATAACTGACACATACTGAATACAAGGGAAACAGTCTTAGATGTTGTAAATGTAGAGCAGATGGAAATATTTCCAATGACATTATTTAAGAAAGCAGTAGTACTTACCAAGTTCTCCTCACTGGAAAAAAATGAAAAAAAATTGATATTTCATAATCCACATATGGAGAGAGAGAGAGAGAGAGAGAGAGAGAGAGAGAGAGAGAGAGATCACAACACATCACTTTAGAAAACATAATTCTTATGTCCTGTAAGATCTGATTTGACTATGTTTCTTTTGGATATTACTTCAAGGTAGGTTGTTTACACACAATATTCCTAAACTAAATCTTTATTCTCCATAGAGAGTGATGCTCACAGAAGAAGACGACAAAAGGACCCTTGGAACTCTATCACCCTCTTGTCCAGTTTACAAACTTAAGAACTCATAACAGTTTCTAGCAATCCTGAGCACACTGTGATGTGCAACCTTTGTTAGTACTCATGAGTGTGCACTGCCACCTCTTCACCTCGTGACTCTGCTCGGGGCCATGGCTCTGCACAGGGTAGGCTGGACTCACTGCAAGTTATGTAATAGCTGGTAGCAGGCAGCCCAGCTAGAAATTCTCTGGCCTAAATGCTTTTTCTGAAGAATTCTAACCATTTAAAAGTTACTGTAGTTAGAACTTTTCCATACTTTCAAAATTGCTCAGTAAGGGGACAAGAAAGGAACTACAGACAACCTCTTTAATCCAAGTCATACCAGACAGAGTGCTGGCATGCAATGTCTGAGCTTACAAATCCTCTGACAGGATAGTGGGTTTTTGGGTTGCCTGAGAACATGATGGTGAATGCCTTAACATTTGAGTAAAAGGACACATATATGCTATTTTTTTCTTTATTAAATTTTTTAAAATTCATTTTACATACCAAGCACAAATCCCTCTCTCTTCCTTCCTCTTGCTCACCCGCTCCCCTAGCCTTTCCTCCCAGGCTACCCCCCATTCCCTCCTCAAAAAGCTAAGGCATCCCATGGGGAGTCAGCAGAGCCTGGTCCATTCAGTTGAGGCAGGTCCAAGCCCCCCCCCCCCCGCATCAAGGCTGTGCAAGGTGTCCCACCATATACAGTGGGCTCCAAAAAGCCATCTCATGTACCAGAGATGGATCCTGATCCTACTGCTAGGGGGCCCCTTAAGCAGATTGAGCTACACAACTGTCTTGCTTATGGAGAGGGCCTGGTCCAGTCCCATGGATACTCCACAGCTGTTGGTCTAAAGTTCATGAGTTCCCACTAGCTTGCTTTGGTTGTCTCTAGGTTTCTCCATCATAATCTTGATGCCTCTTGCCCATAGAATCCCTCTTTCCTCTCTTTAGCTGGACTCCGGGAGCTTGGCTTGGTGCTTGCCTATGGATCTTTGCATCTGCTTCCCATCAGTTACTGGATGAGGCCCTATAATGACAGTTAGTGTATTCACCAATCTATTACCGGGATAAGCCAGCTCAGGCACCCTCTCCACTATTGGTAGTAGTCTGAGCTGGGTCATCCTTGTGGATTCCTGAGAATTTCCCTAGCATCAGGTTTCTCCCTATCCCCATGATATCTCCCTCTATCAAGGAATCTCTTTCATTGCTTTCCCACTCCCTCCCTGTTTGATGAGCGTGTGGAATCCCCCAGCTGATAGGATCATTTCTTAGTGGATTTGTGTTTATTTTTGGTGAAAAAAAAAATGACACTTGCTAATGTGACAAGCACAAGTTTCTAGTATACTTTCTTCAGTCTATGCAGATTATCTATTTTTAGGGATTTTCAGTGAATATTTTTAAGTTGATTTCTGATACTTTAGCAAGGTAAACAGGTCACTGCATTAGACTCTTGCTATTTAAATAGAATGTATTTTAGAAGCGGAATCCTCAAGCCACAGAAGCTAGACACTGGCTCCATTTATGAGGCGATACAGGCATTGATGGAATTGAGCATTCACTCATGGGAAAAGCATTCTTTAAAAAATACTAAGAGGAAAGTTACCTCAGTTTGATTTTAAAAAAATACAGAAGACAACATAACTATCTCTATGTCTCTTTTGGTTGTTTTACCAGGAAAGAGAGGAAAAGGAAATGTGCTGTGAGAAGTTCATTTTCTGCCTCAGAGGCAACAACACAGATGAATAAAGCCAGGCTCTTAAAGAAGCTGTATTTTCAGAAGTAGTGATAATGGGAACAGATGACAGCTTTGAATTAAGAGTGGTAGGAGGATGAGACACTGGGAGAATAACCTTCCCACCAAGAGGCTGTGGTGGCTAGAACTGATAACAACTGCGACAGGGCTGAAGAACAAAGAGAAATTGATACAATCTGCATTATCTGTAAATTGCCTGAAACATTAAGGATTACCTAGTTTTCTGATAAAAAGGAATTTAGTTTACATGGTGGTATAATATCCGGCTTGCATGTTCTGAACCTTTTAGCAGATGCAGTAGATATTTTCAAATGAATCAAGATGAGAGTCTTGTGAAGTTTCATTTTAAACCAGTACACTTGGCCTCTTTCAATACAGTCAGAAAATAAGGCTTTTCACAAAATGCTCTTGAATCAAGTCTGAATTTTAAGAAGATGACTGTGTCTTTTAGTTATCTTTATTATATAGATAATGGTCAATCACTGAAAGGAATAGAAACACATAGTTAAAGAGAAAATAAATGTGCCTACTAGCTGCTACTTCACCTGCTTTCCAGAGAAAATGCTTGTAGTTGTTTCCTTCTGATATATTCTAAACATTTATGAGGGTGGGGAAACGAGATAGGAAGGAGAAGGAGGAGAGGCAGGGAAGAGAGAGAGGAGGAAGAGATAGAGGAGAGGGAGAAGAGGATACTTAGAAAGGGCAGATGATGAAGAGAAGATGATCAGAGAGAAAGGAGAAAGAAAAGGGAAGGGAAGGGAACAGAAGGGAAAAGAAGAAGGGAAGGGAAGGGAAGGCAAGGCAAGAAAAAAACGGAGAGCTTTTTTTTTTTTCCACACAAGTAGAATCATGCCAGACAATATTATCATATTCAGTTAACCCCCTTGGTTCAGTAACATAGAGTTGCTTATTGCTCTGATGCACAAATGATCTGAAACATCTTAGTGATAATTTGTAGTAATGATAATAGCTGCCATTACTAAATAAGCACCATATAATGTCTAAGTACTTCACAGTGATCTCACTCATCATTTCTAAAGTCTTTTAATGCAACTCTTACTAATTTCCCTTCTTGAAAAGGGAAAGCTTGAGATAAAATGGGGGGAAAAAAACAACCAAATTACTAAAAGTCTTTTAGCTAATGCCCCTCAGACTTAGTGAGTGAATATATTCCTATTTGTCATCAAAATTCATTCATATTGTAAGTGTTGCACACATAGCCTCAGTTATAAAATTCATCGAGTACTCAAATGAAGTTGTAGAGGCAAAGAAAGAAACAATCACGATGCAGCAACGTGTAACCTTTTAATAAGTGAGAAAGCCAAAACAATAGAGGCAAAGTCATACAACTGAAATGACAAATGCCAGTGCCGAATTCATGCCTGCTTTCTCACCAGGCACACATCCTTGAGGTAACATTTGGGGGAACATGGAGTCCAAAATAAAGGACAAAACTTGGGTTCTCACAAAACGTTCCCACCTGTCTCTGGATTGCACCCTGAAAACTGGGTTCCTCAGGGACAAACACATCCTTTCCAGTAAAGGGCAGAAGGAAAAGTTTCTTTTTTTATTTTCCAATTTCACTTTCTTGTTTTATTTTCCAATAATCATCATTTGTCTTACTGTGTTCTGTTGAGCAGGAAGCCCTGTATCATTTATTCTTTCCAAACTAGACCAAGATTTTGTAACATATTTTATTATGGAATGCTTCACTCAATCTTCTTCATTTTTTAAATCAGACTTATGACATCTTTTCTTATTTAATCTTAAAAATCTGACATTTTTCTTTTAGAAATATATTTTATGATAAGGTTTATTTTAAAATGATATTGTTTAAAAACTTTAGTGGGAGTTCAGGAAAATATGACCAGAACCCACAGTCCTATTCCCAGAGGACCTTCACAGCAGTGCCCTGCCTTCTCCTCAGGGACAGAGCAGGGTGAATGTGGCCATTGAACTCTCTGAGGAGCATTCTGTCCATCTGAACTCCAGGTGAACAAAGAACAACTGCAGTTGTTACAATTTCCGTTCAAATTTTTGATATCGTACTTTAATTGAAAATGGGAAAGACATAGAAGATAAAAAAAAATTTCATTTACTTCTTCAATACTTCTCCAGCCATCTCTACATCAAAGGAGAGACATGATGTAAAATGAGAAAAGCAGCTGGGTACAGTTGATTGGTGTTTTCATTTTCAGATTTATCACACTGCCTTAGAATATCCATGGCTGTTATCTGAAGCAAACCTGACATTTTTTAATATAACGGGCTACTTTTTAGGGAAGAGTATTTAGAAAAGCATTTATTAGGCATACACTTCTTAGCTCATCCTAATTTAGAGAATAGTCTTGGAGAACTGATAGTGTACATCAATGTAGAGTTTCCATTGCTATTCTGGAACCTACTATAAAGGTGAGATTAAAATGTTCTATGAAAATGTCAGATTCCTCAGCTCCTAGGTTGCTTTCAGTTGCTTGGGAGAAGTAAAGATAGAAGTTGTGATTTTTGTTTTATATTCTTCTCTCATATATTACATCCTAATGGCAGTTTCCCCTCCATACCCTCCCCCAGTCTCTCCCCACAACCTGCCTCCCCTCTTCACCAGATGCAACCCCTTCCTGCCTCCTCTCCTCAGACAAGAGCAGGCCTCCCAGGGACATCGGCCAATCATGGCACAATAAATTACAATAAGACCAGGTATATACCAACATATCAAGGTTGGAAGAGACAACCCCGTAAGAGGAAAAGAGTCTGACAAGCAGGCAAAAGAGCTAGGACTCATTGTAATGGGCGATACAGAGCCTGAGCTGGCCATCTTCTGTAACCAGGAAAGGCCTCAAGTGGATGGATTGAGACACCAACTCAGCCACAAAACCTTCGATCTACTGTGTGTTTTGCCTGCATAGTGCTCTGGGACTGGAGTGTAGATGTAACCAACCGTCTTATTAGATAAGAAACACAGAGCCAATGCAAAGACAAAAGCCAAGAGATCAGAGCTAAGAGCCTTACCCGCCTGCTGCAGCTAGCCTCTTAAGCCAAGAGACCTCTCCCAAAGAGAGCTACTTCCTGTCTGTTTGTCTTTATATAGACTTTCTGTTCTGCCTTCTCATTGGTTGTAAAACCAACCACATGACTGCCTCGTCACTGTCTGTTGTACAGCCCTCCAGGTCTTCTATGGTATTGAGATTAAAGGCATGTGTCTCCAATGCTGGCTGTATCCTTGAACACACAGAGATCTACCTAGCTCTGCCTACCAAGTGCTGGGATTAGAGGCGTGACCACCAACGCCCAGCTTTTGCTATGGCTCTAATAGCTCAGACCCCTGGGCAACTTTATTTATTAACATACAATTAAAATCACATTTCAGTACAAATAAAATACCACCATATTTCTCCTTTTCTATTTTAATAAAAAGGAAAAAGGAAAAAGTTTATAACTAACATAAGAAAAACTATATACAAAAGTACAATAACTATATACAATATATATAAGTAATAAATACCTAAACAATGTCTAGTCCATTTGTATTTGACAAATTCAGAGAAAATAATTCCATTATCTATCCTATTTTGGTAAGTCCAAAATGTACCTAATTCACTTTCTATCCTAACTAGTCTTTGACTATAACTAACTAATTTTCAACTCCCTCAGAGACCCAAGAAGGAAATAATATTAGCTAACTAAAATAAAAACAGGAAGTGCATGGGAGCAAATTCCAAAAACTTTGGGAGCTGACAGAAACAGCCAGCTGCCTGGACAGCCACCTGAGTTTTCTCCGCAGTGTTGGGGCATCATCTTCAGCCTATAGGCTTAGTGTATCTGACAGACTCATAAGTAGGATGTACACAAGGTCAACAGTTCAACCTCACATTGGGTGAGAGCAGTCCATGTACCAGAAACACCTGAATTCTAATAGTGTCATGTCATGATTCAGGATTTTAAATTCTGGAAATTGTTGATTTTTTTTTAATTCAGCTGTCCGTTCTTCTTGGCTGTGTGTGTGTGGCTTCCTCTCTGCATCCTGCTCTTCTCCACATCCCTCTATTAAATGCCAGTCTACCATTGAGAGGTGTAAGCTTAGTTACTCTTCAAGAATAACTGTTTCAGCTGCTGTTCCCTGCACCTCAGAAGCCATCAGCCCACTGCCTGTTCAGCTGCCTTTGAAGAGAAGGGCATGGTACCTTTTCTGGATTGCAAAAGCCACTTCAGGGATGGTGCCATATTGTCCTGGCCTCAGAAGATGCCTTTTGATAAAGCCACAACCACACTTGTCTTGGCAAGAATTGGTAGTCCTTTGTTTCGTGTCCTGTCTGTCCATTTTCTCCTGTTTGTCAGCAGTCGATTTGAAGATACTTTGTTGTCCAGTGGCTAACTTTTGCCACAATGAAATTTAACTCCATATGCAGTTTCTTCAATGCCCATATTTTCTCTGAAGTAGATTGGTACTGCCAGGAGTGGACATGTCTCATAGTCATAACAAAAAAGAAAAATTTTCTAAGTTATTAAAACATTATAAATGCCATATTCTGTAGATCTCTGAAGGGTTTGAAGATGACCTGTCTATCTAAAATGTATCTGCTCAATCTTGAAAACATACAATATGACTACAAGTTCTACTATAATGTCTAACTACTAACTTTCATTTCTTTATATCCTAATAGTTAGTAATAATAACATTCAAGGGTCAGCAAATTGCATTACATTGTTAAATAAATGGTACAATTATAATATCTTGAACAAGATTAGAAATATATGTATGGCATTTTCTAATAATATCAATCTCAATATATATAATTTGTATACAATATAAAACAATCCAATCCAATGAATTATTTAAAACTAGTAATTGTCTTTTTCTTTTTCTTTTTTCTCTCTCTCTTTTTAAACAATAACCTTAAATCTAATCTCCTTTGTTTAGCCCTTTTCTTAACCCTTAACAACAACTTGTAACCAACCCTCCTAAACAATGAAAATTTTCCCAGACCCAAAACCCATTAAAAGACCAAAAAATGGATAAGTGAGATAGTTGATTAGCTTGATCTATTTGGGAGGCATCCAGACAGTGGGACCAGGACCTGTCCTAAATGCATATGCTGGCTGTTTAGAACCTGGGGCTTATACAGGACACTTGGCTCAGCCTAGGAGAGGGAATGGAACCTGCCTGGACTGAATCTACCAAGTTGAACTCAATCCTCAGTCTTTGCCATAGAGGAGATGGGAATAGGGAGTGGGCAGGGGGGAGTGGGGGGGCAGGAGGGGGGAGAACAAGAGAATCCGTGGCTGATATGTAAAATTAAATTAAATTATAAAATAAAATTTAAAAAAAAAAAGACCAAAAAACCACCCGCCCCACACCACCTCTTTGGGAATGTGGGCGTTGTATTATTAAAATTATTTCCTGTTGGGTATGCGTGAAGGTATCTTTATTCTGAAAAGAAAATTTTTGGGTTAATTGTCAAATTCTAGGAAAGGTAGCTATATCCTTTGTTATCTAGTCTGTGCATAATGTCAGTGTTCAGGGTTTATCTCAAGTCCTTATTCAAGTAGTTGTTGAAACTGGATCATCTCAGCTAGCCATCTTAAAATTGTTCTGAGCACTTTGTAGTCCAAAGCTGATCTGTAGATGATGTTTGTCAGCTTAATGATAATATTATTGTCTATGTGGAATTGTTGTGGGGCCCCATCTTTTTCCTGGAGACTTCAATTGATGTTAGGTCTGGACGTGATTTCCTGCAGAAAACTGATAAAAGACTTGAACACAAAGACATGTAAAGGCAGCTAATTGAAGCCTTTTTTCTAGAATTAGTTAGTACTCTATATGACCATTAATATCTTAACAAAGTTTAAAATGTATATACATATATATTATCCTTATAAATTTTGATATAAAATTCATACTTTAAGAAAAGTTTAAAGAATCAGAATAGAATCAAAGAACTGAGATTAGTAGTAATAGAATAGTCCCTTAATTCATTTGTTTTTTTTTTCCTGTCCCATATCAGAAGATGGCTCTTTCTTCTGGCTGATACAAGGAGTTTGCATTTTCCTTTTAACAATATGCTTGAGTTTAAAGGAGGAGAGAGCCATTCTCCAACTCTAAACCCAGCTTCAAATTTTAATTGAACTGGGACTACAAGAAGACCAATAGTGTTAAATTTCTTTAGAGAAGAACAGAAACAAACATTTAGGAAGACTTATGAAATTTTATAGATGATATACCAATAGGCCATTTTACTCTTTTTCTTTAGTCATGTGATCTGGATTAAAGGTGTGCGCCACCACCACCTGGCTTCTGCTATGGCTTGCTATTAGCTCTGACCCCCAGGCAACTTTATTAACATACAAATAAAATCACGTTTTAGTACAAATAAAATATGACCATAAAATGTCTCTTCTGTCATTAACCATTATTTGCAAATACAACTTTAGGAAGGGTGGGGCACATTGTGCTTCTTCTTGATTCTTGAAAGGATGTTGGCGGCTCAGTCTTGTAGAGATCTTGTGCAGGAATCACAGCTGCTGTGAGTTCTAGAGTACAACATCCATACCGTGTTAGCAACCCAATATCCCACACTGCTGTTCCTCACACCTTCCTCCCCTTCTTACATTCATATTTCTTCTTAATCTACAGTGCTCTCTGAGCCTTGGAGTGGGTGTTAGAGATGTCCTGTTTATGACTGGCCTTGCAACAGTCTTTAACTTAGTACCCTGGCCAGTTATGTTTCTTCAGTTAACTTGACCATTACAAATGGAAGTTCACTGACCAAAACTGACAACATCATTAATGGGCATGTATATAGTTATTTAGAAAGTAATTTGACATATCTACTTATCAGAACATCAGCAGTAGCTTCCTCACAATGGTCTTTGATCCCTTCAGGCACAGGCTATTAATAGGGTTCACTGTAGCAGATATGGATTCTTTCCTGTGGAGTAGGCAGCCATCAAATCCAATAAGAAATTAGTTGGCTGCCCCATAGCACACTTCCCTATTTCACAAGTGTTCATCTTCCCTGGCTGGTCAACATTTTTGTTGCACACAGAAGTTCTACGGTTGAGTGAAACTGTTGATGCCAATGCTTCCCCAGAGACCTATGTTACACCTTCAGTGTGAAGGTAAACCAGGGAAGAAGCTTCTAATCCCATTTGAGGTTGGTTTCTCTATGTGCAGAGACCAAGACAGGTAGCATTTTGGCAAAGTGTTTTGCCATCTACCTCTGATTGGCAACCAAGAGCATTTTCAATTGCCTGTATTGTTTTGAAGACTTCAGGAGCCTACATAACCAACAGCTCATATTGAGGTAGCCCAAGTTTGACAGTGTGATTTCCCTCTAATAACCTGAGCTTCTGGAATTAGCTTTATCTGTTCAGACAATGTATGGAAAAGCCACAAGGGAATCTTATACTTAATAAGCTAATTAAAAAATATAATAGAGTTTGAAAGGAGCTACCCTGCATAGACTGTATTTTTAGAGAGCACACTAATTCCTATGGAAAAGTTGTTCTACAACACAGCTAGCTTCAGATAAGGGAACAATTGGCATGCTTTCCCTTAAAAAGGTATTTCAATGTATAATGTATGCTTTGACTTAGTTAATTCTGAGTCACAGTGAAAGAAATACAATGAATTTAGGTCTTGCTCCTCTTAGAATGTATAGTTTAGGGCATATGTAGAAACATGCGTCCAGAATTACAAACTAAGAAGAAAGCATGATGCTATTCAAAGGACATAGACCACAGGAATGCTAATTAGATATGTAGGTAGGGAAATAATGTGGTTCAGATTACCATAAACTAGACCGTATTTGTTTCTGCACTTTCTGGGTTGTTCATAGATTTTGGATATTGTTAGTGTTATGGTATGTCACAATAGTCTTGGCCATTTAATTGAAATGAAAAGAGAGACATGAGTGAACATCCCCTTAGGAAAAGGATCATTTCTTCAAAAATCAGTCTGGCCAGGAGGTCTTGTCAACATGATTAAAAATTATGGGCTGAGTGTGTATTCAGGGAATGTCAGTGCATACACAACTATTTGACTCATAGTACATCCCAAAATTATTTCTACCCACCACTGCTGAAGTAGCTTCTCCAGGCCATTAAATAATAATGCACAGTACCTTGCCTCCTTCCCAATAATGGATTTCCTTCTGGCTGCCTGAGGCTTGACTCAAAATAGCATTTGGGATTTCATGAAGTATGTATACTGTGGGAAAGTACTAAATGTCTCAGACAGCTAAGAATAAGGACATTTTGTATTCAAGAATATGTGAACTTGGTTGTGTCTGGTAAATGAAAATAATATGCTATTTTGATAACTAACATAATTGTTCAAATATAAATCCACAGATAATTATGTTCCTCCAGACATGAGCAACATTGTAGTTCAATGCAAGCAGAAGTACTTAAAAAGAGAATACACTTCCATAGGGTCAATGAGATTGTATTCTTGTCTTAAACTGCCTCTGACATCTACAATTATTTGAGGTCTTAGGTTTTTCATTAATGAAACACCAATTATCTATTATGTGTGCAGTCTGAGGCTGGTGGCAAACATTAGAAAAATTGTGGCTGTACATTAATTTTAAATTACAAATAATCAAATAATCTAAAATTAAAACTGGTGCTAACTATAATACATGTTGGGCCCTAAGACTTGTACCAATACAGCTAAAAATAACCAAATTATACACAGTGTTTTCAAAAGCTGAAATTAAGTTTAAAAACACTGATAATGGGTCATTATTAAAAAGCTCTAGTAATTATAAATAAAATTAGACAATGAATTTATAAATAATCATTTGATATAGATAAAATAATAAAATTTATAACTAAAAGAGTACTTAAAGGGAATCATGGAACTCTAAAGACTTATTCAGGAGAGAGAGCAACCAACCAATGACAGAGGGACACCATCCTGTCCAACCGTAAAGATGAAATCAAAGGAGCTTGATGTAAGTATCAGTAAGCGGGGAAATTGACGTCAAAGACAAAGAGTTAAGAATAGAGAAAATGTAAATTGTCAAAGGATGAGTGAAATCGCTGACTCTACCTGGACTGAGCCGGAAAACAGGAGTGAAGTCACCAGCATGAAGCACAGGGAAATGGTTTATCCCTATGGATCCTGCAGGCATGCAAAGGACAAATAATTATATAAAGTTCACGACAAAAGTGGAACATTTGTACCAAAGCAAAACATTAGAACTGACAAAAATAAATTGCAATCTGAAGAACTCAGTTACTACTTTAGCCACACTACCTGCCACTGATAAGTTTGAATCAATTTTTCTAGTACTTCCAGCTTACTGTGGCATAATTTTTCAGAATAATCCATAGTGATCATTTGATTTCCAGTAGTATATGCTGTCATGCTATCCATTTTCACCTGTATTGATCTTGGTTCTCTCTCTTTTTCAGTTAGTTTGGCTAAGGGTTTCCTGATTAATTTTCATCTAAAATCGCACTGCTTTGTGGGGGTGTAAAATCATGTATTAAGTCATCTTGAAATGCTCTTAGGACTGTCATTAATGAAGCAAGTGCTGTTTGGGACTGTCATCAACAATGTTGATTTTTAAAACAGTTTATTAATATGATTATCGAAATATTTCTCAGTAAGAGCAAGAATTGGCAGCTCTCAAGTTTGTAAAGTAGCTCCTTGTCTAAATTGGTGCAAGAGCTGAAGAAGTGTGTTCTTATGAATAACAGTGTAAATGAAGAACTTGAATTTATAGCTTACTGTATGAATGTGGACCTGAATATTGTAGGTATGTGGAACCACTGGACTGCCACAGCAAAAGCCCTATGAACTACAAGCATTTTCTTCCATGTTAAAATTTAAAATAGCTGTTATTTGAAATGATATTCATGAAGCATTATAATTTCTTACATCTAAAATAAAAATAGTGTTTTACTTTCTTGTTACTGAATTTATAAATATTCAAATACAAGGGATACAGTGACCCACCAGCTAAAATTTCAATAGTGGAATTTTTTAAAAATGCAATTCATAACAGTATACAGACTGAGCAGATTGTAATTATGTATTTAGGTGTATATGTATATGATGCATATGCATATAATAATAATTAATGAAAACAGAAATCATGAATTTGAATAAGATTAAGGAGGAGTACATGGGAGGGTTTAGAGAGAGGAATAGGAAAAGGGAGAATATATTCATATTATAATCTCAAAAATTAATATAAAATTTTAAAAGTAACAAATATTTCAATTTATATTAACCATATAATGCTGAATCATTTCCCCTTTGGAATGTAAAATATGTGCTCAAAATTTAATTTTGCATATTTTACTATAATAAAAATTGGTGTATTTTTCTTTCTCTTTCCTTGTGTGTGTGTGTGTTTGTGTGTGTGTATGTATGTATGTGTGTGTGTGTCTGTGTGTGTATGTGTGTTAGAGAGAGAGAGAGAGAGAGAGAGAGAGAGAGAGAGAGAGAGAGAGACTGACAGACAGACAGAGAAACACACACAGAGTTTTAAGTGCTAGTTCTCTTTTACTTTTCTAGATCAGTGATACTGTACAGCTCAGGAACCTCCCATGTCTAAGTCAAGTTAAACTGAAAATCTCAAGTAGAACTTTTATTTTTTCCCACTTCAAAACCAAGAAAAAAAATACAGCTATGATGCTCACCCGCCATGAGTGGGTCCTTTACTTTGGATGGATTTGGGAGTGAATTAGCATACCTCCAGACTTTAAAATACATAAATTTTAGCAGGACGTTGTCTCATAAACTAGCATTCCTAGCACTCCAGATGTTGAGGCAGAAGGACTATTCCTTTGAGGCTAGCCTGGATTACCTAGTATGGTGCTGTTTCAAAGAGAGAAAAAGAATGAAGTATGTCATTACAGGGTTGTTTTACATATTGCTAAAATAAACTGGAATGTATATTGATCAAGAAATCAGATTCAGAAAATGAAAGTACACATAGTTTTTAAAAATATAAGGAAGACCAACGTATATAAACCAAAGTATATAAACTCATTTTCTCTGCTATGATTATCATTCTTCCTACTTACAGCTCTTAAGTCATTGTCTCTCACATATGATTTATCTTCTTTCTGATACCCAGTGACTTTAAGCGCATAGGCACATCCAGGCATGCATGTACATATACATCATGCCATCATGTGTGTGTGTGTGTGTGTGTGTGTGTGTGTGTGTGTGTGTGTGTGTATGTGTGTGTGTGTATGTGTGTGTGTTAAACAAGAGTACACAGTTACTTTGCTCCCTTACCTCAGTCTCTGTTTTTCCTTTGCATGTAACCTAAATGAATACCATCAGTTTTAGAACCTAGCTTTCCAAGCAACACAATGAACCAGCATATAATTTCCTTTAAATCTCTTTTGGTCCCTGAAGTCAGATGTTTTGCAGACCTGATCAACCTACACACTGCTCTTTGCCTCTGTTAAGAATAACTTTGCCATTTGGATGTTTTTATATAACTTCACCATTCACTAGCTCCTCTGAGGGGATTTAAAAACAGAAGACTTTTTTTTCTTTACAGATTATTTTAATATCTTCCTTGTTGCTTGTTGATGTTCTCACAGAGCATGTTTCATTTCAATCGTGGGCTACCCTGAAAGTTCCTTTGGGTAGACTTGTTGAGAAACAGACTTTACGTTCATCCAAGTTTTGCTTCATTTAAAATTAATTTTACACACATATTAAGTTAATATTTTTACAATTTTATTGAAAGGGAAGTGGTAAGGAACTTGGTAATGAAGTCTTCTATTTTTTTTTTCAAAAAAAGGAAATGCTAAATTCTTTGTGTGTCAACATTCAAGAAAGTATCATCTATTCGGGCTAAGTAACCCTGAGGGCAGGAAGTAATCTATTTGCCAACAATATAAACAGATTAATAGTCCTGCCTAGGTCAATTAAGTTTGCCCAAGAGCTATATAGCAACAATTTCACATCTTCATTTTAGCATTGGAATGAATTGAAAATGTATTGCTTATTTAATGAGTACTCCAGGCAGCAGTAGTAATTAATGAAACAGGATTAAGGAAGCATTAAAAAAGAGAGGGAGCCTTTTTTTCAGCATGGAACAATCATCTATTGTTTCCTCTGCATCTGACTGTTGACCCTGCCTTTCTTTTTTTTTTTTTTTTTTTTTTTTTTTTGGTTTTTTTATTATTATTATTATTTTACAACACCATTCAGTTCAACATAATAGCCACAGAATCCCCTGTTCTCCCCCTCTCGCCCACCCCTCCCCCCAGCCCACCCCCCATTCCCACCTCCTCCAGATCAAGGTCTCCCCCGAGGACCGGGGTTGACCTGGTAGACTCAGTCCAGGCAGGTCCATTCCCCCCTCCCAGACCGAGCCAAGTGTCCCTGCCTAAGTCCCAGGATTCAAACAGCCAACTCATGCAACGAGCCCAGGACCTGGCACCAATGCACAGCTGCCTCCCAAACAGATCAAGCCAACTGACTGTCTCACCCGTTCAGGTGGCCTGATCCAGTTGGGGGCCCCTCAGCCTTTGGTTCATAGATCCTGTGCTTCCATTCATTTGGTTATTTGTCCCGGTGCTTTATCCAACCTTGGCTTCAACAATTCTCGCTCATATAAATCCTCTTCTTACTCACTAATTAGACTCCCAGTGCTCCACCAGGGGCCCAGCCGTGGATGTCTGCCTTCAGATTCCTCAGTCCTTGGATGGGGTTTATGGCACCACTATTTGTGTGTCTGGCCATCCCATCACCAGAGTAGGTCAGTTCCTGCCGTCTCGCGACCATTGCCAGCAGTCTTTTGAGGGGGTATCTTTGTGGATCTCCGTGGGCCTCCCTAGCTCTCTGCTTCCTCCCCTTCTCACCTTCTCATGTGGTCTTCATTTACCATGGTCTCCTATTCCTTGTTCTCCCTCTCTTTTCTTGATCCAGCTAGGATCTCCCACTCTTTCCCTCGACTGTCGCCCTTCATTGTTCCCACTCATGACCAGGCTATTCATGTAGATCTTGTCCATTTCTCCGTGTCTTTTTTTGGGGTCCCGTTTTCCAGGTAGCCTCACTGGTGATGTTCCATGCTGAAAAAAAGGCACTGCCACGTGGCAGAGTGTAGATAAGAAATATGGTTTAATTTAAGATGTAAGAGCTAGTTAGTAACAAGCCTAAGCTATTGGCCAGTCATTTCATTATAATTAATTATTTGGGAGCTGGCAGGACAGAGAAAGTCTGTCTACAGGGATCACAGACCCTTGCTGCTTTATAGCCTTTTTTCTCAACCCAGGGACATCAAAATTTGAAAAGAACAGTCTTCTATCCTTTATTGGTAGCTAATTTCAACTTTACCTCTCATTCTCTACTGCCTCTGCAGCTCCCTCCAGTTACCCAACTGATACCCAAGCCTCACTGTCACAGTGTTCTGTAAGTATTGCTCCTGAAACTGGAAGGGCTTAATAGGGCTAACAAACACATATCCCAAGTCTGATACTGGAGTAAATGATTTTAGCCAGTACCACCCTAGGTCATAATGGTGTAATGATAATACTTCCTGAGCACATAATGAAAAGTTTGTTTAGCAGTTTTCTTTTACTCTGCTCTCCTATTTCCTCTTTGATTTATTATTTAGCTTTTAAATTTGGAAATACTCCACATAAAAATAAGTGTTTACAATTCATTTTCTTTGCCATCAATGCCTTTTTCAAATTTAACATTCATAATTCTCTTCATGCTTAATGGACCCTATAAGCCTGACAACAGTAAAAGAGCAAATAATTGAAAAGGATAAAATTTGAAAAAAAAAAAAAAAAAAAAAAAAAAAAAAAAAAAAAAAGAGAGGGAGCAAAGTAGACTTAATATTAAAGTGTTGTTCTGTACTGCTGAGTAATTCAGTAAAAACATTTTTAATTGGTCATAAAAGGATACTAAATATTTATGCTTTCATATCATAGTTTCTGTCTCACAAATAATTAGGTGTTGAATGA
Organism: Peromyscus maniculatus bairdii; assembly: GCF_049852395.1. Taxonomy (NCBI): domain Eukaryota; kingdom Metazoa; phylum Chordata; class Mammalia; order Rodentia; family Cricetidae; genus Peromyscus; species Peromyscus maniculatus. The sequence goes on along the minus strand of NC_134866.1, from coordinate 49,722,220 downwards.
TACTGAAGAAGAATAATCCAGTGGTGTTGATGCTGGACTATAATCTAACCTGCGTCCATCTGACTTGTTCTCAGGTTCTTTAAGTGACTAGCTTCTAAGCTTCTTTTGACTCAGTTGAACATCTATTTAACAGTCCTTCTTGACACTGAGTTTTATTTATGCTATTATTATTAATGATATAAAAATAAGATACATCTTTAAAGCATTTAAACTTTAACTTTTCCACAAATGTATAACATAAGATTTAAATAATGCCATCTAACAGGCCCAGTTTAGATGTTTTTTTATCCATTGTTGAATGATCAAATGTTTGATTTTTATCATCAACTATGGTTCTTCAAACCACTCATTAGATGTGAGTTGGGAATCTCAATTTATAAATCTCTAACAAATATTGATAAGAGAACTAATTCAATAGTGGGAAGTTTCTAAAAAGAGACATTCAGGAAACCACAAAACTTGAAATTCTGCAGAAAATAGTATCTGGCATCTGGAGTCAAATAATGATTTCATGTGACTTTAGCGGAAAGATCGATATGGTTAATAATCACATATTTAATGGAAAATTTTCACTTACATAGTTGGACACATAAAATCAGTTTCTGTGTTGCTTTAACTTGTTTTGTATCCCTGTCCTTGGGGTGCCAGCCTCCAGCAGCTCAGGAGATGCAAAAAAATCCATGATGTCAGAGAGAACTAAACTTTTTCTCTCAGTGTGTGTGTGTGTGTGTGTGTGTGTGTGTGTGTGTGTGATGAACACACACATTCTGTTGGTAACTTTATCACTGCATCTTGAAATGTCTTCTTCATTTGTCTTTGCACAGTTCTATACATTTTCCCAACAGAAAACTCTAGACAATATATGAGTTACATTTTGAGGGTCACACATTTCTTGAATAAACAATAAGAAGCAGAGCCATTCTAGTAACACATGTGAAATCACATGGTTTCTATGGGACTGGGAATGTTGCACGGACCAGGCTGCTGGGGAGGCTGGGAGAGAGTAACCATGGCAATGCTAAGCTCCCTGGCGAGCAGGCTGTAATGCAAAGATGGGAAGGAGGCAGGCAGGCCTGACCACTCTGCACTGCACTTTCTCCAGGCTAGCTCAGTTGGTAGAGCATGAGACTCTTAATCTCAGGGTCATGGGTTCAGGCCCCACGTTGGGCGCCAGATATTGGTGAAATTATTAAGGCCACTCCACGAAGTTAAAAGGATATTTATTTGATGTTGTAACTCACAAATTAAGGGATAGGTAGGTCGCAGGGTCTGGGGAAGGTGTATTGCAATCCAGCGGTGTTCTCTGGAGCTCTGCTCGGTCCACCTCCACTGTTCAGGGTCCCGACACAGCGAGTGCACTGGCCCATCCAGATCTTGGGTCTCCAGGCACCTCCCCTGGCCATGCCTCATAGGCATGACAGTTGCCAGAGTCTCAATGGGGGTTGGAACTTCCAGATCCAAGCTGGAATGGCTACCCACTACATAGTGACCTTAAAAGCATCCTAGGACCTAAACATAAACAGTTAGTTGGCTGATCCTAGAGTCTTGTATTATAAAACTGAGATTAGGAGTCCATGCAGAGAGAGTCTGTGCAGGGAGTTATGTCTTCAAATGTTATCAGCTAGAGATTTACAAGCGAAGAACTGGCACTAGCTTTATGCCTGACCTTGCTTCACAAACAGCCACCTGGGAATCTGTCCTTGTGTGATTCATTTGCAGGGGTAACTAGTCTACTTTGAATTTGTCCTGAGGTCTTAAATTAACCAATTGTGTAAAAAGCTGTCATTGTAATTGAGAATACTGTTACTTTCCTATGTCAGCCTGAGCCATGAAAAATATCCTAGTATTATTTCTATTCATCAAAATTATACAGCTTAAGCCAGGTGGTGGTGGCGCATGCCTTTAATCCCAGCACTCGGGAGGCAGAGGCAGGCAGATCTCTGTGAGTTTGAGGCCAGCCTGGGCCACAGACTCAGTTTTAGGACAGGCTCCAAAGCTACACAGAGAAACTCTGTCTCAAAAAACAAACAAAAAAAATTATACAGCTTAAGAAATCATGTTTAGACAGGTCACAGAATAAATGCCCATAAGATTGAGATGTAATAATGAGATTATAGGTACACATTACATGAAAATGCACAATAATGGGGAGATTCCACAGCGATTTTTTGTACTTGTGAAATTATGGACAGAAGCAACCAGTTTTCAGAATTTGTGGCCCCATAAGCCTTGTTTGAAATGAGGTTCCTCCATCAGAGAATTGTTCATCTCATGGGTTGACATTTGAATTATTAATTGCCATATTCTGTAATATGCCATGAACTGTGGCAATTTGGGGAATGAATATAAATGTAAGAACTACTATAAACTAGCCCATAGTTACTCACCAACAGACATCACAGAAATTTGTTTGATCAATTGATTTATTCTAGGATGAAAAGCTGGCTTTTTGTGGGTTTCTGGGTTCAGCTTATGTTGATAGTCTTCATGTATTTAAGTTGGAAGTAAAATGAGTCATTAAGTTCTATGATTTTCTTCTAGCATTATCAGTCTTAGTTGCTCAGTCTTCCAGTTCTTACCATGGCTGCTCTAACTTAGGTTTTGTCATCACCCATCTATACCTCATTTCCTAAGTGATATTTTTGTGTCCTTTCTTTATTCTTCACATGATAGGCAAAGTGATGTACTGAAATAATTAATGTCAGATTACTACTTAAAATTTCAATGTCTTTTCATTCATCTTACTAAATATAAATTCTAGATTTTCAAAACCACTCATGAAACCATACAAGACTTGACTCTGCCATGATTTATTTTTAGCCTTTTATCTTGTCCTTCATGGAACTTGGCTTCACCACTCCAAAATACCAAGTCTCTTTTTATTCTTTAAAAAAAACCACATTTCTTGCCAATTCCTAGTTTGTGTTTTATATTGTTTTTCACTTTATAATGGTGTTCTCAAAGGTTTATTATCAAACTAGAAATAATAATACATCTTAGAAAATTTGAAGACATTTAAATCCATCTTCATTCCCTACCTACAGAATCAGTGATGTTATGTTCTTTTAACAAGCTGTCATGTGAATTCAATGTGATGCTCCTGTGTTGGAGAATCATTGCTAATACAATACTTTTCTTACCAATTTCACTTTTCTCAAGTCTATGGAGTTAGTATAGGTCTTCCTTGACACATTCTATGCTTTCAGTTTTCAGGAAGATTATCTAATTCCTAAAGTTAATATTATCCATGAGCTATATGTATATTGCTAGGCTCACAGAAACCTCTGATTTCTTTGTTAAGATGTAAGACAGAAATGCAAATAATAAAGTGCACATAATGTTTGGGTGATCATAGTTATCTTAATTTTAATCCCTGATGCAAAACATTGTTTTTGTATGATTTCTTTCCCTGTGACCATATTTAAAACAAAAGACTTTTAAAAAGGAAAGAATTAATTGAGTTCATGGTTTCAGAAATTTTAGTTCATGGTCCTCTATGTCGTTGCTTTTGGACTATGGAAACGTAGAAGACCATGTGGAGAATACATGGTAACTAGGAAACAGATATGAAGAGGAAGCCCTCAGGTCCCCATAAATTCATCAAGAGCACATCCCCTAGATACTCACTTGGTTCTACTATGCCCACCTTTTAAAGATTCAACTAGCTAATCACAGTACCATCAGCTTGGAACTAAGATGTTAATATATTTGCTTTTAGCAGCCACTTAACATTCAAACATAACAGATAGATTCCTAAGAAGACTGGCTTTGAAGAAGACAAGATAAAGGGGCCTCAATGTCAGAGGGATGAAAAGTTTATCTATATTTCTGTTTGTTCATTTGCTTGTTTGTTTGATGACAGGGACTTGTATATGTTTGTATTCCATGATGTAAGAACTAATACAGATGATGACCATGGAGGTAATGTGACAGGTTAGGGAAAGTTTGTGATAAATTATCAAGGGCTACATTAACAGAACAAAGGGAAAAAGGAAGACGTCAAAATAGATATAACTTTTCAAGACTAGGAGGGTAGCAAATAAGATTATGATCAAATCTAAAGAATCTTTTCCTCCTCCTCTCCCTACTGGATTCTCTTCTCTCTTCATTAATACAGTTTCCCTAAATTTTCTTAGCATGAAAAATCTAGATCTGTAAAAGTGTCCAAAACAACTCTTACAATGTTCACAAGACAAAACAAACCAAAGCAAGAAAGACGGGGTGGAGAAAAAGGGAAATGACAAAGTTTCAAGTACTAACTCAATCTTTATGAGCAAAATTACAAGTTCTTTTCTGAACTACACATCCTCTATAGAAGACTAAAAGTGATGTAGAGCAGGGAGCCATAAGTAGCTTAGATTAGAAAATCATTTCCAAAATTGATTTTCCCTGCTGGGGCACACTGGTGTTCCTTTTCAAGCTCAGATAAACAATTTAAAGACCTATAACCCCTAAGGAAATAGAAGTAGTCATTAAAAGTTTCCCAGCCACACATGGTGGCACATGCCTTTGATCTCAGCACTCAGGAGACAGAGAAAGGGGATATCTGTGAGTTTGAGGCCGGTGTAGTCTATAAAGCTAGTTCCAGGACAGTCAGGGCTACACAGAGAAACTGTGTCCTGTGGGGGGGAAAAAGTCTCCCAGCTAATAAAAGACCAGGACAAACAGTTTTAATGCAGAATTCTATCAGAAGAACTAATACCAATACTCCTCAAATTATTCCACAATATAGAAGCAGAATGAACATTGTCAAATTCTTTTTATGAGGTCACAGTCACCCTTATACCCGATCCACACAAAAAAGAAAAAAAAAGGAAAATTACAGACCAATTTCCCTCATGAACATAGATGTAAAAATACTCAATAAAACACTCACAAATTGAATCCAAGAACACATCAAAAAGATCATCCACCAAGATCAAGCAGACTTCATTGCAGAGATGCAGGGATAGTTCAACATATGAAAATTAGTCAATGTAATCCATTATAAAAACAAAATGAAAGAAAAAACCACATGATCATTCCCTTAACATGCTAAAAATGCCTTTGGCAAAATTCAACACCCCTTCATGATAAAAGTCTTGGAGAGATCAGGGATCCAAGGAACATACCTAAACATAATAAAAGCAACATACAGGAAGCTGACAACCAACATCAAATTAAATAGAGAGAAACTCAAAACAATTCCACTAAAATGAGGAATAAGACAAGGTTGTCCACTCCATATCTATTCATTATAGTACTTGAAGCTCTAGCAAGGGCAATAAGACAACTAAAAGAGATCAAGGGGATAGAAATTGGAAAGGAAGAAGTTGAAGTATGGCTATTTGCATATGATATCCTAGTAAAAATAAGTGACCACAAAAAATTCTACCAGGGAACTCCTACAGCTGATAAATAGCTTTAGCCAAGTGGCTGGACACAAGATTAACACCCCCCCCCCCCAAAAAAAATCAGTAGTCCTTATATAAAAACAATTTTAAATGGGCTAAGAAGAATCTAGGGACACAACAACCTTCACAATAGCCACAAATAATATAAAATATATTGAGATAGATGGCGGAGACAAGCAGACGCAGGTAGGCCTGTGGCAGCGGCCCGCAGAGGTAGACGAGTCCGGCGGCAGCGGCCGACAGGGACATTCAGTCCCGGCGGCAGCTGACGGAGACATTCAGGCCCAGCGGTGGCCCACAGAGGTGGACAGGCCCTGAGGCGGAGTAAGCAGACGGAGGTGGACCGGTCCAGCAGAGGCGGCCGACAGAGACATTCAGGCCCGGCGGCGCGGCCCACAGAAGTAGACAGGCCACGCGGTAGAGACAGGCAGACGCAGGTCGGCGACTTGCGGAGGTGGAAGGGCCCCGTGGCAGCGGCCGACAGGGACATACAGGCCCGCGGTGGCAACCGGCAGAGACATACAGGCCCGGTGGCAGTTCGTAGAGGTAGATGGGCCCGGCAGCAGTGACAGACGGAGGTAGGTAGGCCCTCAGTGGCAGCCGGCAGAGACATACAGGCCTGTTGGCCGCCCGCAGAGGCAGACACACCCAGCGGTAGCTGACAGGGCCATACAGGCTCGGCAGCGGAGACAAGCGGACACAAGTGGGCCTGTGGCAGCGGGCCACAGGGGTGGACAGGCCCGGGGACGGAGAGGGGCGGACACAGCTTGGAACGGGGAAGCCCCTAGCCCCAACACCTGGGGAAGAGGCTATCTCCGTGGGTCAGAACCAGGGCGAGTCTGGGCACTCCATCTGGGGACAACCCAGGGCCCAACTGCTGATCCTGCGAAACCCAACAACTTGAAGGTGTTGGTGAGACTACCCTGCTCAGCTGAAACCCATCTGGGAGAGGATTCAGACGCTTACAGTTTGAAGTCTGAAGAAACAAGATCAGCTGAGGAGTTGACAAATGAACAAAACGTGACCTGGGAACACAGAAGAAGGCACTACCCAGCCACTAAACCAGATCACCAGAATCATAAGTATATAATTCACCGACTGAAATCAGCTGTCCCTGAAGAAACAGCCCAATAGCACCAATTTAACCAAGAACCCCTACTAAACCAAGACTAAAAATTAGAACAAGAGAGACACTCTCCGACACAGACACCACCTGCACCGCACAGAGGAAAAGATGAGTAGACGCCAGTGCAAAAATACAGGCAACAACATAAAGACCTATATGGCAACATCAGAACCTAGTGATTCTACACCTGCAGGACCTAAACATACCATGACAGAAGAAACAGAAGAAATCAACCCTAAAAATGACTTTAAGAAGATGATAGAGGCCCTTAAAGAAGAAATAAAACATTCCCTCAATGAGGAAATAAAAACTTTCCTTAAAGAGGAAATGAAAAACTACCTTAAAGAGGAAATAAAAACTTTCCTTAAAGAGGAAATGAAAAACTCTCTTAAAGAGGAAATAAAAATTTCCCTTAAAGAGGAAATAAAAAACTCCCTTAAAGAAATGGAAGAAAAAATGAACAAAAAATGGGAAGAAAATATATTGAGATAAGCCTAACCAGGCAAGTGAAACACCTGTGTGACAATAACTTCAAGTCTTTGAAGAAAGAAATTGGAGAAGATTTCAAAAGACATAACGATCTCCCATGCTCATGGATCAGTAGGATTAACATACCAAAAATGACCATCTTAACAAAAGACAATTCTACAGATTTAACACAATCCCCATTAAAATCCCAATACAATTCTTTATAGACCTTGAAAGAACAATTCTCAACTTTATGTGAAACAAACCCGAAAACTTATGATAACTAAAGCAATCTTGTATAATATAAGAACTTCCAGAGGTATCACCATCCCTGATTTCAAGGTCTACTATACATCTATAGTAATGAAAACAGCATGGTATTTGTCTAAAAGTAGACAGACATATCAATGGAATTGAATCAGAGATCCAGATGTAAATCCACACACCTATAGACACCTGATTTTTTATGAAGACACCAAAATTATACAATGAAAATAATGAAAGATCTTCAGTTAACAGTGCTGGCATAAAGGGATGTCCACATGTAAAAGAATGCAAATAGATCCATATCTATTACCCTGTACATAACTCAAGTACTGATGGATGAATGAACTCAACAGAAATTCAGTTAGATTGAACCTATAGAAGAGAAAGTGGGAAATAACCTTGAATGCATTGGCACAGGAGATAACTTCCTGAATAGAACACCAGTAGCACAGACACTAAGATTGACAATTAATAAATGGGACTTAATGAAACTGAAAAGCTTCTGTAAGACAAAGGACACTGTCAACAGAAAACAACAGCCTACAGAATGGGAAAAAAAATCTTCACCAACTGCACATCTGACAGAGGGCTGATTTCCAAAATAAAGAATTCAAGAAACTAGACATCAAAGAACCAAATGATCCAACTGAAAAATGTACAGATCTAAACATAGAATTCTCAACAGAAGAATCTCAAATGACTGAAAAACACTTAAAGAAACATTCTTAGCTGTGAGGGAAGTGCAAATCAAAATGACTCTGCCATTCCATTTCATACCTGTTAGATTGGCTATGATCAAAAACACTAATAACAGCTTATATTGGAAAGGATATGGAATAAGGGAAACACTCCTCCACTTCTGGTGGTAGTGCAAGCTTATACAATCACTTTGGGAGTGATATGTTGGTTTCTCAGAAATTTGGGAATCTACCCAGCTATACCACTCTTGGGCATATACCCAAAGGATGCTCAGTCATACCACAAAGACACTTGCTCAACTATGTTCATATTACAAATATTTATTTGTAATAGCCAGAACGTGGAAATAACATAGATGTCCCACTCCCAAAAATGTATAAAGAAAATGTGGTACATTTACACAATGGATTATTACACAGCTTTTAAAACAATGTCATCATGAAATCAGAAAGCAACTGGGTAGAACTAGAAAAAATCACCCTGAGTGAGGTAACCCAGACCCAGAAAGACAAACATGGTATGTACTCACTTATAAATAGATATTATCTGTAGAAGAAAGGATAACCATGCTACAATCCATAGACCCAAGGACAGCCCAAGCAGGTGGCACATGGACCTCCCTGGGAAGAAGAAAAAAAGAGAACTTGTGGGTGGACTGGGGTCGGGTGGGGATGGGAACATGAGGGATTAGGTAGGGGGTGGATGGAAAGAGAAAGTACCGAAAGAGACTACTGGAAGTGGGTGCATCTCCTGGTCAGGGAGAAACCTAGTGCATGGGAAACTCCTAGGAATCTCCAAGTCTGACCCCAGCTAAGACTCCTAGCAATAATGGATATATAGCCTAAACTGGCCATCTCTTGTGACTAGGCAAGACTTCAAGTGGAGGAACTGGGATACCAACCTAGCCACATAACCTGTGCCCTACAGTCTGCCCTGCTTATTGAATGTGCTGGGGTAAAAGTGACACATAGATTATGGAAGTGACCTACCAATTACTGGTCCAGCCTGAGACCCAGAGAGTGAGCCCATCTCTGACACTGCCTGGAGCACCAGGACCTAAAGGCTGGATGGCCTAGATACTTAGGATAGAACCAAACAAAACTTGAGGAAAAATGTCAATGTGATGATGCCTAATGGTATTCTGCAATACTCATAGATTGGTGACTACCCCAATTGTCATCAGAGATGCTTCATCCAGCAACTGGTGGAAACAGATATAGAGACCTACAGCCAAACATTAGGCTGAGCTTAGGGAATCCTGCTGAAGACAGGGAGGAAGGATTGTAGGAGACAGAGGGGTCAAGGACATCACAAGAAAATCCACAGAAACAACTAACCTGGGAGCTCACAGAGTCTGAACCTACAACCAGGGAGCCTGAATCGGACTGACTTAGGCCCTCTACCTATATGTGACAGTTGTGTAGCTTGATCTGCTTGTCAGATTCCTAACAGTGGAAGCCCCTTGTCGGATTCCTAACAGTGGGAGCAGGGGCTTTCTAAAACTTTGGCTGGCTCTTGGGAATCTATTCCTCATACGGGGTTGCCTTGCCCAGCCTTAATACAAGGTGAGCATGCTTAGTCTTACTACAACTTGATATGTCTACTTAGTTGACATTCATTGGAGGCCTACCCTTTTCTGAACAGAAACAGAGTAGGAATGGTTTTTTGGGGAGGAGAGGGGAGGAGAGAATGGGAGGAAAAGAGGGAGGTGAAACTGGTTGGGATGTAAAATAAATAAATTTAAAAAGTAAAAAAAAAAAAAAAAATCACTGCCAAAAATTGTACCTGAAAAGTATATCACTTTAAAATGCAAGTAACGACTAAAGAAATTATATATTCTACATCAGAGGCAAGTATAAGGTTATCATGGTGAGCTTTTAAACATAGCAATAAAAAGTCATCTCTCTGCGTGGTTATCTTTTCAACATGTTTGTAATATCATTTTAATACATATTAAGCAATCACCAGATTCATGACATTTTTATCAATTTTTGAACTTCTTATTTGCCACCTTCACTTAACCAGTCTATTCCAGCATTGTTAACATTGGGTATTACTCATAGCTTCCCTTTAATATTTGATGAGAAATTTCTCTTTCATTTCCACCCATTTCAGAACTGTCTTGAAGAGTCTTATGCTGACATCCTCATATAAATTTAGGGTCACTTTTGTCTTTCCAAAAATTTAATTGCAATTTTAGTTGAAAATATTTAAATTAGAATAATAATCAATCTCAAGTTGGTTGGGAAATAATTGGCATATAAACACAGCCACTGAACTTTGGAGAGTGGACTATCTTACTGAACTTCATATGCCTAAGAAAAGTTTTATGCCTCTGTTGATTCAGGTATGACATAGAATTCCCTAGGTATTTGCTTTCATTTTTCTATTCACTGTTCCTCCTAATTACAGTAACTGATCTAAAATAAATCTACACATTTTTCTTACAAATTCCTACTAGTTATGGTCTACCTCACCAACTCTCATGGTATTCTAATAGTTTTCAGAGCTACTCTGGTTTTGACAATGTATTATGAGTAATATTGATTTGATTTATTTTTATCTTTCCTTGTGTAACTAAGTAACTTAAATAAGACCACTAAGAAAGTGGGGCAGGACTGATAATTGACAGTTCTCTAGCACACAGCTCTAGGGTTGAGTCATAAAATATTTAAACAGTCATTCAATATGCCTGTGCTTTGGGTGAATGACCACCCAGTTTACAAAGTGGCTAGTTACCATTGTCAAGACAAGAAATTCCTTCAATGGGTAACTTTGTACAGCATGGCATTAATCTATATAACCTGAATTTACTCATTCACCCTGGTTGGTTACATCTACATTTGGCGCCCAACGTGGCTGGTTGTGGTGGCACATGCCGGTAGGATTTGCTGAAGGAGGCAGAGGCAGGAGGATCACGAGTTCGAGGCCAGCCTGGGCTAGGGAGCCAGCTGCCCTTGCGGGAAACTGGACCTGTCACCAAGCCAAGTGCTTTTTAATGGATTCTTGTCACGTTGGGCGCCAAATGTAGATGTAACCAACCATCTTATTAAATAAGAAACACAGAACCAATGCAAAGAAGAAAGCCAAGAGATCAGAGCTAAGAGCCTTACCTGCCTGCTGCAGCTTGCCAAGAGACTTCTCCAAAAGGGACCTACTTCCTATGTGTTTGTCTTTATATAGTCTTTCTGTTCTGCCTTCTCATTGGTTGTAAACCCAAACACATGACTGCCTTGCCACTGCCTGTATGTACAGCCCTCCAGGTCTTCTATGGTATTGAGATTAAAGGCGTGTGTCTCCAATGCTGGCTGTATCCCTGAACACACAGAGACTTACCTAGCTCTGCCTACCAAGTGCTGGGATTATAAGTGTATGCCACAAACGCCCAGCTCTGCTATGGCTTGCTATTAGCTCTGACACCCAAGAAACTTTATTTATTTATTTTTTATTTTTTATTTTTTATTTTTATTTTTATTTTTATTTTTTTTGGTGACAGGGTTTCTCTGTGTAGCTTTGCGCCTTTCCTGGAACTCACTTGGTAGTCCAGGCTGGCCTCGAACTTACAGAGATCTGCCTGGCTCTGTCTCCCTAGTGCTGGGATTAAAGGCATGTGCCACCACTGCCCGGCCGCAACTTATTTATTAACATACAAATAAAATCACATTTCAGTACTAATAAAATACCACTATATGCCCTTTATAGTAAGCAAAGGAATTTTGTTTTAATTTTTCTTTTAAATTCATGTGAAGTACATCGAACCCAACTACAAGTACATATAGTTTGATACATTTTACACAAATTGGCATGGACGTGGGATGAGGGACCAGACGGACACACTGAACATAGCTGATACCCACAGAGGTTCCCCTCTGTGGAATAAGCATTATTCTACTTTCCAATTGCTTAAATAAATTTCATCCATTTTTCACTCAGGTTGAAAGAATTATGCAGTGCCTTCTACTTTCTTGACATGAAAGACAAAACAATAAACTTTGAAGTGGCTGAAGACATTTCAATTAAATATTTAGAGGCTCATAACTTCGTCACTGCTCAGGATGAAGCCGCAGATCTCAGAGTAGACTCTACCTAGCGACAGAGCTCCACATCTTGTCCCTCCTCCTGCACTCCACGTTCTTGTTAGTGACTTACAAGTATAATTAGCTGCATACCTGCTCTGATGCTGTAAGTGGCCTCCTTGTGCATGCAGCTAAACTCGCTGGCAAATAGAGCCAATCAAGGTTTATAAGGCTTGAATTTGGTCCCAAGCAAATTAGAATTTGAAACGATCGTGAAATGCGTGGAGTCAGTTTTAGACTAAAAATGAGGTGTTCATCAATCTAAGAGAGTCAGTGGTAATTGCTTAATCCATTCTCGTGCTCCTAAGTGTCACGTTCTGCTATGCAACGAAAGCCGTTTTCTGTCGGTTCCCTGCTTGGAGTGGGTAGGGAGGATAAGCTTCTTGTTTCTACACCCTTCACAGAAGAGCACTCCTGTCTCTACTTATTCAAATCATCAGTAAAGTGAAGCCTCTTTCACCTCTACCTAACCATGCTGAAAATAAAGTACCGAATATCTGCACATGGCTGGCACAGCAGGTGGCTGTGCTGGTGGCACAAGGCTCCACCACAGTTACATGCAAGGACTCCATACTGAGAGCCTAGCTGCCGACTCTACATTGGCTTTTCTGTGGGCAAGCTGTTTCCCTCAGTGTTCTCATCTTTAAAATGGAAATGGAGGGCAGTTTTTTTTTTTTTTCCTCTCAGAGCTTTGGCTGAGTTTAAAGGTGCTTAGGTAAATAAATTCCCTACAGCAGTGGCCAGCAAATCATGCTTAAAATACAAAGTTTGATTTGCTGTTGTTTTAATCAGTTGCTTATTTCTGGTGCTCTGCCCTGCCTCCCTCCAAAGCACAGCTTCCCTGCAGACTCAGGAATAGCTCTGATGGGTCCTCTGCTTCTCACAGCCAGATACACAAGCTACCACTATTACTACTGCCTTCAGCATCAGAGCTTGTAGTCCTGGCGGCCCTATCAAGCCAGGTGCAGTCACACATCTTCAATAAGCTGATTAAAATAGACCAATTAATAGTGAAAGTCATTTAAAAAAAAAGGGAGATTTAATCAATGTGACCACAGTGCGAAAGGGGACAAGAGTTCTAGAGGAGGCCCCCTACCAAATGCCCATCTTCAGGAGCCTGACAGGACTTCACGGTTTAAATGGGGGATGAGAGTTTTATGTATTTAAACAGACCCAGTCAAGGTGTGATCCTGCCTATCATTGACCCATCACTGACCATCATTGTCTGAGCTTACCCTGCAAGGTGGTCTGGCAAGCTGTTCCACTAAGAAATCTCTTTCTTGGGACATCAGTTCCCCTTCTGACTGGCATTAGGCTTCAACCCTTGTCTTCACCCATCATAAGATTAGCAGATACTCTATTTCCTAGAGTCCCTTATTTCAGTCTCATAACCAAAGAGAAGGATACAGGTGTCTCTTTAGAGTATTTTCACTCCTTCCAAGCATGCAGATAGCATGTAAGTAGCCTATCTGCATTGCAGCATGCTGTAACTCTTCCCTCCTCTATTTCTAGCCATTCTTTCTCTCTACCCCGTCTACAGACAGACATCTTTATATAACTCCTAGAGTCTCTCTGTACTCCTTCCAACTGCTTACAAAAACAGCTTGGAAAACAGAGTCTGAGTTAACCTTTGGTGGGCCTCGTGCTATATCTTCCAATCCATTTAATAAAAGTAATGGATATCTCTGGTGGTTGATTTATTTAATATTTATTTTTTTTTGAGACAGAGTTTCTTTATGTAGTTTTGGTGCCTGTCCTGGATCTCGCTCTGTAGACCAGGCTGGCCTCGAACTCACAGAGCTCTGCTTGGCTCTGCTTCCTGAGTACTGGGATTAAAGGCATGCGCCACCACCACCTGGATTATTTGATAATTTTAATGGGCTGAAAAATGCCTTGGGGATTGATGTTGACACCTCTGGGTGCATCTCAGAGGGAATTTCTATAGAGGATTGACTGAAGGGGAAGACTCACTCTGGGTGTGGACAAGATCACTGCTTGGGCAGTGGGCCTGAACAAAATGAAGGAGGAAAAGGTGAATGTTCTCTAAATGTGAGCAGCCCACCTTTTTCTTTGGGCTTCCTGCCCATGATAAAGAAGCTCCTCTGTTATGCATACCCATTGACATGATGCTTTGGCTAAGCATGGATGGAAGGCTCTGAAACCATGAACCAAAATAATTTTTTCATTTTAAGTTGTTCTGTCAGGCATTTGGTCACAGTGATCAAAAAAAAAAAAAAAAAAAAGTTGAACATAAGTGCCTCCCTTCCATTCAGTGGAAACCAAATATTTCTGCGTTGATTCTTTTTCTGCCTATGTCATGGACACATCCTGGGATCTTATGGAAGAACAATTCACAGCAACATGGTATGAACTAGGAAAGAGCAAGAAATTCTAGAACGAAGATTGGAGTTGAGCTCACTCAGGGATGATTTTGGTCACCTTCTGGATTATTATGACAGCAAAATGACATCAGTATTTAAAGCATCTCTCCATAAACCAGGATAACTGATGCAGAGTTTTGTAAAGATTAAGTAAAATTGTAGACTTCAAACCTTTGACACAAAACTTGCTGTAGAGGAATTTCTCAGCTACTGAGAAATGTTTTACTATGATGAGCAGGCAATGACAATTTGAATATTTTGAAATGGCCATTTTTTACTGTAATTATTGAAGCAAGTATTAATATTTCTTTTCTCTCATTTTTTATAAGATAAAAGCTTACTATGTAGTCTTCACTGGCCTTTGCTACACATAATGCTGGCCTTGAACTCATAGAAAGCTGCCTTCCTTTTTCTCCTAAGTGCTAGTATAATATTTTTACCCATTTTTATTAGTAATTTAAAATGCTGTTTATGTTGAAGTGAATTAAATTTTTATGGCTTTATACTAAAGTAATGTAAAACTTAAGTCCTATAAGTTGTGAAGATAATACCAGAAGATGTGATTTCTGCTCACAATCTTTAAAATATAACTTTTAACATATCCAAAAATAATACTGATAACTTAAAATTTAATAGTTTAATATTTGTGCCAGATACTATTCCAATTATTTAAGTGTGTGTCTTAGTAAAGATATTATTAACCACGTTTTGCTTCTTACAGGGCTTCAAAATTAAAGTAGCCCCAACTCTACAAAACTGGCTTTATAATTCACTTTGTCTTCCTTAGCTCAAAGGTTTTAAAAGGGGGGAACATGTTAGAGGGTTCCATACCACTGCCTCCCACAGTCCAGACATGAGCAGATAAAATGATCAGTAAGTGTCATATGGCAAATATGACTTCTGTAAGATCATGGATAAACTGTTAGAATTCTTGCTTCCAACTTTTTACTGTGCAAAAATGTGGTCTTAATACTGCAACATGTGCTGCAATGTAGTGCAAAGACCAAGAGATGCTGTGCACTATAGGATTCTTCTTTCTGGTGAATCCTATATTCTTCTGCCTACTTAACTATATGAACTAATCATTCATACAGGATGGTAGATATCCTTTGGTAATACATTTTATAATATAATTTCCCAGTGGGAGATTGAGAGATTTCAGGTGTCTGCCTGTGTTATGCTTTTATGGATATTTTTTAAGTGCTGGCTGAGAATCACATTTTGTTAGCCAGTGTCTGAAACTACACTTTGGAAATGCTGGCTTAGGAAGAATTGAATGAAAGTGTTAAATAAGCATTTCATGGAGAATGTTGCTTTCTGTTATACTCTGCCAAGCTGCATAGATTCAAAGTCTCAAATTCAAGTATTGTAAGAAGTGAGCTTCTATTTGGTTATAAATCAATTCTATCATATGCCCATTAAATAGGACTTGTACTTTCCAATAGGCATTTACATATGCATTTTTAATATTTTGAATAAAACAGACAATAACTGCAAGTGTAATGTTAAGAACACCTGTAATGCCAGCAATTAGGCTTGGGGCTAAAGGGTTGTGATTTCAAGGCCAACCTAAGTGATGGGATCCTGATTTTTTTTTTAAAGGAGAGAATAGTGAGAAAGCATGCTTGAAATGTTTTTACTGCCCCAACAGAACAAAATGGTTTAAATTTTTTTCCTGCAATTCAGAATCCTAAAGTCACCCTTGACTTCCCAGTATATGTGGTTTTAGTGAAATTTTTAAAGAACACAAGCGTGTCAAGGACTAGCTTCTGCACACAGATCACTCCACTTCAAAGCTGTGCCCTAAGGCTCTATGCTTTTCTGCCTCCTTTGATTGGCTGGGTGAAATGAAGACCAGCATTTTATGACTTTTCTATCTTTTCCATGATTTCTCCAGGCAGAGAACTCAGGTGAGGCCAAGATCGGAAGTGTATTCATGCACTCAGCTTGGTGGGCCACTCTGGCCTTCCCCATCCTCCCGTGGCATCTTATTTGCCTCTGATTCATGGCTGACCTTACAAAAACCCTTTACAGTCTACACAGAGGTCAAATTATTTTCTGTTGTTTTCTTCCTCACATTGTTCTTTAATTTTATGTGGTACATAGTTTTGAATGTTTAATAGAAGGGAATACTAAATGAAACTCCTACTCCTAGCAAAAGCAGAATACATCTCCACAATAATATATTCAAAATTCAAACTTTAAAGATTGGTGATGTCTTTTTATTGCATATACTGTAATTCTAAACTGTCGACTAAATTAATTTCTATTTTTGCAACGATACCAAACAATATTAATTGTCCACAACATATTTAAACATTTTCTATGAAAAATGTCTTCCAAGCTTCTGATTTTTGCACTATAGTTCTAAGAAAAACACTTGCAACCATTAACTTTAAAATTTTCAGTTTTCCATTTTCTTACTATCTCTCAACATAAATTTTATTCCACTATTCCCAAATAAACTTTTAATTTTAATTCTTGAAGTCTTTTGACCAAATGTGTCATGATACTTCCTGAATACTGCTCTTTCTAATATTTTGAGTGACATGATTATATCATGAGCACTATGGTGAAGAGTGTGAAAATTGTCTCTGTGTTCAGTTTTGGCAGTAGTTGTCCACCATTTGGGACACAAAAATTTGCTATACATCCTAGCTTTTTGAAAAGTCAAAATTGTATTTATTCTCATATAGCTTTGTTTGGTTTCTGAAGGAGCACACAATTAGTGGGTTTCCTATACACAAATGACAACGATCCCAAGAGATAAATCAGGGAAACAATTTCATTAACAACAACCTCAGAAATATCTTAGTATAAGTTAAACTATCAAGGGAAAAGCTTGTACAATGAAACTTTAAAGCACTGAAAAATAAAACTGAGGAAGATACCATAAGAAAGAAAGGCACCCTATGCTTATGTGCTTGCAGGATTAATATTGTGAAAATGGCCATCCTTCCAAAAGCAATTTATAGATTCAATCAATTCCCATCATAATTTAAGCCAATTATTCACTGAAATTTATGAAAATATATCTTAAATTTAATATGCAAATATAAAAGACCCAGGACAGCCAAAACAATTCTGAATGATAAAAGAACAGGTGTAGCCAACATCATCCCAGATTTTGATTTATACTAACTACAATTATAGTAATAAAAACAGTATGGTAGTGGCATAAAAAGAGACAAATTGATCAAGGAAATAGAGGACCCACTGTAGGTGAAGTTTTTTCCAGGCCTGCCTGGCCCACGGTCAGGACAAATCTCTCTCACTAGCCAGTCATGCAGCCGCTCAGACCCAAAAGAGTACCTGCCAGCCAGGGAGGAAGCTGAGGGTGGGAGCCACCCAGGCTTTTGGTATTTGCTCCATGTTGGGTGCCAGATATTGGTTAAAATATAAGGCAACTTCAAGTAGTTAAAAGGGAGGTTTATTTTGTGGGGTAACTTACAAGTGAAGGGATAGGTTACAGGGTCTGGGAAAGGTGTAGCGCAGTCCGGAGGTGTTCTCTGGAGAACTCTGCTTGGTCTACCTCCAGCATCCATGGTTCAGGATCCAAGAGAGCCAACCCATCGAGATCTCATGACTTCAGGGATCCTGTCTCCGCTCCACCTTGTAGGCATGACAGTTAGTTAAGCCTCATTGGGGGCGGTACTTCCAGAGCAAAGCTGAAACAATTACCCACTACAACCCACTTATAGTTTCATATTCCTAAAGGTACCTTATCTTTTTGACAGGTAGTCCAACAATACACATTGGAGAAAAAAATAACACCCTCAGGAAAAGGCACTGTTCAAACTGGATGCATACTTGTAGAAAAATTAAGTTAGAATCTTATTTCTCACCCTGAACAAAATTCAGCCACAAATTGATCTAGAATTTCAACATAAGACATAAAAATCTGATGTCATGAACATGATAAAAGAGAAATTAGGGAACATGTTTTGAATCTTCAGATAGGTGTGCTTCATTTAGAATAAACATCGAGATCAAGAAATTAGTAAGTAAATTAGTAAATCAAGGTTTAGAAAATTGCTCCTTTTCCTCTAGACTGGTAACACCTGGACTTAATAGTAGAAATTAGTAAGGGCCCATGATGGGGAGATTTCAAAGGAGAAAGATAAAATGCAATGTTATAAAAAGTTAAAGGCAAATGATTTCATAGGAAGTGTTCAATAATGTGTGGGATGGGAAGGCAAGGTATAGGAGTGAATGTGGTGAGTAATAACACTAAAGATATTTTGAAAATGTCATATAGAAATTACACACACACAGAGAGAGAGAGAGAGAGAGAGAGAGAGAGAGAGAGAGAGAGAGAGAGAGAAAGAGAGAGAGAGAGAAATAGTTTAAATGGAGTTATCCTATAATTGGAGAACAGTATCCCAACTAGATGACATGGAAAAATGAATAAAAAGCCCAGTGACAGGGATGTGCTTCCTGGTTTAAAGTTGTTGACAGATGTGGATGAGATCATAAACCCCTAAACGTTACAGGCTATTACTGGTGCTCTAGGTTACCTTTCAGAACTTGACAGTAGGACACTATTGCTGAAGACACCACACACTTGATAGAACATGGAGAATTCAAGCTGATATGCACCTGGAATCTTCATCCCTAATGGCTAGCTTTCATGGTAATGGAATGTGCTATGTATGCTACCAGAGGAGAAAAGGAATCACCAATGTTGCCTGGGTTGGATCTTGCAAGCTACAATGACTTGCCTGGCAAGAGACATGCCCACTGGTACAATAACGGCACAAGTAGTGTGGGAGCAACCAACCACTTTATGTTGAGTTTATGTCCCATTCCACAAAATAAAACTCATACCTGGGCACCATTATTGTGGCAAAGAACCTGTAGGTAGGATAGGTCATAGGCCCTAGAGAAGCATCTACTACTATTATTCTGCTAAATGTACATAGTATTAAACTTACTCCTAACAACTTATTATTATACCCTTAGATTAGTGCATTTGTATGCTGTCATTAGAGAAACTTCTATTTGCAATAGATAATGATCAACACAGAGATACAAGACTGGTAAAAAAAAAGTGCAGATTATTAGAAACTGTAGAATATTAAGCCTTAAATAAAATATATATTTATTGAACCTTTTTTTTTCCAAATAATCAACGGATAACATCAAGGAACAGGAGTAAAGTTTTTATATGAATTTATACCATTTGAAATAGCATGCCAAAGATCTGCATACACTCAAGCCAGGAACAATTTTAGCATGGGGAAAGAAGTTGGGAATAAAGTTTTACCCCTACCTACAGAGATATTGACAAATGATAGCTACTAGAAGAGGGAGAATAGAGTCAGTTTTCTGTAATAGTATGGTCTCCTGTGGGTTGACCATCCTCCATTGAAGGTCAGATGCCCATAATTGTATAGTCAAATAGGTCATAGTGGTTGGTTTGAGAAGTGGAGATAGACCTGAAGGGAGTGGCAAAAGGGAATGAATATGATCAAAACATGTATAAAATTCTCAAAGAACTACTTAAAATTAGAGAAAATATTTTAATTTGATACTTTATGTGCTTTACTAATGAAAAACCACATATTAAAATTTTGAAGTAATTATGCCTTACCCTACTATGTATTTTTACATTGATATTTAACTTGTAGAATTTTTAGTTAAATCCATGTTTTTCCAGACTTTTTGTACATTCTTATTTCCCTTTTCCATTATACAATTATTTCCATTTCCTATATATAATCACAAACTTCATTATATACTGAAATTAAAGATTGAAATATGAAAGAAAATCAAAGTTTAGAAAATTGCCACTTTTCCTCTACACTGGTAACACCTGGACTTATAAGTAGCAATTTATTTTATTGCTCATCATAAAGTAAAATTACAGGGAAGATTGTGGCACTAAGATAGCACTGATTATATGTCAAAGAAAATGAAAGACTGAGAAACAATTTAGATGTATGTGTGACTGGAAGGGAATGAGAAAGGTAATATAGCTTAGGTAACTTTTAATATCAGTAATAAAATTTGGACATAATGAAGTGACCATTTCATGCAAGCTGATTTTGAGAGTCGCATTTAATTCCTGTGGGGGGGGAGGGGGTACCTGATATACTAGTAAAATACCTTCAAATGTTTGCAGAACTATCACATATAAAGGACATTAAATGTTCTCTAACAAAATGCAGCAGAAGAGATCTAAATAAAAGAGCCATGTAGTTATAGCTAGTTTTCTATTGCTATGACAAATTGGCATAACCAAGGTGACTTATAGAAGGATAGGTTTATTTGGCTTACGGTTACAATGGGATTGAACTAGAGTTCCGGTTCCAGACCCTGTCCTGCAGGTAAATGTGGCAGCAAGCAGCAGACAGAGTGGCTGGAGAAAACCCGAGGGCTCACACCCTACACTGCCAGCAGGAAGTAAAAAGTGAAGTGGGCTTGGCGCTAAAACCCCCAACCCTTCCCAGCAAGACCTCACCTTCTAAATCTACCCAAACATCACCACCAACTGGGGACAAAGTATTCAAATGCCCAAGAGGAGGTATGAGGTACCTCTCATTCAGACCGAGATAAAGAGTGTAATGGGTAATTTTCAATTATGTACCATACTTCAAGCTATCCAGCAATGAAACAGTTTCTCTTCAAAAGTCTGATGGACTTCTAATGTGTAGAGATCTTATAAACCATTATTCTCATCATTACACCAAAACAGAAGATACCAGAGAAAGAGAGATTATAGATCCCCGTCATTAAATCCTCCATGTAAATATGGCAAAACCCATAGAGGATTGTCACACTGAATTCCCCTGAAATTCTTGTGAGAAAAATGGAAAGTAATTCTATGCTGATTAATTAAATGATACTTATTATTAAAGTGTTAAATCTATAAAATTAACACACACATATATACATATATATGTATAATCATATATCATACAAACTTTTAAAAAGTCACAAGATGAGGACTGTCAAATGCTAAGGCTCACAACCAAAGGACAATACTCACAAAGTGATTCCAAAATAAATATGAAAAAGCAAATTAAATAAAAACAAATTTGTAAACAGAGAAAGGTAATTTGAGTTGATGAAAGGTTTAAACAGAGATTAGGGTAAAGGAATGGGAGAAGTGAAGGGGGAAGGATGGTTAACCAAAATGAAGGATACATAAAATAAAAAGATATGGAATCTTATTATTTTGCAACCCAATTAAAAATGTAAATTTTAAATGCTATTTATGAGGAAGAGATCTTGCATACCTAGATAACCCTGCTCTTAAAGGCCAGGAGTAGCATAATGCAATCCCATGAGTTGTTGAACAGGGAGTTCTCAGGTCCCCAAGATATAGTCTCCTACCACCATTCTTTATTGTCCACAAGAACTAGTTGAAATGGCCCTATTGTTAGAAATACCATGCACCTTGGCTTCAAGATACAGAGAAATTAAGTTAGAAATGATCTGGAAGCCTCTTCCTTTCTGGCTATCTTTCATAGTACCAAAAACTATTACATGGGTTGCTGAGGGAATAAACAAATCAATGTTCTTACCCAGCCATGAAACTATGATGAACACCACCAACCTTTGAGGCAAGACATGCCTACCTAAAAATCATGGCATAACTGTTATGGGGTTAACCAACAGACCTTCTCGCTGCACAGAAGGAATCAATTCATAGTACAGGAAACCTGGTCAAAATTCATAATTGAGGTCTTTGACCCTACAGGAGAATTTAGTATTATAACAGGAGAAATTGGTGCTTTTATCTTGATAAAGTTTCACAGTTGCATGTTGCCTTCTAAATATTTGTTTATATTGCTCGACAAATGTTATTCCTGAAATCAATCAATACACTTCTCTTTCCATTGAATGTCAGTGAATTCAGAGACAATGGCTGCTTAGGATTCTGAGAGTGAGTGGCAAAGGTTGAGTGCTCAGTCCTAAACAGGGCAGTATACCACTCTCTATATGGCTCAGGTATCACCATGGATGAGGGTGCAGAAATAATGTAAGAGTGAGAAGACAGGGAGAAGAAAGATGAAATACTGTCTTCTGGACATGTCAGTCAATATTGTTATGCAGTTATGACTTCACAAAAATTACATCTATATGAAATTGTTATTATACACAAGTCTGCAGACTTTTCAACAGTCAATTCTGAATGTAGAGTGTCCATAGGACACTACCCCGTCTAAGAAACTCAGGCTACTGATAGATTCAGTAATTGTTTAGAGTTGTATACCCATGGAAAAGTCTACGAGTCCTCAATGAACAGTTCCAAACTCATGTTCACAGATTATCCTGATTAAATTTAGTGGGTTTAAAAAGAAGTTTGAAAGGTAATGGTAGGAAAATAATGGGCTTGAGCTTAATAAGAGTGGGAGGGAGACTAGAAAGAGTGAGGGATTACTGTAAGCGCACACTTCATACGTAAAGGAAAATATAAAAAAAATGTGTTGGTTTTAATGAATTGGTAATAAAATCAGTATCATCCGTAATGCAGGCATTATGGTATTGTTTTAAGGGAAAGAAATAAAACACACTTTCCCTTGGAGCAATTCAACCAAAGGCCAGTGCAGATTTGAAATCTACTCTGAATGCTGTGTCTTCATGGGTCTTCTCTTATTCCTTGTCTGTCTTTTATATGAGTATGAATCTGTGCTGCGTGAAGCTGTATTGTGAATCTGTCTCTGTCCCTGTGTAGGTCCCTAATGAAGGGCTTTTGTTCTCTATTCATTGAAGAGCACAGAAAGCATCACTATTCACACTGAAATACCATTAACTGACTTTGGACTATAAGCAAGAGAAAAACACATATATTGCACTAAGTCAACTGTTAAAAATTATTTTCAGAGTAGCTAAACCTGTCTGAACAGAACTAAACATGTTTTTAAAACAGTACTCTCAAAAGATATAAATTCCAGAGCACTAAAGCTACTAGGTTGTGTTTTATTTCCTCAAATCATATTCCAACGTTTAAGCCATGTGCATAAGAGCAAACTATCCCCACCTTGGTACCACGTTAATGTCAGAGAACACTGAGGTTCCTGCAGCTGTTAGGCAGCAAATCAGAGAGGATGTCATGCATAATAAGGCTAATATCCAATTTCCTCTGTCTCATCATCAGTTTCTGCTTAGTGCCCCCTCATGTCTTGTACTTAGAATTCACTTGCTTTGAGATGAAAGATTAATTAGGTCAATTTTCTGTTGTTTTTACACCTGGACAGCCCCCATGCCCTGGTTGTACATCTAACACTCTGTCAAGGAGTGCTGTGGCTAAATACACCAGCATGTCAAAAGAAGGATGCCCAGACTCCAGAATTCCAGGATAGTTTAAGTAATTTTTCATGATACAAAACTAACTTCAATTTACTTCGAATACTTTCCTTTTGTCTATTTTAAAATTCTAAAACTCATTTCAGATGTGACTCTGAATTAACTATGAATTTCTCGAATGATACTACCCCATATTATTTAGTGAAAAATATGACTATGCAATTATGATAATTATGATAATAATATGTTCTATTAACATTATTTGAACAACTGCAAATAAAATCAGCATTTTCTTCAAACTGCTAAGATTCAATGTTTATATTTTATCTAGGTTATTTTCTCCTTGGCTGACTTGCAAAAGCACAAAATAATTATTCTAGGAGACAACTTTTTTAATCATAGTTTCAAAGAAGATTATTTAAGATTTAAAACCAATGTCCTTAATCTTAAAACAGATAGCAGACATTACTGATAGCTAAAGAACAAATGTTATTAGCCTTTGTGTGAAAAAAAGTAGGACATATTTAACTGCTTTTAAAACTTTAACTGAGTCTGAATCATTACAGCTAAATTGTAGTCTATGGCAATTATGAAAAGCAAATCGCAGACTCAAGGCTCTGTAACCTTACAGTCACTTTTATCCATCATTCTGCTCATGGTTTTATGAGACTGCTTTTTTCACATATGACTTACCTATTGCTTTAACCTTGAACATTTCTTTGGAAATAAATGACCATGCTTGAAAAACAAACATTAAAGCAAACTAAATAACAATGTGAGGTTTCACACTATTTACTAATTTTTAAAAAGAAAAGTTAATTTGCATGTGTCATACTAAATCCCTATCCTCATGTCCTCTTGGATACATGGTTTGCAATCTGGTCAATTTCATAATTTTAAGGAATTTTTAAATACATTATCTTGAAGAAGTTTGCTTAGAATATGATCCCTATATGACTCAACAATAGGATTTCATTACCACTTTCACTTGAGGTGAGAAAGGAATACACAGACAATAGAGAATAGTATTGGAACTGTTGTTTTAGAAGCATGGAGTGTAGGAATTACATTTTTGAGCCCAGGAGCCAAAAATCACTACCTCATTGACACATGTCATGGCTTGTTCTTATTTTTGGTGTTTTGATTTCAAAAGTTTCTGACCACCGCATCTATTATTTTGTGAACTGAGGAAAAGAACCATATGTACTCACTCCTCATTTGGGCCTTTGCTTATTGAGGTTCATTTTCACTCTGGTTTTGTTTTGTCTGGAATCTTTCCTATTCAACAGTCCTAAAGTTCACAGCTTTACTAGCTTTTTTTTTTTTCTTCTTGAGTTTCTTTTTGTTAGTTTGGTTGGTTGTTTTTAGAAAGGGTCTCAACCACATAGTTTAGGACAGCCTCAAAATCATGATAATATAGCCTAAAAATCCACCTAAAGATTGGACTTACAATACCTCAGAGCGTCTGTAACTGTAACCATGATTTGACAACAAGCTATAAATTGTGACATTGGCTTGCATTTTATTAAAAAATGCCAATACTGATTTCCAGATGAAAAATATGGTACTCTCATAACATTCAGAACTTGGATAAAAATTTTTTTTGAAAATTTTACAGACAAGTAGTGTATTTTCATATTTTCTACCCCTCCATCTCTCCTTCACTTCCTCCAACACTTAACTTTCCCCCTTAAATTTATGACTTCTTTAATTATTATTTTTATGTGTATTGTGGTATTTGAATGTAATTGGCCCTCATAATCTCATAGGAAGTGGTGGTATTAAAGATGTGGCTTTATTAGAGTGGATATGGCCTTGTAGGAGGAAGAGTGTCACTGTGAGGGCAGACTTTGAGGTTTCCTATGCTCAGGATACCACCCAGAATCTCAGTCGACTTCCATTGCCTACAAGATGTAAGATTCTCAAGTATCATATCTGCCTGCATGCTGTTATGCTCCCTACCATAATGAACTGAACCTCCAAAACTGTAAGCGAGCCACCCCAATAAAATGGTTTTCCTTTATAAGAGTTGCCATGGTCATGGGTTCTCTTCACAGCAATAAAAACCCTAACTAAGACACATATATACAAGTTAATATAAATATAAGCTGCTGAATCTATTTATTGTTGCTCATATGTATATGTGTGTAGGGATGACCACTTGGGATTGGATAACCTATCAGGAGTACATCTCTGGAACACACAGGTTTTTCTTCTCTTAACAACCATTAATTGACTATAGCTCTTCATTTATGGGTAGGGTGGTGTGAGCTTTTTTTCATCAACAAAGGCATTGTTAACTGGTGTTGTTGTTCAGATCTTGTTAGAGCCACCATATTTTCAAAGTTTCCTGAGGGCATCTTCCCTATCCTATCTAGAAGACAATGTCTAGAAGCAGGTATCATAGTCCTCTGCCCTCTATTCTGTGATATTATCCTGAGCCTTAGGTACAGGGAATTGTGCTGTTGATGTTGTTGATTGTTGGGAACCCCACAATCAGTTGTTATCTACATTTTGAGTAGTTGAGTCTTTTTGTAATGGTCTCTGTCTACTAAAATAAACAGTTTCTTTAATTAAAAATGAGAGTTACACTTATCTGTAACTATAAGGATAAGTATGTATAATATAGTTAAGATTTACACTGACTGAAAAAAAGTGGCCAGTAGTTTTATCTCCTCTAGGATCTATGGTCTTATCAGCCAGGTGTAGTTTATTAGTTTTACAGTTTCAGACAAGAATTCCCTCCTATATATTGGGGCTTATGTTGAATTAAAAGGCTGTTAGTTACCTCTAAGATACAGGTGCCACTATTGTATCCTTGGGACTGTCTTGCTGACTGGTGGTTCACAGGCTTCATAGATGGGGATGACTATTGGCTGCTTTTTTTTTTTCTCTTGACAACTTGCATAGAACCTTTGGATAGTATGAGAGGCCATCCTTAGGGAGGGGGCTGCCAGGTCAGATCCAGCTTGATTCTATCAAGTGTAATCAAGTGTCTGAAGTGTAGAAGTTCTTCAGAAATAGAGTATTAGCTTCAAGTAGAACTTTTATGTTTTGTAGGATGGTTTTGATGATTTGTTTGTTGTGCTGGTCTTTATCTCATCATTTGATGAAAACATGTACTTTTGATTACATTCCTGGACAAAGACATGGAAGCAGAGCATGAGAGGACAATGTGATTGTTTCAATCTTGGGTACACTAAAAGTCATGTGAAACCTAAAATTTACCACCTCCATAGAAAGTACACATTTCTCCTATCGCCTGAAGAAAATCAAGTTTGAAAAATCCCAAGCATATGTTCTGCTCTGTATTAGCAATATCGATCAGATTAGCTTGTCTGTTAACAATACAACCATTAGTTTTAAACAAAGTTAAATTCATTGTTTTGTGCAGATATAAGTTTATCTCCAGAGAAGCTAGGCTCGTAGGGAATTCTGAGTGGGAGTTATGAACTCTTCTGTACTGATGTCTTAGAACCCAAGTTCCTTTCTTGCAATTTCCTTAACACAGTAAGAAATTATTTATCTATCCTACTTGATATAAAATTTGCCAGTAATTCTCTCCTGCCTGGAAAAAATGACTTGTAACATGAAAATCCAGAAGATGATTTGGTGGATCAATCTTAGATCGTGATTCTTTTCAATTTGTGGATGTGAAATTCCCTGGCTAAATCTTCTGGGTGTGGATTCAATTAGTATCTTGACCTTGCCTCAGTGCCCTGAAATGCATTTAACCCAGGCCACCAGCATTTAATTTACTGCTCTTATTGATCTTCAATGAACACTTTCCAGTGTGCACTTATTGAAGGTCCATTTTGTACATAGTATTCTTGGAAACCCTAATTTCACAGTGGCTGTCCTGGGATAGCACCTGGCACAGTACCATTTGTATTCAGCCAACTGACATGCAAGTACATATACTGAAATTGGGATTCTCTGGTCATAGTTGTGATAACTGATTTGGATTCCCTGCACATTTTTCAATCAACTTCATAGAAATATTACCTAAATAAAAGAATATTTAAATGAAAAAAGGATGCACAGTTCAGCTTAGAAAGAACAGGAAATCAACCAATATGAGAAACTAGACAGAGCCAATTACTGTAGAAGCCAGTTTACAACAATAGTGAATCTATTGCCACTGTTTGGTTATGCTGTGATTGGTCTTGATTATTAAACTCTTAGCCAGGGCCATATATTCACCCTGGAATAGAAGAAGAGCCATGCATCATCAGGATGCATGGAGCAAGAACTTAGAGCCCTACATGAAATGTAGATCTTTAAGAGATGGTATAGGTGGTGAAGAAGTTAGATAGAGAAGATTGTATCATACTAAGGTGAAACCTTATAGAACCTTGCTTCCTCAGCAAATACAAAGATGCATAGATGACTTTTTGCATGTGCTTGTGTAACACAAATCTTAAATGGTCTTATTAATAAAAACAAACCTGGAGCAAGGTATTGGTGTGAATGCTGGAAGATCAGAAAAGCAGAACAGGCCACAGCTACCTCACCTTGCCAATTCCTCAGTTGATCCTGTTTCCTCAGACTGGAAGCCTCTGAGTACTCATCCGAATGGGTCTCAGATGAAATGTTTCTCAAAAGCTTGAAGCTTAACCAGGCTAGTTCCTGGTCCTCCCACCTTATATACCTTTCTGCCATCACTTCCTGGGATTAAAGGCTCTTGTTACCATGCCTGGCTGTTTTCAGTGTGGCCTTGAACTCACAGAGATCTGGATGGATCTCTGCCTCCAGAAGGCTAGGATTAAAGGTGTGAGTGCCACCATTTTCTGGCCTCTGTATCTAGTGGCCGTTCTGTTCTCTGACTCCAGAAAAGTTTATTAGGATGCACAATATTTTGGGGAACACAATATCACCACATTTGTGTGCTAAATATCAAAAGCATGAAATGTAAGATCTACTGAATATATTGGGGAACATTATAAGCATATGACAGCATTATCATACTTTAATTCCATTGCCACTAGGTGTTGAGATGTCATTTCAGTTTGTGGTGTGTATTTAGCGTGGTTCACAGTTGCTTCCAGACCCAGTTAAGCACTGTCTAGCTTGCTAGCATGAATGTGGCTTCAAAGGATGTTCCTAACACACCAGAATGCTGACTTGAGTCACACTGGAAAAGAAGATGAAGAGACAGAGATGATACTGTGAAAAGAGGCAGAAACATGTACACAAGGCAAAATAAAATGTAGAATACATTGATTGTCTATCCAAACACGTGGAAAAGTCTTCTAATGATGACTGGCATCAAAAAACTGTGGAAAAAATTCCCCTTGAGTCAGTCAACACAGATATTCTGTCTGAACAAGAATATTTTATATATTTACAGTTACACAAGTGTAAAAACACCAGAGTTTTCCAAGCATTGGTAAGAATTGTGTAAAAGTGTTAATTATCACTTCCAGTATATAAAGTACAGTATCAGTCTATAAAGTGCATGTTTCTGTGTATAGATGATTAGTATGCTTTAGGAATCCTATATGTAGATCGAATCTAAGCAAACTTGATAATCTAATTGTGACAGGCCCTGTAATTTCCTAATAAAATTTCCAGATATTTATATCATTAATTTTCTTCTGTGTCACAGGGAGTTTGTGGACAAAAGCCCTACATATATTCATCAAGCAGTCAAAGACTTTTGCATAAAAGGAATCTGATTGCAAAAGGATACATACAGGTCCAAATGAAGGAGAAGCTATTCTCAACTATATTTTCTTTTATGTGTGTGAGACAGTATTTGGTTAATTTGTGTATTAAGGGATATCCATTGTTTAATAATAGAAGAACAACTCTGTGTCATGGAATAAGAGATCTACTACAGGGCTTTAAAAACCTGCATGCATTTTAGAGGTTGTAACTAAAGGTCTAAAAATGGAACTGGAGGGATTGAGAAGACACCTGCCCTTCTAGCAAATGAACATGAAGCATGAAGAGCTGTTTGCATGAGATTCTTAAGGGGTCTGATGTGAGGCTGATGGGCAGCTGCTGGGTCCTCAGGATATTGCTGCCCTCAACTAACAATAAAGTATGTGGCATTGGTGTTGGTTTGATCAGCAGGGCCCATAGTCTTATAGACAGCTAGTTTGGAAGTAGGGAAAAGTAACGACAAAATTTTGCCTTCTTTTCCTAACTATAGTTACCAGTTAACTGCGATGACTTCAGGGTCTGAAAGCTGATGCTTCGCTTCTGCCTCCCAAACTTTCTGTCCATCCTTACTTCTCTTACAAAAGGAGGAAATATTTTCAAAACCAAATAGTATAATAAAAAAGAAAATAAATAAAAAACAAAGATACAATATGTACAGTCAAGGAAACAGCTGCATTCTAATGAATGACTAGAGAACCCTTACTTCCCAGACTTTCATGCTGGCTTGTGAGGAGGAACCACAATTTAGTTATTAATAAACCTTGTTTAATAAAAGGCAGTTTCATTTTCATTATGCAAAACTCATAATATTGCACTCTAGAGAGTATCGTGAGAGAAAGCAAATTGATAAATATTCAAGTTGGAAAATGCATTTAAGACTAATTATTGAAAAAAAGGTATAAATATTCTAAGACACTATGGTTTATATATGAAAGACACTTGGAGGGGTTACTCTAAAATTTACAAGAATTTTAGCATTAAAATGGTTGTTACCTCTCATATATTATCAAGTTGAAAGAAATGGTTCTAAAGTTCAATAACTAAAATTGATAACGATGGCTCATGCATAGAATCCTAGTACTATGGAGGTTGAAACAGGATGTTTGGCATGAGTTTGATGTCAACATAAACTATACGGTGAATTCTAGGCTACAGAGTTTGGGCTACAGTATGTAATCATACCAAGTAAAATAAATTTAAGAAACAATTAACAGTATTTTAAGAAATATTTAACTTTGCCAAAAGTTATCATTCTAATATTTTCTGCAATATGAAATTTTAACCAAAATGTAAGTTGAAAGATGTAAAACAACAAAATCATTGTAGCAATATATTAGGTAAACACATTTGTAGAAATTGTAGAAATATGTTAGATAGACATCTTAAGTACACATAAGACACATTTTTTTATTTTTTCTGCATAGTCACCTATACTTCCTAAGATTTCTCCTTCTCATTAAAAGCTAATCTTTATGCCTAATTTTGTATTTGTGATTTTAACATCTATTTTTTTTAAATCCCAGTATTTCTGGGAACACAAATGAGACCCTCACTGAAAGTAAAAATCAGTGTATATTTAGAATATCTGTTATGTTCATATTGTCTACACAAACAGATTTAATAGGTCTTCAGTTCCTCTTTTCTTTTGCTTACATAATCGCACCACTGAGTGATTTTTGCCTGCAGTGCCGTTCACACCCTATAGGAGCTCCAGTTTTTATGGCTACAACAAGAATACCCCACAAAGGCAATAAAGGATGGCTGCTTGGTGGTCCAGTCCATCACGGCAGAGAAGACATGCTGACAGGCACATGAAACAGCTGGCTACATCCTTTCCATATGAGAAAACAGAGAGCCACGAATGCTGGCGCTCAGCTTACATTCTCCTTTTATACAGTCTAAGAAGACCCCAGCCACTGGAGCTGCCCTCCTCAGACCTGCAATGAGCCTTCCCACCTCAGCACCATCTACAACGTGCTTTAAGACATGCTCAAAGATGGTTCCACAGTGATAGTAGATCCTATCAAGTTGATACCATTAACCATCTCAGTACAAAATGCACACATGTATAGTATATAGCTACATTTTTCTCTTTATTTTTGAGATTATAATAAAATTCCATTTCTGCTTTCCCTTTCCTCCAACTTCACCATTACTCCCCAATATTTCTTCAGATTCATGGCCTATTTTTCATTAATTGTTATAGCATGCATATATATAATATATATTCTTAAATATAATCTGCTTAGTTCAAATAATGTTACTTGTTATGTTACACATATTCTTCTCAAATACACACATTCACAAGACATGTAGAGGTACATTTTCTTCAAGTCTGATTTGTCTGGAAACGTAGAAAAATAGGTTGTATGATGGTAGCTATGAGATAACTCCTATGTTATCCCATAATGCATATCATTTTTAAGTCTGAGATTCTTTTTGTGTGTATATTTTTATTTCTCTTTTTGAGATTATGTTATAATTACATCATTCTGTACTTTCTTCCCTCCCTCCAAATTCTCCTGTATATACTCCTTCTTGCTCTCTTTTAAATCAATGGCCTATTTTTCTCAGTAATTGCTGTTTTACACACACACACACACACACACACACACACACACACACACACACACACTGTATGTATTCCTAAATATGTAAACATGACATGCCCAGTCATATTAGAGATGACAAAGAATGGGTTTAGCTTGTTAATTTCTAATGCAAAAAAAAAAGTCAGAGAGAGAAAAGTAGAAAATAAATATATGACAAGGAGATGAAGGAAGTGTGGATGGTAAACAGAGCTTGATGACATTAGAAACCTGAAAAGCAAGGGAATCTCCAGTGTCACAGGCTGTTTGACAAGTGTTTGCAATCTGTGTAACAATCAGATAACTGCTTTGAAGAGCTGGAGTAGAATGCTTAACTGACATGCACAAGACTCTGGACTGGATCTACAGTAAAACAAACAATGACAATAAAAAGATAGATAACTTATTTTTTCATGCTATAGATCCTAAATGATAAAAGAAATAAATTTCAAGTGAATGTGGTTGTTTAATTATCCTGCTAACAAAGGAAATTACTATGTTCAGGAGATAAAATCAAGAAGGGATAAAGCTACAATAATAAATGATGTTAGTTATCTTAGCTGTTAATCTTGGTCTCAGGATCTCTAACTTTAGGGATTCATGTAAGAAAGCAATTATAAAAATGTGGAAAATACTTCAATACTAAAACCAAAGGCTGAGGAGCCCCCAGCTGGATCAGGCCTTCTGAATAGGTGAGACAGTTGATTGGCTTGATCTGTTTGGGAGGCACCTAGGCAGTGGTACCAGGTCCTGTGCTCATTGTATGAATTAGCTGTTTGAAACCTGGGGCTTATGCAGGGACGTTTGGCTCAATCTGGGAGGAGGGGACTGGACCTGCCTTGACTGAGTCTGCCAGGTTGATCTCAGTCCTTGGGGGAGGCTTTGCCCTGGAGGAGGTGGGAATGGGGAGTGGGCTGGGGGAATGGGGAGGAGGGCAGGAAGGGGGAGAACAAGGGAATCTGTGGCTGTTATGTAGAATTGAATGGTATTGTAAAATAAAATAAAAGGAAAAAAAACATAAAAACATCATCTGTGAGATGGAAAACTAATGCCCCAAGTAAGAATATTATGAGTGAGAATGACCCCCATAGCTCATGTATTTAAGTGCTTTGTAACCAATTGGAACTGTTTGGGAAGGATTAGGAAGTTAGCCTTGTCGAAGAAAGTATGGGTCACTGGAAGTGGACTTTGAGATTCCAAGTCAGCTCTCTGCCTCCCACATGCAGATCAAAATGTGAGCTCTCAGCTACTGTTACAGCACTATTCCTGGCTATAGCCATTCTGCCTACCATTATGGTCATTGACGCACCCACTGAAACTGCAAGACCCCAGTAAAATTGTATGCTAGCAAGAAAATACGGTTATAAATCTATGTGACCACAGCAAACGTAACTGAGGAAAAAATAACATAAAATAATGTTAAGAATATAAGAAGATGAGAGAAGTTAATATAAAATTTTTCAAAATCTTCAGATTTGAAGAAAAACAAAATTAGAAGTCAAAAATATAACAAATGATACAATAAAGGAAGAGAGAAAATAATGTCATTTTTGTTCTACAAATATCAGACTTGCACCTCTGTGTCCATAACACATTTAAGGGATTTGATCAAGTGCTTATATTTTGCTGATTTCCAGATATGATTTTTCTTAATATGCAGTTTTATTTCACCCATTCTGAAGTCCCAGATTTATTACTACAGAGTCTTGTGGATGTCACTTCTGTGAGCAGGAGATCTGTTTTTCTCTCTATCAGTCCTTGAAATAACCTTTTATTCTGTCTATTTTGAAAATTTGTACCTTTATCAATACTGTTTTCTAATTTTATCATACAGATGTTGAGAGCTTTCATTTTGAATTTTCATTCTCAAATTTGTTATTGTGTTTTTAGCAGTTCTGGAGAACTGTGAAAATTGAGCATGGTTCTTCTATATATTTTTCTCAAACAGTTTCAGAATTATCTTTCAGAGAGCTCCAATTATTATTTTACAAGCATTCTTATCTTTTTATTTCATTGTGTTTTATTTATTTCTATATTCTAGTTGATATATTTTTTGTAACTTGTTTAATTTGCTGGTTAAACATCCCTATGCATAGGGAAATATATACTGAGAGCATATCCTTTAGGAGTCACAACTTCAACTGAAAGACGCTTTATCTCATATGTGACTTTTACCATTATGATTCTAGTAAAATGCAGTCACTGGCCTGGCAACAGTCTATGCATATTCCTACAGAGTGATACTTCTGGGCATTGAAGATTGCCATTATTTTACCAATAATTTATATTAAATATATCACATATATTTGTATTTTATACTTTATTTTTATAAATCTCCATATATTCTATGTTGAATATGAAATTATATTTTATTTTCTAGGTTTACTACTGAATATATATATTACTATATTGAGTAACATTAAATATATATGTGTGCATATATGTGTGCCTATATGTGTATTTATATGTAGCTGAAAGTTTTCCTGTGTCCTGCCTGGCCCGCGGTCAGGACAAATCTCTCTCACCTGCTAGTCCTGCAGCTGCTTAGACCCAAATAAACACACAGAGGCTTATATTGTTTTTAAACTATGGCCATGGCAAGCTTCTTCCTAGGTAGCTCTTATATCTTAAATTAACCCATTTATATTAATCTATAAGCTGCCATGTGGCCATGGCTTACCAGTCAGCTGGCATGTTGTTCCTTCAGTGGCAGCTGGTGTTTGCTCTGCCTCTTCTTTCTCTTTCTGTCCATCTGTTTGGATTTTCCTCCTGCCTCTAAGCTGCTTTGCCTTAGGCCAAACAGTTTTATTTATCAATAAATCAGAGCAATATATTTTCACAGCATACAGAAAGACATCCCACAGCATTTATATGTGTATATTTATGTTTATATATAGGTGTGTGTATATTTATACACACACACACATATATATACATACATATATATATATGTATGTATATATATATGTGTGTGTATACATATGTAATAGTATGAGACTACAGTAGGGAATTTTGCCAAGTATATAATCTATTCTATTATTTTTTTGTTTTTTAATTTTGCATGATGACAGAGATCTTCAGTCTTGATTATGGTTTCATAACATTTACAAGAAAACCAGAAATATTGCAAAAATCTAGGGAAAAGAAGGCTGACATGACATTTAAAACATTCATTTACTTCATAACATGTCTTTTGAGATAAAATGGGTATTTCTCATATTATGAAATTCATCCTCTTAAAGTGTTTAGTGGCTTTATTATATTCACAGAATTCTTTTACAAAAGTAGCTAACTTTAGGGTACCTTTTCTACCATATATAAACAGCTGACAGTTACTGCCAATTTCCTCAGAGTCCCTGGCTATCATTTATCTCCTCCCTGATTCTATAAATTTGCCTATTAATGGCATTTAATGTAAATGACACATACAGCATTCAGTCATTTTTGATGTCTTCTTTCACCTAGCATGCCTGTACATTACTTCATGTTTAAACGCATTAGTACTTTACTTATTTATTATTATTATTTTATTATTTAGTCTTTTTTTATGATGTGGTAAGCTGATTAATATTTCCCACTAAGATGTGCATACTCTATATCCTAGAACCTGTGAATGTGCCTTTAAGAGAATAGTTTGGATATTCTGCATATGGGGTCTCAGAAGGAAGTAGAAACAAAATAGACAGTATAATGCTTAATGAACAGCTAAATTAGGTGTTTTATAAGCATAGAGAAAGAAGAGGCAGAGCAAACACCAGCTGCCACTGAAGGAACAACATGCCAGCAGACTGGTAAGCCATGGCCACATGGCTGCTTATAGATTAATATAAATGAGTTAATTTAAGATATAAGAGCTACCTAGGAAGAAGCTTGCCATGGCCATAGTTTAAAAACAATATAAGCCTCTGTGTGTTTATTTGGGTCCTACTATTATGGCCCATGAAATTTTGCTTAAAGCATTCAGCTGCTTTTCTAATCAAAAGTCCCAAAGTCTACATTCCTCCAAACAAAAACATGGTCTAGCCTGTCAAAACAATACACCAGTCCCTGGTATCAGGGTTTCTATTGCTATGAAGACATACTTTGGCAACTCTTATAAAGGAAAACTTTTAATTGCTGATGGCTTACAGTTCAGAGGTTTAGTCCATTGTCATTATGGCGGGAAGAATGATAGCATGCATGTAGACATGGTGCTGGAGAAGGAACCAAGATTTCTATATTTTCATTGGCAGGTAGCAGGAAGAGAATAATCTACTTGTCCTGGCTTGAGCATCTGAAACCTTAAAGCCCAGCCCTTAGTGACACACTTCCTCCTACTCCAACAAGGCCATCCCTCCTAATAGTAAAACTCCCTGTGAGCCTATGGGGGTCATTTTCATTCAAACAACCACACCAACCAATAACTGATCTAAGTCCCACTCCACAAGATGGAACCCATGTCCAACACTGTTTGGGTAATCAAGAACATGAGACTAGATAGCCTAAGGATCCAGGGCAAAACCAAATAACAGTGGTTAAAAAAATGAAAGAAAGAAAATTGTAATGATAAGATGTCTCTCCATGATACACTGCAATACTCATAGATCAATGCCTTGTTCAGCCATCATCAGAGAGGCTTCCTCTTGCAGCAGATGAAAACAAACACAGATACTCCCAGCCAGACATTATGCAGAGAGTAAGAGATCTTAGAACATTCAGCCCTAAATGGGATGTCTCCATCAAATCTTTCCACTCAGGGCTCAGGGAACCCCACTGAAAAATAGGCAGAAAGTCTGTAAAAGACAGAGGGGATGGAATACACCAAGAAAACAAGGCCCTCAAAATCAACATAAGCAAAGCTCATATGAATTTAGAGACAATGGTAGCATGCACAGGGCCCTTATGGGTCTATACCAGTTCCTCTGTGTTTATATTATGCTTTCCAGTTCAGTGTTTTTATGGGATTCCTAAGGATGTAAACAAGTGGGTCTCTGACTCTTGTGCCTTCTCTTGGGCTATTATGTTTTATTTTGTTATAATTTTTTTTTTAAAACAGTAAGTGAATGAAATGCAGCTCAGGCTTTCTAGCCCCTGCCCTTGAGAGGACTCAAGCAATACCTCCACACCAACCTCTGGTGCCAGGCTGTTGGGCACTACCTTGATCTCATTGTGATGAGGAAGCATGGTCCTGCCTATTGCCATGTCAGACTGAGCAGGACAAGGAGACACACACTCAGGCCTGGGACAGTCTGTCCTGGACTCTGAGAAGAAAACATGGGCCCACCTAGCACCTTGTAGCACCAGGAAGACAGGCACTATTATGGTGAACAAATGTGTGATGTGGTGTGGTATGTGGACAGAGGCATAGCTGAGGAGAAAGAAGTGAGGAGTGGGCTGAGATGGGTGGCACTCAGAGCCATGGTGTTGTCTGGGCATGGGGTGCTGCCGGCGCCCATGTCTGAGTTCATGGCTCTGATGAAGCCATGGTCTCTGTTGATGTCCTTGGATCCTGATACTACCGAAGGCAGAGAGGACAGGGTTGTACAGAGCTGGCCCTGCCCCTCACTGTCTGCAATACTAGGAAGAGCTGGTTCTGCCCCTCACTGGCTGAAGCACTCAGGAGAAACGGTCCTCATCTGTCATATGGCGGTAGGGTTGGGGTAGAGATGCCCTCCCTCCCCTTACCACCTATGGCAGATGGGAGAGCTGGTTTTGCCCCTCACCAGCAGCAGCACTTAGGAGACCGGTCCCTGTGCTTCACATGGGCCACACAGCAGAGTTGGCCCTGATGGTCCAGGTGTGGGAGAGCCCACCATAGGGGCATGAAAGCAGGAGAACTGGCCTCACCCCTTGCTCATTGCTACAAGGGATGAACTAGCCAGGGCAATGCTAGAGAGTTTACCCTGGAGGTAAGGATGGCAGAGAGCTAGCTGGCTGACTAACCCTGCAAGGACCCAGGCCCAGAACCAGGGTTATCTGTTAGACCACCTGAACATCCACCCCATCTATGATCTACAGAAGCATGTGAAGGGGCCAGTCCTGCAGACCCAAAACTTCAGGATCTCTATGCACAGGGCAACAACAGGATATCCAAGAGTCCTAGTGAGGGCCTAGTATTATTATGAGAAATCCTCGTGAGTCTGTTTAAGGGGGTAACAAGGATTATTAAAGTAATAAAGGGGAAAATATACTCATGAATGTAGAACCAGATGAAAAGCTGTGGTCCATTCTGCTTGGGAGTGGATGGATACAGGCATGTGAATCCACCCCAAGAAGAAGAGGAAGAAGAGGGCCCCAACCACCAACTCCCCGTTTTAAGTGATCATGTATACAGATCAGAAAACATGCCCTAAGGCTTATACCTCAAAGCTAATTGATGGGATAAATTCTCACTACACAGTATTGATAGTGTAGCAGAATCCAGACACCTTGAACAAGACCAAGAGCCCTTTGTGATGAATGTATGCAAGTAAAAGTGTATGGACAAAAGGGTTTACTGTGTGACTCACTGTGTCACACCATGGCAAGCTTTCATGACAAGATTTTTCCTTTCCTTTTCTTTTTTTTATCTTAAGTTTTATTTTACTTTGAGAGGGGGGGTGTTGCAAGGGGAGAGGACAGGTATGAAGGAATGGGGAAATGATTTGAGATCAAGATGCATGGTGTAAAATACACAAAAATGATAAAAAGAAAGTTAGAAAACAGTGAGTGAATATATAAATGAATGAATGGATGGATGGATGGATGGATGGATGGATGGATGGATGGATGGATGAATGAAAACCTAGTCACCAGGGTAAAGGTTAACAACTCAACTGTCATTTACACCTGCTGAGAGAGGGGAAATCAGTTTTCTCAATGAAATGATACTGAGAATATCACCTACTCCAGGGAAGGCCTCATGTTCAGTGATTGACTAATAAATAATGGGCTCCACAGCTTTATGTGTGTTTTTATTTGGTTACAGTTTGTTTTTGTTTGTTCGGTTGGTTGACTGTTTTGGTCATTTGTGGGGAGACTGTTGTGTTTTGTTCTCTTGTTTTTCTTGTACTGAGTTTTTGGTTTGATTTTTGAGTAAGCATTTAAAATTGGATCCATAGGGAGGAAGAAGGGAGCTGGATAGACTTGGGTGAGGGGATGAATATGATTAAAATGTATTTAAATTTAAAAATTATTTTAAATAATAAAAAGATAATAGTAAAGAAGAATATGAATTTTTTTCATAGAATATATTCTGATACGGTTTCTGCTGTCCCTTTTCCGCCCAGTTCCTCCCCCTTCCAGCTCCTGCCCATCTCCCAGTTCCTCCCCACCTCCCAACTCCTCCCCACCTCCCAGTTCATACTCACCTCCCAGATCCTCCCCAACTCTCAGTTCCCCCTCACCTCCCAGCTCCTACCCTTCCCAACTCCCCCCTACCTCCCAGCTCCTCCCACCTCCCAGCTCCTTCTCACTTCCCTTCCCATCCAGATCCCTTTCTGTCTCTTGCTAGAAAACAAACATGCATCTAAAAAAAAATAATAATAAGATAAAACAGAAACAAACATATAAGAATAGGACAAAACAGACAAACAAACAAACAATAAAAGGAGTAAAAGAAAAAGCTTAAGAAATACAAATATAGATGCAGAGAAATACATATTTGCACACACAGGAATCCTATAAAAACACAAAACTGGAAGCCATGATATATACACAGAGCACTTGCACTTGTAAGGCTAAAAAATGCCTGTCACAACATTACAAGACAAAGAACCTCCAAAGATGACTCTGAGTTTATTTCGTGCTGGCCATCTACTGCTGGACATAGAGCCTACCCTTAAGAATGATTTGTTTCTCCCTTGGAGAAAACTTATTTTTTATTTGCAAGTGGTTATCAATTGCAATATCAATTGAACATAGTTTCTTGAGTCTACTTCTTTTTTGAGCTCTAGGACCCTATCTGAAAACACCAAAATATAAAAAGCTGATTATTGGTAGAAATATCAATATGAGAAGCAATGCTGAAGATGGTTTAAATTAATAAATGAGTAAATGGCATATATAGCTTTAATATAATAAAAGACAACAATTACAATCTTTCCAATAGATCTAGAACAAGCAACTGACAAACTTCCATATCATTGCATGAATAAAAACTTAAAAAACAAAAGCAAAACCAAGAACCCTCCTAGATATAGAATGAATGTACTAAAA
Organism: Peromyscus maniculatus bairdii; assembly: GCF_049852395.1. NCBI lineage: Eukaryota > Metazoa > Chordata > Mammalia > Rodentia > Cricetidae > Peromyscus > Peromyscus maniculatus. Next base: position 49,682,125 of record NC_134866.1, on the reverse strand, counting down.
CATATTAAAGGCCATGTATTAGTTATATTTTGTTTTTCTGATAAAATATCATAACAAGAGGCAACTTAAGTAAGAGTTTATTTTGGCTTATGGCTCCAGGGAGCTAGATGTCCATAAGGATGAGGAGGGCATGAGCATAGGAAGCCGAGAGGCCACATCTCAACTCTACCCAGAAGGCAGACAGCATGGACTGGAAGTAGATGGGGCTATAAACTCCTGAAGAGATCCCTCCCTTCACCACCTCTTTGTTATCCAAGTTCTATATCCTCCCAAACATAGCCACTATCTAGAGACCAATATTCAAATACATTAGCCTACAAGGGACATTTTTAACTCAAACAACAGGATACACAGGACAAACCCAAGTTATTACCAAGCAGGAAGGAGATTTAAGCTTTTCATCTAACAATTGGAGCAAGACAAGTGTAGCAACTCTTACTAGACGAGTGGTCTGAATGAAATGTATGAATGGAAGTTCAACATAGCAATGCAAACAAGCCTCCTCAGAAGCTTCAAACTCATTTGCTCAGATGTTTGTTAGCTCGTCAGTAGCTAACAGCATACTGATGCTGCTTCATTTAAAGTCACCATGGAGGGGGAGAATAATATTCACTTGAACATGTTAAAATTCTACAAAATTCAGTTTTTGCCAGAATCGGACTTTACTTAAAAAAAGAAAAACAAACCACAACAACATCAAAAACAACTCCTCAGAAGGCCTTTGCTATTTCTAAAATCCTGGAAAAAAATATGGCCTCGTAAAAAGAATTTGGCAACGTTTCTTCTGTTTCTATTTTATGGACTAATTTGAAGAATATTGGTATTATTGCTTCTTTGCAAGTCTGGTAGAATTCTGTGCTAAAATCATCTGGCCCTGGTCTTGTTTGGGTTGGGAGACTTTTAATGACTGCTTCTGTTTCCTTAGGAGGTATAGGTCTATTTAAAATGTTTATCTGATCTTTATTTAATTTTGGTATGTGGTATTTATCAAGAAATTTGCCCAATTGTTTTCGATTTTCCAATTTAGTGGAGTACAAGTTTTTGAACAATGACCTAATGATTCTCTAAATTTCCTCAGTATGCTTTGCTATGTACCCCTTTTCATTTCTGATTTTGTTAATTTGGATATTCCCTCTCTGCCTTTTAGTTTGGATAAGGGTTTTTCTATCTTGTTGACTTTCTCAAAGAACCAACTCTTTGTTTCATTGATTCTTTGCATTGTTCTGTTTCTATTTTATTGATTTCTGCCCTTAGTTTGATTATTTCCTGCCAACTACTCCTCTTTGGTGTGTTTGCTTCTTTCAGTTCTAGAGCTTTCAGGTGTGCTGTTAAGTTGCTGGTGTGAGATTTCTCCAAATTCTTTAGTCAGGCAATTAGAGCCATGAATTTTCCTCTTAGCACCACTTTCATTGTGTCCCATAAGTTTGGTTATGTTGTGCATTCATTTTCATTGAATTGTAGGAAGTCTTTAATTTCTTTCTTTGTTTCTTTCTTGACCCTTAGTTTAACTTCCACTTGATACACCATGTTTCATGGGAGGCCCGCCTCTTTCTGAACAGAAATGGAGGAGGAGTGGATTGGCAGGAGCAAAGGGGAGGTGGGGGGAGGGAATGGGAGGAGAGGAGGGAGGGGAAACTGGGGTTGGGATGTAAAATAAATAAATAAATAAATAAATAAATTTAAGTTTGTTTTAAAAAAAAATAATGGCAACAAAAGGAGAGAGGGCAAAAATTATTAAAAATCACTGTTCTACTAAAAAGAATTGATTTGGTTTTAACATTCTCTCCAGCATTCTCATTGTTTTCAGGGAGGTAAATCTTCAGAGGCTTTATACCTCATTACTCCAGAAGTGATGCTGTGAAAAATCATTTGCTTTAATATAAAGTAAAGATGTAAAGTAAACCATTTGCTTTAATGGTTCATCTGGGTTAACCTTATTTTTTTACTTGTCTTCTTTTCATTGTTTTCCAAGTGGTTCCCTTTCATATCATTGAGACATGTCCTTCTAACCTGAAATGCTGGAAAACTGCTTTTCCTGATGAGAAACTGGATGAGGAAGTCTTTATAAAGTAGCACACTGTGCAATGAGATTATAACATGTTCTACCTGGCACATACTTTATATTGTTGTTATGTGTACCCACAAGTTTTGAAAAACTTCTTGTTATATCAACTGCATTATATTGCCATAATGAAAAAGCAAAACTTAAAAAGGGGCCAAGAGGGACTCCATATTGACTTGATTTACACAGACATTTTCTAGTAGCTTCTAATTAATTTCATTTTAATCAAGAAAACCCAGAAAAAAAAATGAAAGAAATATTTTACAATTGATTAAGGCTGTTGTACACATTTGAGAATGTACAATATAACTGTCATATAATATGTTAACTTTCCTAATTGTAATATATAAATTTAATGGTTACATGGTTTGATGGATCATTTTTTGTAAATCTGCTGTATATTTTAAAGACTTGAACATTTGTAGACTAGAAACTGTTATTATCAATTTGACAAGTTTAAGAATATAGAAAAATAAGATTTTATCATAAAAATTTAAATTTGAAAAAATTTAGAAACCACAGAATTTCAGACTTTTTAATAGACAAATAAAATGTGTGATATACAAAAGGTTTTATATATATATATATGTATATATATATATATATATATACATACACACACACAAAAGGCTCTCATAAACATTAAGCTTTGATGTCATGAATGCTATAATTTAAAATAAATCACAGTTTACCTATAAAACCATTAAAAAGTAGCCTTAAAAGTTTTTCCTGTACTTGCAAAATATTTGCAAAATTCCCAGGCTGACTACATATATAACCTATATTTACAGTCAATTCACACTCCTATGGTTCTGTGACAATTTAATTCCATCTACCTGGGACCCCAGTTTTATGCTCCAAGGCCTGGAAGTCTGCTTGTTTTTACCACACCAGTTTCCTTAATATCCTATTTGTTTTTTATTCCTTTTCTTCTTTTTTTTTTTTCTATCCAGGTGTCAATCAAAGACTTCCTCCCCTTACTTCACCTGTTGTACAAATGGAACCACTGATACACTTCTGAGATCCCTTTGACAGGCTCTCTGTAGAGGTCTCCCAGCTGACATATCCAATGACTACACAGCAGTTAGCAGCAAGATCAGTCATTGTCCAAATTTCCTGACAACATAGAGTCACCTCTTCAGGGAGCAGATGAGAGAAGGAGATTAAAACTGGTCAGAGAGTTTAATGGTATGGACCTCAATTCATGTCCTTGGCCAGGAGCCAGAATGCCCTTGTCCCTGTTGTTTGGGTAGAGGCCATAAATTCCAGAGTATTTGGAGCCTCTGCTCCTTTGTCCGGTTGCTCAATGATTTAAGGACTTCAACTCTGGAGGGGAAATGCTGTAAAAATTAACAGCCTTGGTGGACATCGAGAATGGACCCTGCCCCCTTGTTTAACTTTGGACTGTAACACTAGAAAAGGAAGATTTTCCATAGGCTTTGTGTAGAACCACTGAGACACAGCTACTTCTTCTCGATTACAATTATAGAATCCGAGTTCTATCTCTTGCCCTGGGTGGAGACATGAAGTTCTAAATTACCTCAACAATTATATGTTATTTCCCCCCTTTTAAGAGTTAACTCAGCTGAGTCTGGTGTGTGTGTGTGTGTGTGTGTGTGTGTGTGTAAAAGAGAGAGAGGAGAGAGAGAGAGAGAGAGAGAGAGATTTGGGCAAATTTCATATCTTAATTTTTTTTCAGGAGTACTTTATAATCATGTCATATATATAGTTGCACATATGCATATATTCAAGCTTCTGGAAAAAATAGGTACTATAGTAGTATAGTCAACTCAATACTGAAGTCTTGCCTTTGTATTTTCTTACCAAGCAATCAAACCTAAGGTAATAACTGAATTAGCAATCATCACAGACACCAAAAACATTACATATTATACACACACACACACACACACACACACACACACACACACACACACACACACACACACATTTCCAAGTAGACATGTATTTCTAAATGTTTGGATTCCATTTGTCATTATATTTCTATTGTAGGTTGTGACCTACATGTGGGTCACAAAACCAACTTATTATGTTTCTGTAATTTTTATATGAGATGGAAATTATAATAGGATAAATTATATCATAACATACCAAAGGAACTCATAAAATATATCAAAGTTTTGTTTTGAGTATAAGAATAAGAAAATATATTCATAGGTATATTAAGATCAATGTAAAATAAATTTCTTTATGTGGTAAATAAAATTTTAAAAATATTAATATACTCACTCATTGAATGCATTTTTGGTTGTATTTTGCTAATTGAATAAAATTGAAAAAGATGAATGTGAAATCTTTTAAGATTCTAAATAAAAATTAGTGAGTGGAGCTTAGTACTTAGTAGATTTTTAATTAATTAATATACTGGATACTGAGTCTGAAATAAACTGTTAGTTAGAGTCTGAAATAAACTGATGATGTCAAATTATTTATTTGGAAATATTAGTTTAAAATATAGCATGTTTTTGAGATTTGCATATGGATAATTCTATTTGAAGAAATGCACTAGGTAACTATTGAGTGGGTAAGAGAGATTGGAATTCATTGAGCTATTTCCAAGATGTTTTTAAATATATCTCACTCATTTCTGGTTTTCCATGCTTGAAGAGCCACAAGCAGCAAAGTCTCTTGGGGAAAACTGAGGTGGTACAGGAAATTGCCCACACAGGCTAATGCAAGCAGCACAGTTTCTTGAAATGGTGGAGTTGAGGACCACCCTAAAGATGGACACTATGCCCCTCAGAAGGACAAACGCTTCTTGGGCAACACTAGGCTTAATTCTACTCCTAGTCCCATGTTCTCGGTGTGCATCCTGGGGGACCAGCAACACTGTGATGAAGCCAAGGCTGTGGATGGATTTTGAGGTGCTGAAGAAGTTTAATAAGAACAAGAAGTTGTTCAAAAAGCTGGCCGAGAAGTTTGATACCATTTTGGCCTCCATGTCTCTGATCAAGCAGAACCGGTGTATCCTAAGCCTAGGCCTAAAGAAGGCTGGCAAGTTCCTGTCCCTGTTGACACACAGTAAAAACATGGTGGCCAGAATCAGTGAGGTGAACTCCATGATCAAGTTCCAGATGAAGAAGGTGCTGTGTCTGGCTGTTGCTGTCGGCCACATGAGGATGACTAGTGATGAGTTGATCTACAACACCCACCTGGCTGTCGATTTCTTAGTGTTCTTGCTCAAGAAGATCTGGCAAAATATCTGGGCTTTGTACATCAAGAACACCACCAATAAGCCCAGTGCCTTGGCTAGGATGCCCCAGTAAACTTTAGTGCTACAAATAAGACAGATAGATAGATAAAGAGATAGCTAGATGATAGATAGATAGATAGATAGATAGATAGATAGATAGATAGATAGATAGATAGATAGATAACACATATAATAATACAACATTTGTAGGTCTCTTTAAACCTCTAAAATATCTTTGTAGAAGTAACATCTGCTTGAGCTCTGAAAAATAAGAGACAACTCTTTCAAAGGTCCTGGATTAAGTCAGAAGATATTAAGAACTCTGCAAAGGAATGAGTTTGTCAGGACCCAAGATGAAGATGAAGAAATTGGAACTAATTATGTGAAGATAAGCAATGAAAAAAGAGATTTGATAAGAAGCAGGGTGACAAGTCAGCCAGCTTATTGTAAACTAATATGATGTGTGCAGAATTTTATTGTGGTCCATTGGGTAGCTATTGAACCATTAGAACAAAAGAAATACAATCATAATTCAATGACTTAAATAAATACTAATGCAATACTCAAAAATTAGTCTGGCAAAGATAAAGATAGAACCCAGAGAAACATGTAGATGTTGTTTCATTGTATATTTTCTTTGTTTGTTTTTGTTATGATGGCAGATAAGCCAGCTTAAATGATGTTTTTTTTCACATTTCATCCACTAATGTGCTGACTCTCTTTCAATCAGGTGTATACATTTTTATTAATGTCTCACAGACATGTTCTTGATATCACTGCAATATCCCAATCACCTGGACTTATTCCAGGCAAATAATGAACAATAAGCAAATATCTTCGGATGAATAAACCAATGAATGTTATAAAACAGATGGAAAACAATTTTTTTTGTCACTGAGCAGAATTTCTGCACAGTGACTTCCGGATTCTGCTCCATGAAGAGCCAAGAATGCTGACCTGGTTGTACAGTTTCCTTGTCCTTTCTGTTCTCCTGAACATGGCTGGAAACTTGCATGTTCCCCACATATTGTTTGACTTTAGTTCATTACCTCATCTTTCCTTATTTCCTTTCTACATTTTTCCTTCATGAAAATTCGATGGCTTTAACTATTTTTCAAATCTTACCAGTTGTTAACTCATGAAATCATTCACATTAAAAGCAGTCAGCTGGTGGATGAGGTTTTTGTAATACTACTCAAACTCAATTACTGAGCATCTATCTACCTTTGTCCCCAAGTGCCCTCCATGTACCTTATAAGATCTTTTTCAAAACAAATCCCCTGCTGCTATCAGAATGACTTAGTACATTGAGCAATAAAATATTTTATGCTTATTAAAATTGAAGGTCGACAATCTACATTCATTTCTTGAGGTGGAAAATAAAAAATAAAAATATAAAATAAAAAATAAAAAACCAAACTTCTGAAGGCAGGTAGGAACCAAGAAACGATGGCCATTATAGAGTCACTCTGTTACAAAGCAGAGGATCTCTGAAGTAGAGGCTTTGGAAGAGTGCTTGGGCTTACTCCCTCTTGGATGAAACCCACAGAAATACCTCTACAGCTCTCAGGTTTTACTACAGGCTTCTGCTTAGGGAATGTCTTTAAGTCAAATAAGCTGAAAGGCATGTTATGCTGAAGATATAAGATAACCTATAAGTTAGAAACTTTTCAGGCATGTCCGATCTCCTGACATTGTAGGACAAATGTTGTCATCTATGAAGTTCATCCTTAGAAACCTCATTGTTTAGTTAAAAAATACTAAGAAAAAAATCATGCTTTAAGTAAGCTTGTTATTTTTGCATTAAGCTTCACTCATATTACCTGAGATACACATGACTGCAGGCCACAGGTTGGACATGCCTACCAGGTTTTACTCAGAAGATAACTTCATGCATATTTTTCATTTATTAAACAAACTTCTATGCATTAAAGACTTGCTAGGACTGGAGAGATGGCTCAGTGGTAAAGGATGCTGACTGCTTTTTCAGTTCCCAGTTCAGTTCCCAGCATCCATGTTGGGTGACTCACAACTGTCTATAACTGCTGCTGGAGGGGATCTGATGCCTTTCTCTGGCCTCTGTGGTTACCCACACATGCTGCATACACAGAGAAACACATGCATACACTTACACATAAATGAAAACAAAAAATATGTATTTTTAAAAGAATTTGCTTCAATTTACTTTCTGACTGCATGCCATTATATTTTCCAAAGCTACAAAAAAACAAAATGACCTTGTTCACAATGCAAATCTGTTCAGTTGTCATAGCTAAATGTAATAGTTTTCATGTCTTTAACCCGGATTTATCTTCAGTTTTGTAATTCAGGAAGCTAGGAGTGAAAAGTCAGTGAACTACCATAGTTAGTTTCTGATAAGGTCGATCTTTCTGGCTAACAGGCCACTTTCATTTCACTCTATGCACTATTCTGTTGTGTATATACCCAGAGAAAAATGATCCCTCTCATTGTGACTTCAGGGTATGATTCACTTGGCCCTAATTATGTTCTTTCTTCCCAATACAGTGGCAGTGGGAATTAGTCACACATTTTTGTAGACGGACACAGTTCAAGGTATAGAACTCACAAAGTGAAAGTCAGTTGTGTGGGGTTAGGCAGAAGAGGGGCTTGACTTGGTTTCAGTTTTCCCTGTGAGTAAAATTCCTTCTAATGTTTTTGTGCTGTTTTCCTTTATAGGAAGCATCAATGTAGAAATTCACCTTTGTTATCCTTTATCCTTTTGAATTTTAACATTTTGCATTTGCGATTGTCTTGAAGCAATCAGTTTAGAAAAAAAATTAGATTTCTCAGACTAATATCCCAGTACCAACTGTTTCAAAGCCTTTTAAGAGTTAACTCCTATGTTCTATCTCAAGTAGGGATGAACATCTCTAAACAGAAAATACTGTTCTTGGCTTCCAAAGTAACACACCAAAGAGTAAAAGTGTTTGAGAATCCTTGGCTAGATGGCAACTGTAAGCATAATCAAAATGAGAAAGCAACTTGCATGCTGAAGCGAAATTAGCATTTTGCATAATGATGAACATTTTAATAGCTCAGTGAATCCATCTTGGAGACAAACATTATTTTTCCCTCAAACTAGACCCTCTGAAAGAGTGTGTTCCTTTCATCAGTTTTCCTGAAAGGGTGGTATTATGGATAGCAGAAAATTAAGCCCATTAACCACGAATGTGCTCAGAGCTTCAGACACACACCTGTCTCATTCTCTCATCTAACAAATGTGTGTGCATAAATGCCTATCAAACCAACCAGATGTGCTTTACCAGAATCTTCAAAAGAATTATGAGGAGTCATGAACACCTGTTCTCACTGCTTTGATGTCAGAGCTTCACGATCCAAGATTGTGCTTAACAGAAGTTTAGCATTAAAGATGTTTAGGGATGAAGTTTTTGAAAGATACCTTCCTTGTCCCCATTAAGCCTTGCAGATGACAAAGAAAACAGTAAAATGGCACAAGTCCAAATTGAAAGACTATTCAAATCAGTCATCTTTAGTGAACTGATTCATCTTGGAGTTAGTCACTATACATTGTATGCTTTTCCCATTTCTCAAAAATCTACTTATTTAGAAGGACCTAAAAATGTGTAGAAAATAAATAAACTTTAGTAACTGGATATGAGATAATGAAACATAAGTGTTATGAAATGCATATGGAACTCATTAAGTCATAACAATACTGATTTTGATAGCAACACTTACATGCCCATTTATATTGGTAAGGGGAGAGAAAATCAAGTACTTTTGTGTCAACATGATAATGCTATGTGTTAATTAACGAAGATGATACTTTCAGAATGAGTATGTGTGTGTGTGTTCATGTGAAACATATGATCTTATATATTCATATATGTAACTTTTGTCTTATTCCAATGTATCTTTGTGGAGATATATCTTTGTGGAGACCTAGGTAAATGGAAGTGGATTGGGGATTTTGCAGAAGGAATATGAAAAGAAAGAAAAGTGTTTGTATTAAAAAATATCACTTTTCTATGGACTTCATTGGCTTGAAAATAAGGCAACTTTCAAAGAAAAATAATTTTCTAAGTTTTAACTCTCTCATTGAATAGATTGAAGACATAATAAATTAGTTGGGGATAAATGAAATGTTGGGCATGCAAGAGATGGTGGATAAAACAAAGTTATACCTCCTTCAGCTTTGGGAGGCTGAGGAAAAAACAGACAGGAGCTGAGTGACAGATGTGAGTATGACGACTGTCAAATATCCCCTAGTTGTCACTGTTCTGAGTGAGGAGTTGAGGATGATTCGAGGACAAAGAAACATTTTATCCTCCCAGGATTTGGAAAGATAGCCCTGTGCTTGTTATTTAAAGATAAATTTCAATATATTATTTGGGGTTCAGTATGCCTTTGCTTCAATATCTCTTTAGGATTGACTTGTTCCTAAATGTGAAACATTATTTAGTATGTCCCATGTACATTTAGATACCCATCAAAATGAACTGTTAAGAAGAGACTAAGTAAAAACCAGATCAGAATTCCAAGGATAAGTTTTTATAATAAGCCTCTTCTCATTCTACTTTCTCAAACCCATACAACCTCTGGAAAAACTGCATCTGCATTTAAGTTGTTTTCTTGTTGAAATTGTGTGAGAGCATAGAAACAACATGAAATTTCAATAATATCACCACAAAGCAAAAACTAGTTTTCTATTGTATGCAACTACTTATTAATCAGTTAGAGAGAGAAAATACACCCAAGCCTTCATTTTCTCTATAGTAAGAGGATAATATTATCTTTGCACGATTAGTATAGGGATAACTACAATGTATGCCAAGTGCCTAAGCATGAGACTCATTCAGTACACAGAAAGTTTCTGTTACTACTGCAGTAAGCCCAAACTTATTATTGTCTCATTTCATGTATCTCCACAGATAAAAGATCAGGAACCTACCAGGATAATTTTAAAAGCCCAGTAATCATGAAGCAACATTATCATATGCCATGCATAGTGGTTTGAATGACAATGGCCCCTATAGGCTCATAAGTTTGCATGTGCTTAGTCACCCAGCGGGTAGAACTGTTTAAAAGGATTAGAAGGATTAGAGGGTGTGTCCTTGTTGGAGGAAGTGCTTCACTGGGGGTGGACTTGAAGGTTTCAAAAACCCACCCTAGACCCAGACTCTCTCTCTTCTCTATCTATCTATCTATCTATCTATCTATCTATCTATCTATCTATCTATCTATCTATCTCTGCTTACAGATTAGGCAGGATAAAGCTCTCTGCTATTTTTTGAGCACCACACCAGTCCATCGCCATGCTCTTCATCATGATAATAATGTATCAACCCTCTGAAATTTTAAGCAAGCACACAATTTAGTACATCCTTTTATGAGAGTTGCCTTGGTCATGGAGTTTCTTATAGCAATAGAACAGTGACTAAGACACCATAGCCTTATTAAAAAAAATCTCAGTGAAAGAAAACATTTAGAGAGCCCACACATTATTACTCTATCTTCTGTTTTATGACACTGCCATTAACAATGCTATTAAATGATAATAATTAAGTTGGACTCAGTCTTTCATCAAAAGTTGGCTTTCAAAGATAATATTTTGTAATGAAAGAGTTTTTATAAGATGATAATAATTCCTTTATTGTAAGACTTCCTACTGTGAATTTAATGATATGCAAAAGGATTAAATCAGCTGAGTGCTTTCCTACACTGATGAATAGAAAGGTCCTTGACAATTTTTTAACAGTACTTCAGTGTGCTCACTTTAATTTTGACAGATTCCCCTCAATATGATATTAATTTAATACTGATAAATAATAATATTTTCATCTGAATTAATGAAACAATGGCTGATTTAGTTTTTAAAAGCTTCAAGTCTGAGATGTGCTCTCACAGAATCATTGATTTATTTACAGAGTTTCACTAGACTATTGCAAAAGATACTCCTCTAAATATCTACCCCTCACTCATTTGAGTCATTAATGTGGCATTCAGTAAACAAATTAAACTTACTGAATTTTTATTAAATTATTTGTGCTATCATACATAGATAATATATCCCTATATTTTATTTTTTTAGATGAGGAACTTTGATCTGGCAATATGAAATAACTTAATAAAAGAGCTAGTTAATGAAAGTTGCATATCTCCAAATCATCACACAGAAAATTAATGACATCTCTCAAATGTGTTACTTCAAATCCTGTCAACATACATACAAGTTTGGTGTTATTTCCACATACTAGAGTAAAGAAAATATGCTTAGACATTAAAAATAAAAAACAAGTAGCCAAATGGAGTTTTACTTCAAATTTTTCTATGTACAGAATCTGGAGCAAGTCAGTGAGCAGTGATCCTCCATGACCTGTGCCAGTTCCTGCCTACAGATTGCTGTCTTGAATCCATGCACTGATTTCCCGTGATGATTGATGGACTGTGGTAGGGAATTGGCAGTGGAAATAAACCCTTTCCTTCTCAAGTTGCTACTAAGTTGATACCAATTGTGGGATATTGCTATAACAGATGCAACCATGTTGTTTTGGGAAGAATTGTCGAGGTGTTTGCAATTTTTTTTTTTACTGGAAAAGCTATTGAGTAATCAGAGATTACTGAGCTGTTCTGTGGGAGCTTTGAGAAGAGGATGCTGAAAGAGATGTTGATGGTGGAGACCTGTCCTGTCAAGTTTCAGAGGGAAGCAAAGACTATCAAAGTCATTTAAATGATATTTTGAGTTAAGAATATGTAGCTCTGGCCAGTTGGCTCTGAAGAGTCAGTAGTATTAACAAGAGACCAGAACCACTAAAGTGAAACCTTTGCTTTGCTGGGACAATGGATGCTGTTCAGCTGGAGCTGAAAACAAACAAACAAACAAAAACAGTGATGATTGAGAAGAGACCAAGATTGCTGAGGTGAACTCTTCTAGAAAGTGTTTCCTCAGAGTAAGCACACAGAAGCTGCATCCAGAGAGGCCCAGCATTTTTCCTTGTGTTGTCAGCCACACTTGTAAGTTTTCCAGGTTGCATGGATTTGAAAACATGATGAGATGGTGGAGAGAAGTTGAAGCTTGGCATATGTAACAGGGTCGGAGCCCCTGAAGAGGGGCTATTAATGGAGAAGCAGTCCAGCTGCAGTATTTCCAGATGCCAGTAGTACTGAATGATAGTCAAGAACAGCAGCAGATAGGGAGTGAAGCTGGCATGAGACCATTAGACAAGCTCCACGTACTGTGAACTGTGAACTGCAGAGCTCAGGAAATGAAACTGTATGGAATCCAGAGGATCATAAATGTGCCTCATACTTCACACACTGAATATTTTGCACTTGAATTTTAGTTTTCCTTTGATTTGGTCATGACTATACCCCATTCTTTCTTCTTAGAAAAGAAAGTATGTAATTCATCTTGATTTTAATAGGAGCCCACAATGAAGATACTTTGAACTTTGCAAGAATATTAGAAAGTCTTGGGAATTCTACAGAGATTTTTGGAATTTTATAGATATGTTGGATATTTTATTTATTTTTATTTTTTTAAAGTATTTTCCATTCATTTTACACATCAACCACAGGTCTCCCTCTCTTCCCTTTTACCACCCCTCCAGTCCTCACCCGCAACCTCCCATTCCCTCAACCAACAAGGTAAGGCCTCCCATGGGGAGTCAGCAGAACCTGGCACATTCAGTAAAGGCAGGTCTAAGCCCCGGCCCCTGCATCAAGGCTGTGCAAGGTGGATATTTTAAAGAGAGTGAACTTATCAAGTGTTTGAATTTTTAAAGGCTATGGACTTTACACTATGGAATGCTTCACATTGTCATATTGATATTAATATGAAATCTTGTGGATAAGTAAAAAAGGAGAGGTTAGGGTTTGACAGTGATGTGTTTGTGTGTCAAGTTGACATAGGCTCAATTGTGCTGGCTAGTTTTTGATGTCAGCTTGACACAAGCTAGTACGATCTTGTATAATTGTCAGCCTAACCAAATCTTAAGAGATTTTAAACCAGTGTAATTGAATTGATTTGTTAATTTCCCTTAGCCATACATGTATTTCTATGGGAAACACATGTCACACCACAGAGTGCATAATTGCTTCCTTATTTCACCTACTAGTTAGGTTTGGAAGCATTCCTCAAAGTATGGATAGTTTCCTCTTTTGGTTGGTAAGAACACTGACAGTTCCATAGAGGTGTGTTGGAATCCTCCATACCCTATTCTTAATAAATGGTGCTAAGACTGTAATCAAGACTGCTGGCTCTAAGTCCCTTATGTTTTCTATATATTAAAGACTTAGAAATAAAATATTCAGAGATCTTCCTTATATAGTTTATTTTTCCTGTTAAAGTACCTTCTTTATGCAAATTCAGTAAAATTCTATTAAACAACCCCTGCTTTCTAATGATTTAAAGTTCTCACCATGCCACAGTATTACTCTTCATTTTATTTGCAGTTATAATTTCAGCTAATCTATATTAAACATACAGAGGAGTGGAGCATTACATAGGAAATATATCAATACTTGCCACAGAAAATAATCAAATGCTAATATGCCTGTGTCAATTTTCTCTGTGTATTCAAATTAAATAAATTGTTATAAAATATAATTATAAACCCCAACCCTTTTAACTTTCTTTATTAGAGTTTAGGCTACAATCCTGAAAATGAAATACAGTTTTGGTTTACATAATTTTTTATATAGTATTTTACAAATACACCAGTTTATATCTAGTCTATTCAACACATTATTTCACTCATGAATTTTCAAAATTTAGTTTATGAAAATAGAATAAAAAAGCAAATTTGAGCACCTTGAATATGGGATGCATTTGAGACATTCTATAGGTACACATGAATGGATTATGAACATTTTAAAATATATAAATTTCTGCTAAATACTAAGTAAAAATTCAAACTATAAGCAGTATTGAATAGAAGTGCTGTTTCCCAACATTCTTAACAATATATAGTATTGCCGGGCGGTGGTGGCGCACGCCTTTAATCCCAGCACTCGGGAGGCAGAGGCAGGTGGAACTCTGTGAGTTCAAGGCCAGCCTGGTCTCCAAAGCCAGTTCCAGGAAAGGCGCAAAGCTACACAGAGAAACCCTGTCTCGAAAAACCAAAACAAACAAACAAAAACCCAATATATAGTATCATAAGACATATTTTCAAACAATTTATATGTGACTATCTTACTGTTTTAGCTCTAATGCATCTGATTTCTCTTAAGACTAAGTGATTTTTCTTACAGTGATAGTTTACAGCAAAGCTTAGTTTCTTACTTTGTTAGTCACTTCCCGTGTCCTTTTACTATTTTCCAAACTCTTGGGTGTGCTCTTTGGCAATCCTTCCTTTCTCTTCTCCCTCTTCATACTTGTGAACAGAGCATTGCCGAAAGAGGTCTTGTTCCTGGTGGAAAGCTACCTCCTCCGATTTCTATCTACAGATGATTAGAGGGGCAGAGGTTTGTTTTACATTTTGTGCAATCCCAGCCTCTGTTGGTCTCATCACATCACATGTTTGCCAATATGGTGTGCTCAAAAACGTTACTAGTTTTCCACGTATTTAATTTCAATTCTTGAAAGACCAGTGACTGGATTCTTTACTAGATTTGCATCTCTTTCTATACTTGACTTTACATATTTGAGCACTACAGTAAGATGGCAGACCATGCCCAAACTCTTTAGAAGTATCTATGTTTAAGGTGTCATCTTGATCCTTTGATAGCAACATCTTTGATTTGGTTTAAAACATCTCATGGTTGTATTTTAATAGACACATTCGTGATGTGTGCAAAAGTTCCTTTTCTTCTCCTTCTCCTCTTTATCTCCCTTCTCCTCCTTCTTCTTTCCCTTTCTCCTCCTCCTTTTTTCTCCTCCTTTTCTTCTCCTTCTCCTCCTCCTCCTTCCACTTCTTCTTCAGAATTTTCTGCATAACTGTATTCTCTCTTTAAATTGGTTAGACTCCAGAATTATTTATACACTGATTGCCTTCTTTGGATTTTAGCTTGTCAAGTATGTTTGTTATTAACATGACTACATATATTTAGAATAGTTTTCCTTAAAATCTTTCACAGTTTTAAAACTTTAATAGGTAAACTTATTGTTTTCAGACAACCAAAATTGAATTATCCATTTAGTTAATCAGTATACAGCATATGTCACTTGTTTCCAGTTTACTGTAATAATATATTATCCTAGTTCCAAAATTTATTGAGTTTTGTTGTTGTTGTTTTGGTTTGGTTTGGTTTGGTTTGGTTTTAGTTTTTGGAGACAGGGTTTCTCTGTGTAGCTTTGCACTTTTCCTGGATCTCACTCAGTAGACCAGGCTGGCCTCGAACTCACAGAGATCCGCCTGCCTCTGCCTCCCAAGTGCTGGGACAGAAGGCGTGCACCACCACTGCCTGGCAATTTATTTATGCATTATGTATACAACGTTCTGCCAGAAGAGGGTGCCAGATCTCATTATAGATGGTTGTGATCTACCATATGGTTGCTAGGAATTGAACTCAGGACCTCTGGAAGAGCTGCCAGTGTTCTTAACCTCTGAGCCATTTCTCCAGCCTTCCAAAATATATTGTAAATTTTCAGTCATGCTGTACCCCACTTGACTCCACTTAACTCATTTAAAAAATTTATGAAGCAAACTATGTTCTCAGGGAATAGTGTGTCAAATCAAGTCAATAACAGAGCAGTATTTTGAGAGTCTTCATATGTTTGGAAAGTAACAATATTTCTAAATAGCCTGTGCTATAAGAAGGAGAAAAATAAAAAAAATGTAATTTGATGAAATTAAAATACTACACAATAAAAGTAATGGGTTGCAGAGAACATAGTGTTGACAAACAACTGAAACTCAGAGACCACAAGTGGGAAGGCAAAGTTGAATGAACATTTTGAGAAATACTTGGGTAGCTTCTAGAGACATATAGGAGATGCTTGGCATAGGACTCAGCAGTGGCACTCACAATATAACCCCAAGAAAAAGAATAATGAACCTGAATTTATTTCAAGAACTATTAGCTAATGAGAATCTTAATTGCATAGTTACTATGGTAGAGTTTTAGTGAGAGATGCTTGGATGATTAAAGCTTGTTGATGGTTTGGGATTTGAGAGTTGGGATCATTCATCTCTGTATGTATTGGAACATATCTGAAAATACAAGGGATTTTCTTGTTTTTATCATAGAATCCCTATCTCTAAATGATGATATGTTGATTTTCTATGAAAACTTGTAGTCGTGAGGTTATCACTATTATGCACATATTTTGACCATTTGTCCAAGTATTTAAGCCTATACATAATTATTGATGCTAGGCTGCTGTTATATTATTTTAAAGAAAATTAATGTATAATTTGTGGACTAAAGAGAGAAAAATAACATTAATTAAAAACATTTCTTGAAATTTAAAATAGAAAATTTTATAATTAAGGCAACCATGAAGGATATATATTCTTTAGAAATATCTTACTGTTTATTTTAAATTTTGGTGTGACTAATATCATCAATTTTATATCTTTCAAGTGTCAAATTACGAATGAAAATACTTAAAATATAAAAGTCTAGTATTTCTTAAAAATCACATCTGTATATGTGATACCCAAGCTATTAAATTCCTGTAATTTTTCTAATTATTTATGACTAGATTGGAAATGCTTCATTAAGCCAGATCTACTTTGAATTCTTCCTTTATTTTATTCTTATAATAGTATTCATTAATGTTTAAACATTATAATCGCATGATGCAAAGACATGTCCCTTAACTAAATTAATTTATTGAGAATTCTTAGGTTTTTCTAACCAATAATGACTTTGTTAATCACTGCTAGTCACAACAAGGAATACTACTCTATTTTTAGATATTCAAGTAACTCAGTTAAAAGCATTGCCTTATTTTATAATTTATGATGATACAGAATACATACTGTGAAATAAGCCATTGAGAGTGGCTTTTTCATGGTAATACAATAGCTAGAAACACTTCCTGTGTGATAGTGGTATAATATGATTATGGCATAGGTTGGAAAATGCTCAGCAGTTAAGAGCATTTACTGCCCTGGCAGAGAAACTGATTCAGTTTCCAGCTCCCATAGGCTGCAACTCTAAGACCAAGTGATCTAGCACACACTCTTCTGGCTCCTATGAGCACCAGACACACAGTTGGTGTACACAGCCACAAAGGCAAGACACTCTTACACATGAAATGAAATAAAGACGCCTTTCAAAGTTATATGTGGCATTATGATGAAATTTTAAAAAGTCAAGATATATTTCTAGGTCATTTAACTATTATAATCAGAAAAGGGAATGTGGCAGATATTTTTAACACCTCATGTTTCTGGGTTCCAACTATGCCCATAGAATCAACTAAAAACTAAAGTTTAATGCTCACTCACAGAAATGTATCTACAAAACCTGTGGTTTGTGTGTGTTTCCCACAAAACATCCATGTGTTGAAATTGGTTGCTGTGACATTGTTGGGAAGGTTCTCCAGGCTCTTGGAGGTAGTGTTCAAGTGGGGAGAGTGGGTAAGTAGGTATAAATCCTTGGGTGTGTCTTGTCCCTTGTTCATTCTTTGCCTTTTTCTTGCTCTCTGCTTCCTGTCTACAACTATGTAAATAAGCTCTTCTGCCACACATTACTGTTGCCATGATGTTCTACTGAAGTGTAAGGAGCCAAGAACTATAGGCTGAATGCTTTCAAACCCAGAGCCAAAATATTCTTTCTTGGTAGAGACATATGGTCACCTTATCTTTGTAGAGTAGGTATATCCATCCCTTAAGTTACATCGGGTGTTACAGTTATAGAAATGATAACTCTAATATAGTCAATAAATCAATAGTTGCTCTGCTAATTAATATTGAGAATTTAAATGTTCAATGGTATAAAACTTGTTGATTTCATTTCGATGTATATGATATATCACCTCCAGCATTTATCTTAATCAAACTAATATTTGTCTTTCTTATCAGCTAACCACTGATACTATTTGAGAGCTGAAGAACAATTTGTGTGTTAGTCTAATATTCCATCAAAGAGAAACTTTTCATAATAACATATGCTAAAAATAATACAAAATCTTATGACAACTCTTATGTGTGATGTCTACTGTGCCTTTGATGACCTGGACAGAACAATATTAGACATTTTCATTTGTATTGCCATAGCTTTGTTCAGAATTGCAGGAATGTTTTAGAGGTTAAGACAAAGGTTGCAACTAGAACACCAGATACTCACTAGGATTCACCACTGTGTATACAAGTAAAAGAAAAGTGGTATTCATAAAAAAGCATGATATTGGTGGTGGTGGTGGTGGTGGTGGTGGTGGTGGTGGTGGTGGTGGTGGTGGTGGTGGTGGTGGTGGTGGTGGAACATGCCTTTAATCCCAGCACTCAAGAGGCAGAGTACTTTGGACTAGAAAGACCATGACATTCTGGAAGCAGAGATTAATGGGTTCTTCTGAAAGAAACATGGAAGACAGGAATACTGAGAGAAACACATACAGTAAAGGCTGAATTAATAGCAACTTTATGGGACTGGAATAAGGTCTATTCATGTGATATGTTGACCAAGAATCTGGCTTTATTCTGGTTGTGTTCTAAGAACGTGAGTGAAGTTTAAATGTAAATAAAAGTAATAGAACTTTTTTTTTCCAGAGGAAATTTCAAAATGGGAAAGCCTCAGGCTGGTGCTAAGAAAGCAACTCGAAGTATTTAGAAGAGTATCACTGAATGGTAGCATCCTGTGTTGCACTAAGACAACAGTAAAGGTTTCCTGAGGTTTCATGTTATGAAGATCATGCACATGAAAGATGAAAGCATAGGATGAAGGGTTCCCTATTCCTCAAAATAAAGAACTGTCCTGGAAGAGTTTCCCAATAGTTAGCACACATAAGTTGATGCAGTTCAAGGAGGCTAGGCTACACCTCCAGTCAACAGCAGAATTAGGTACAGATATCCTTTTGGTGCTAGTTTTTCAGGCATAGAAAATGAAAATTTGTGGAGATCATGGAGTCTTGCTCTATCGTTTCAGACAGCAATACACAGAGTGTGATAAGATCAGAGTTCCTGGAAGGAGGCCATGAGATATCATTGTGAGAGCTGTGCAGATGAAGCTCCAGCCGCAGCAGAGACTCTGGGATATTGGAGTGCCAGAACCACAGAACTTCCCCAATAAAACTTCAGGGATTGAGAAGAACAGGTCACGGAGACTCTGTCTGCTTCAGGTTGCCAAGATGCGATATGGAGGTTAATTATCAATGAAGACACTGTTTTTATATCCCTGTTTTTAAATAGTAGAAGACAGAAAGTTAATTTATCTTTTTTAGTTCTAATTGTCCTTTATAATGTCTCTCTCTGTCCTCATGTCAGATTTGTATGATAAGGATTGTTTGAAATAATAGAAATTTACTATGTAAAGATTAAAAGTTAACTATAAAGTGTATTTTGCTAGATATAGACTATTGCCTAATTACTGTGTCCTTTGTAGTTGCAGAAAATATTTTTGTTTGATTTTTTTTTTGGCATTTTTGCTTTAAAACTCATGCAAATTGCTAGTTTAACCTCCTACATCTTCCCATGGATAAGTTCGTCCATACTCCTACTGAGAACATGGACACATATGTTAAGTGTCCTTCATCTACAATTTGGCACATGGCACTTTATTCTATAAATGAATTATACAGTACCTTCATACCACTTGGAAACTTCCTTAGCACACAAATAATTAGAAACCCAGGTCCTTTTATGTTTCAATCTCTTGGACAAGGATACTACAAAATCATTTTATGAAGGAAAATATTAAATAAGTGTATTGGGATCTGGGGAAAGAGAGCTAGTACTAGAGTTTTCTTTGGGGTTGGTATTTTACTTTACTTAAGGCCTCGCTGTCTTTTGAGGGGTAAAGGCATTGTGCTTTGGTGTGGATTACTCGTAGACAATTAAACAAAGAAGGAAACCAAATTTCCCTTTAATTGAAATTAAAGGGATGGTTAATGCAGAAAGGGGAAAGGAAAGGCTGAACTAAAGTGTCAAGAAATGAGTGACAAGCCTCATAACCTAGATCCTGAGCCCTTTAATAAACTAATTAGGCCAGAGAAGACTTTCTAGGAAAGGAATAGTCAAAGAAATTAAAATGTAAAATTTTCAATTTTTACATACATTGTTTTAAAAATTGTTTTTATTCATGTGACTGTGTGTGTGTGTGTGTGTGTGTGTGTGTGTGTGAAACAGACCTACTCCAAAAATGCCATACCTCCTAATCCTTCCCAAAGACCTCTACGAAGTGGAGACCAAATATTCAACGATATGAGTCCATGAACTACCATAAACACTAATAATATTGATGTTTTTAGAAGCTATATTATGAGCAGGTACTATACCAGGGGCTTGAAATTATTGACTCATTTACTTATTTACTTAATGAAAGGACTTATTAGTGTGAACACATATTTAATCCAATTTTAGATACAGAGTTTATATCTCAGTGGTTGTATAACAGAGAATGTAGATAAAGAATGTGTAATTTAATTGTCTTGTTTCTGTGACAAAATACCCTAATGAAAGCCAATTGTGGAAATAAAATTTTTGTTCATTTTTGTTCATTACTCATGTTCAAGGGTACAGCCTATCACAATGGGGAAGCTTGGTTGCAGTAGTTGATGGAGGCTATTGATTTTGCATTGGCATTTAGGAAGAAGAGTGGTGGATATTTATGATCATCTCTCTCTTTTTTATTCAGTCTGATTGTTTGGGTACATTTTCCTATTTCAATTACCATATCAGTAAAACCCCTCCAAGACATCCCACAAGGTTTGTCTCTGCGTTGAATCTCGATCCCTTCAAGTTGATAATTAGTATAAATCATTGGAATCCACCCTTGCCAACTAAACACCCAAACATATCATTTTGAGACTTAATCTCCCTCTTCTTGTCCTCACAGACGCATAGCTGTCTCATACTACAAAAAGGCATTCAGTACAAATTCAAAAGTCCCCATAGTCTTTAATAGTTCCAACATGTCTAAAAATGCAGATGCAGAGTCTCTTCTGAGACTCTGGCAATCTCTCTTTAATTGTTGTTTTCTGGGTGCTTTTTTTTTTAATGTTTGAGATTAAAACATAATTGCAACATTTCCCCTTCCCTTTCCTTCCTCAACTCCCCCCCACTTCATAAGTCATATCCCTAAATACAACTTGTTCAGTCAGTATAATGTTACTTATATGTTTGTTTGGAAACACCACCCCCCGACTAAAAAAACAAACAATTTTCAGGCATCCAATATACAGCAATGTATAGTAAACATTCTCATTCCAAAAGAGCCAGTTTTAGGGAATATCAAGGAAAGATGAGTCCAGTCTGACCGAAGCAAGACCATAACCCAGCAAGAGAAATGGAAATTCTGACTCCATGTATGACATCTCTAGCTTGTGACAGAACACATCTTGCACTTTCTTTGCCCCACCCTGCCTAGCTCTGCTGCCTGCTGCACTCACAAGAGTCTCTTGAGTAAGCTTCACTTTATGCATTCAATGTTTCTCAATGGATATCTCATCTTCTGGTACAAATCACATCCTGAGGTCTTCATTGCAACTTAGCTTTGACCATCACAGTTTTACATAGTGGCCTCATATGTTCCCTTTCCAGAGATTCTGACCCTGCTAAGTATTGCTTGTCTCAGTAGCACTCTTGAGTTATGCTCTGATAATAATGATGTCTTCAATCGTGCATCTTTGATGAGTGTAGAAACAGTAGAACATGAACTACACTTCCAAGTTCTTTTGTCAGCTGGGGATAGAACCTAGTCCTCTTGGACAACAGCCTCTATGTGCTGACCCTGGGAAATGCTTTCTTGAGTAAAATCTTTCCACAACCAGAAAGCATTCTTGGTGTAAACTCTGTCCTTTCAAACTGATTTGCATTTTGCCAACTTGAAGCTTTTGGTAGGTAAGGTCGTGTCCAAAGAGCACCAATTCCCTGTACAGAATAGGATGTCTGTCTCTAGTTCTTTCAGTTCCTTTTATCAGAACCACCTAGGCTATAGTTTTAAACTTTCTAGAGCACTTTGCCTTAACAAACAGAACATTTTTTGTCTTTCTGTTCCATGTATTACTCTATGTCTCTTTAGACTTAGCTAAGTATGTTGAGCATTAACCATGCCACAGCCCTGACTGCTATCATATTTTGAAATTTCCTCCACCGAATATATTCATTCATTACTTCTAAAGTTCAGCTCATATAAGTTCTGAAGGCATGTGCAGAATGCATCCATATTGTTTGAATAAAACCCAAATGACCTGTAACCCAGTTCTTGATAAAGTTCTTGTTACCCTCTGAAATCTTACGATTTGGGCCTCTTCTTTCTTGCTTGTCTTCAAAGCTCTCACCAGAATTGCTCATTAAATTATGCTTACAATGGCTAGGGTTTTTTTTTTTTTTTTTTTTTTTTTTTTTTTTTTAGCTATAAGCTCCAAAGTTTTCCACATTCCTCTAGCAAACCAGGTTCAAAGTCCTATGAATGATAGGCATGTTTTTCACAGCTATGGCCCTACTTGTACACGCCAGTTTTCTGAACTGGTTACTCGTCTTGTTACCACATCAATTTGAGGGTATAGTGAGTAATGTTGAGGAGTCAAAATGACAGGAGCTCGGGGGACCAAGTCACACTGTCTCCACATTCAGGAAGCAGAGAGCAATGACTTTTTCTTGGACTAAGTTTGTTTTCTTCTTATTCAGTTCAGGTCCCAACCCAACAGAATGGTGCCACTCACATTTAGAATGGGACTTCCCACCTTAACTAATTTCATCTAGGAAATCCCTTATAGATTTGTACAGATATTTGTCTTCAAGGTGATTCTGTATCCTATCAGGTTGACAATCAAATAAACCATCACAGAGAATAAGGTAGAAATCTCCACAAAGTCTCCCCTGTTTAGACACCAATTTAAAGGCACTAATACAGTAGAATGCAAGTAACTGCTTGGAGATGACACAGGATTATCAGCAGAGAATGAAGAGATGTCAAAGTGCTGGAAACGTGCCATTGGCTCAAGAATAATTAATCTCACTAAATTAGTAGACTAATTTTAACATACAATTTAGAAATGGGTTGGGTGTTGAAACACAATTACTCTGTATGGATGGGCAATATTGCCCCTCAGAAGACGTTATTAAATGGAAATTGCAGAACAAGGCATGAGCTATCTCTTATGAGTTATTTGTAGGAGGGCTCAGAAATCTCTAAAATAGCACAAACTATTGGCATTTGACTTGGTTATTCACTATTACTATATGATAAATACCAATTACTAAAGATACCATGCACTTTGATTTCAGGACAAATAGAAATCAATCTCAAACCTACCAGGAAACTTCCTTCCCAATATATAGCATTCATAGATACTGAAGGTGCTACACAGACTGCTGAAGCACAAAAGACATCAATGGCCTTACCCAGTGCTGAACGCTGAATACTGCAGAACTGGCCTCAGAGGGAAGATATACCTACAGACGCAATAATGGTACAACAAAGCTACACACCTTCCAGTTGGATTTGAGACCTGCTTCACAGGAAAAAATTTCATGCCCATTACTATATTATAGCCAAAATCTGATATTTTTATTTTACTATATAGCCATGCTGTCAAAATGCCTTATAAATACCCATGTTTATAACCATAAACCTGAGCTGCTCTCAGAGTTAAAGGAAGATTTTTTTTCTGCAATGTGGTAGTCAATGGAGAGAGCATGATTGATCAAGTGCTAAGAATAAGAAACTGCCCCCAGTTTTCTTATTAAGAATAAGAATAACCCCACTACTGCAAACAAGACTCAGGGAACATTATGGAAGATGAGGTTGAAAAATGTAAGAGCTGGAATGTATTACTTATGTTTCCACCACTGTGATAAATGTCATGGCCAACCCAATTCATAGAAGTAAGTGTTCACTTGGGATCACAGTTCCAGAGGCTTAGGGTACATAATGGTAGAGAAGGATGTCCTCGTGTAGTAGACATAGCAACTAGAACTGGAAGCTGAGACATTATGGCTCATAACTTGAAGTGCATACATGGAGAGTGGAGAGTGTCTTGGGAATGATATGAGGCTTTTAAACACCAAGCCTTCCCCCTAACATACTTCTTCCTGCAAGGCCATACCATCCAAACCTACCCAAATAGTGCCAACAACTGGAATGACATAACTTTTGAAATCATGAACTCACAAGCAGTTGTGTTACCTGCACAAGACCCAAACAAGATCAATCCCAGCACAGATGGTGCAGATGGTCTCTAGACACTAACTGAGGACTGAGAGGCTATTTCCAAGTGTGGGAGACCAGCTGGGACCGGCTCACGCATTTTACCCCAGGGTATTCTTGAGGAGAGAGGGATAAGAGATTTAGATAGAAGGATAGAGAGGAGAGAAACAAATAGAAACAGGGTAGCCTCAGGAGGGCCTGGATCCATATCCACCAGCCCCCTCTTGTCTTATCTAAAGGACTATTTATAGAAAAGCCAAGAGGTGGAGCAAAAGACCTCCCCTTAGCTCAGCCAAGTGCAGACTCTTTCCAATCACCTGGTAACCACACATGTGGTCAAGCAATCCTCTAATGCAGCACTGCTGGGTGAAGCAAGCTCAGATCTCACTAAGAAACCTTTATTGGCCTCCACATTCCAGTTAATAGTTGCTTATGGAAGTTACACTGATTTTTCAGAATGTGGCCACTGGTAGGTTTCCTATGAAATAGTGAATGCCATACCCTATGCATTATAGTGCACATATAGGCATTACTTACAGATTTGATTAGTCACCAGAATAAAGGAGCCATGAAGTTGGGATGGCATGTTGGGGAGGATATTGTGGAAGTGAAAGGAGACAAAATTGAGGGTATATATCATGTTCCATTGTATAAATTTTAAAAATAAGGGATTTTTTTTAATCAATAAAGCATTTTTGTTCCCTTTCCTTCAAAACACCAGGACATGTCTTTTAAAAGGCAAGGGTGGGACTAGAGGACATCTAAGTTTACTGTAGCAATGCCCTAAATGTGAAAAAAAAAATGTTAGCTAACTTAAATCTTCTGACATTAATTTCATTCTTTAAAAAATACAGCAATTCTTCTTTTGGTTTTCAAGCAACGTTTTGGAAATTTCCTTACAAGCATTTTGGCCTTGGGAAAGGACATCTTGGTTTGCACCTTGAGTTTTTGTTTAATAATTTTATAGCCTTTAGCAAAATTCATCCCTCCCTTAGCCACATTTTCCTACCCTGCAAATTAAATGTAAAACAGCTATGCCCTTAGTTTGTTATGAGTTTTCATTGGTATTATGCACACAAAGCACCTACTGCCAAAGAGAAGTTGAAGGAAAAATGCATTCCTGTAGAACATAAATGACCACTTTCCAGAATGACCTGTGGTGACCATTACAAGAAATGTGGCTGTAGGGGATGCAAAGTCTCTATATTGTTTTTCTAAATGACCCCAGTCTCCAATTTGCTTCTGCTTTGCTTAATAGGAGATAACTTGCCCTTGAGCTCAGATGACCCTTCTGAATGTTATAAATGAATTGAAAGAAAAGTTTTAATGCGAACACAAATCTCTGTGGCAATTAAGTAGATAATTTAGTAAGTCTAAGTCTTCAATCATAAGCAGACATCAAAAATACAGTCTTACAGAGATAATTCCAGTATACATTCAGTGTCTCAAAACACTCTTATGCAATCATCAATATTGTAAAGTTAATGTTAATATATTACTGCCACCTAATCTACAGATATTATCCATTTTTTCCTGATCATCCTAAAAATATTAACATTTATTTCCGTATATTAGACATGTAAAACACTACTTATGTAAGAACTGTATGCTCTGGTATGTCTTGATGTATATGTACAAGTCAATGAGGCCATCATCACAATCAAGAGAGTGAACATGTATACCATGCTTGAAAGTTTCTCATTGTTCTTCATAAATTCTGTCATGTCCTTGTTCTCCCCCTATAAAAAAATACTCTCCCCTCCTAAAGCAACTACAGAACTACAGAAAACTATGTTCAGTTTTTCATTGCATTTTAGGTTTGCATTCAGATAATTATATATTTCTTTTTCATTTCTAACATTATGATGAAGGATATCCAAACAGAAAAGTAAATTTATACCCCAGTAATAAATTCTTAAATGGCAAAGATGTGTTATATGTTATTGGATCTAACATTTAAAATCTAATTATGATGTTTGTTCAAAAAAATCATCAGAGACATGGTTTTACAGATTTTATTTCTTTTAATGGCTGTTTGTTTTTGATAGCAGCACATTATTAGCCTCCTGATATGCCTGGGAAGTAAGCAATTCTCTTCAATTTTCTGAAATGCTCCGAGTATTTCAATTTATTTAATTAAGAAGCTGTTATAATTCACCATTGATGCTTTCTGCATCTGTAGTTTACATTGTTGGAAAGTTTTACCTACAATTTCAATTTCTCTCAGAGTTTAAATTTCTTTTACAGTTGCATAGCTCTCCATCTTTATTTTTCTTTTTAACACCTACTAATTTGGCAAAATAGCAGGTTTCAGCATCTCTAACTATTTCTCCTTTAGTGAAATGTGTTACTGTTTGTCAGGGAATGTATTTCATCTGATATTGAATCTATCATCATGGTTGTAAGTGTAGCATTTTATGATCCTTAATAATTTGTCTTTTTTTTTCTTGTCGGTCTTGCTGGAAATGTATCCATATTATTGATGCTTTCAAATATCACATTTAGTTTTGATGATTTTTCTCTTGGGATTTTTTGTTTGCTTTATTGATTTTTTTTTAACCAGAATACTACCATTGTTTCTCCCTTGGACTTTCTTATGTCTGAGCCATCAGTAATTGCCACCCACTCAGAGGAAGGGTTTATACGCCCAGTTGATCTTTCCAGGATGTGCACTCACAGACCTGCCCATTGATATGGGTATGTTTTTACTTGATTTCAGGTTTGATCAAACTTACAACAAAATTAACCATCACAAAGATCTTTGTTATTTATAATGTAGATATTTAGTACTATAAATACTCAACTAGCCACAATGAATCCCTTGGTAGTCTTTCATTATCTCTTTTAGCTAAAAATACCTATTTTTTCTTTGATTTCTATTTTTCCTATGTATTATTTGGATATGATATTTTATTTCCAAATATTTGAAGACTTCTCAATTACCCTTTTCTCAAAAGTAAATTTCTAATCTAATGACATTTTAATCAAAGAAATTTATTTTATGAATTGAATAATTCTAATTTATGCAAGCTTGTTTGATGGCTAGAACATGCACTAAATTGATAAATTACTCCCTGTGCATTTGAAAAAAAATTTCATCCTGCTAATATCAGGGGGGACTCTTCTACAGAAGATGCCCACTAGTTTTGGCAAGTCGTATTTTTCACATTGTCTATGGGCTTCCTGCTTTCTTCAACATTTCTCTGTCAGTTTTTCAGAGTAGCATTGGGATCTCTCACTATAATTTCTTCACGTATTCAATAACTCTTTTATTGGTGGCATAAACCTTTATGATTGTTACATCCCCTAACTAAAAAAAAATACTTTTGTCATTATGAAATGATCCTCTTTATCCTTACTACAAATGTTACTATGCTTATAGTACCATAATCTGATCATGTGTGAAATATATCCACTGTGACACACTCCTCTGAATAAATCTTATCTAGTGAAAGGACACCCTTATCATGCTTCTGACACTGTGCCAACAGCTGCTCTCACACCCTCATCTCTGAATGAATGTCTTTCTGTTAATCCTTCTTAATGTTTCAAAATTCCAGGTTGGGTCCACCCTTATTTCTACTCACTATTTATAATACTTACTGCTATATAGAACACTTGTACAAATGCTCTCTTCCCACAACCCAGCCTAGACAGGAATTTGCTCCATCACAGTTGGGCTCCTGGTACCTTCACCAGACTGGCCAACCTCACACTACTTAGGCTCCCACACCAAGTGCCAGCATTTCACTAACAACATATATATATATATATATATATATATATATATATATATATATATATATGGAGAGAGAGAGAGAGAGAGAGAGAGAGAGAGAGAGAGAGAAATAGACACAGAGCCCTTAACTTCAACACAGCTTTATTAAATGCTTTTCCTAGGCTATTACAGCTCCTACATCTCCAACTGAATTGCTGATTGCTTTACTGAGTCTTAACAAATGGCTTTGGATAAAGCCACTTAGGAAGAGGGGAGCAAAGAAAGAAGAAGCCAAAGCACCCATCTTCATGCTTGACAAATTTTGTTCCAAGATTTTAGTCTAGATAAGGGACAATTGTCTTTTAAAACTATTTTTGCCAAGGCAAACTGTTTGTGTCAAGGTATAATCATCTGGATAAGACTTTAAATGCAGCGTAAACATATGGAGTACAGAAAACAGACTTCCCCATATGCTTCTATTTTGAATTTAGATCTATAGAGCAACAATGAGGAATTCCAGGGAAAAGCAATAACTGTTAACCTTAAGCATTAGATGAGGAAAATGAAAACAAGATATGGAAATGGTCATCACATTCTGAGAGAAATTAGGATGTTTCCAGGAAAATAACTTGTCTCAGGGTTAAATGTTTGGTATCTTCATTGCTGAATCTTATATAGTGCATTCCCAAGTAAAGCGAGGTGAAATCAGTGTTTAAGCTTTTATTTAGATCATGTTGATGGAATATTTAAACTCTCTTGCACATTAAAGACACCATTCATATTGTGGATAATGAAATCTATTTGTAGGACTGATATCCACAGTACAAATGAATGTAACTCATCTTCAACTAATATTCCACATGATTTCCCCATTTTTAATCTAAATAAAAATGAAAGGTTTTAACTTCAAAATAGTAAAATTATATACAATAAGAACAATTATCAAGTAAGAATTATATTCACAACACCCAACCTATTTGTGTCTGGAAAGTTTAGAAAAAATACTTCATTATCTATCCTATCTTAGTGAATCCAAAGTTTTATACCTAATTTACTTTCTATACTAAGGAAAACTGGAACTCTAATTATTTAGTCTTTAACTCCATGAAAGATCCCAGAAGGATGTAATCTTACCTAACAATGGAGACATCTGGTTGCCTAGACAGTCACGCAAAGTTCCTCTGCAATGTTGGGGCATCCATCTTCAGCCCACAAGCCTAGAGTATCTGATAGACTTTTTAGTGAAGCAGAAAATTTGAAGGACTGTCCCACTTTGTACTGGCAATGTTCATCTGTCACTTTTCTCTGTGTTCTGCAGAATGTCTGGCAGACTCTTCTATGAAGCGGGAATCTTGAAGGACTGCCCTGCCTTATTTTGGCAAAGTTCAACAGTCTTTTCCCTGTGCATCACTTGCCCAGTCTATATAGCATACTGTCAGCAGTCAAGTCATGAGCATTTTCTTGCTCAAATGGCTAGCTTTGCCACAATAAAAGCAAACTCCACAAGGAGTTTCTTCAATGCCCATCATCCTTTTATGAAGTAAATTTGTGCTGCCAAGAGCAAATGCATTTCATTGTCATGAAATACTTTAGGTTATTAAACATCCTAAATGCTATATTCTGTAGATTTTTGAAGAGTTTGAAAATCATCTACCTGTTTAAAATATATCTGTTTAAGCTTGAAAACATACCTAATGTGGCTACAAGTTTGACTATTATAGATTACGTACTAAACTCATTTCTTAATTATACATTGAATTTTTAAATGAGCTGCATAAGCACAATACCCTAGACAAGAGTAGAAACGTATGTTCAGTATAACAAAAATAACTTTAAATTTGTATCACCATACCAAAATCCACACCAATGCAAAATATCTGAGATTAATAATTGTCTTTTTATGCTATATTCCTATATTCTCCTAAATGATAACAAATATCCACAAACCACCAAAAAACCAAAGACGGTCTACCCCTTCTCTTGGGAATGCAAGTTCCATGCTCTCCAGACTGCTTTCTGTTGTCTGTGGGTAAATTCTAAAGTAATCTTTAGGGGCCCCTGAGAAAAATGAGATAATGGCCAACTCATGGGTTTACCAGTGGTAACTTTTGTTGTTATATATCACCTGTCAAGCTTCCGGAGGTCTTCCATGATTATATCTCATCCATATCAACCCTGAAGGAATCCATAGTCTCTCATTTCCTGTGGGAACAAAAGTAAAACCTCTTTTCCAAAACTATGTATTTTTTGTGTTCCATTTTAAAGTTAAAACATTCCTAAAATATTTAGGCTGGATTATTTCCACAGTCCCTCTTTCAAACCCATGTTTCATTTCAGCTGTCATTTGCCGATCAGCAATCAAAAAATTCAAGGTCAATACAGCACCATACAGGATCCAGACTCCTGTATATTTCCCATCTCAATGTGCCTTATTCTTTCTTAAAGACTTCATTATTTTAAACTGTTCATTTTTTTTCTATGACTGTCTATATGCTTTCTCTTTCTTTCTTAAGCCTACACACATTATTAAACACACTGTAACCTGTTTAGAGATTTTTATATCTGGATCTGTCTTTAGCTGCATATCTCTAATCTTATTTTGTCTGCATGAGCAAAAACCTGCTAAGATCCACCCACTTCTTGGGTCATGAAAGCCAAGCCTAAAGCTCACAAGTGCATTTGACCAAGAATGGTATTCAACCCCCTTACTCGGGATTGCCAGTGCCCTACCCAGTGGCAGGTGTTTTTCACTAATTTTTTTTTAAATTTCTATTTAGCATAATAAGACTGTTAAGTATTTTTCTGTAAGGCAAGTTTCTTGAAAGAGCAGTATCTATTTTTTGTTGGTTGGTTGGTTGGTTGGTTGGTTGGTTGGTTGGTTGGTTGGTTGGTTTTTAGCTTTCTCAGGTCCTATGGATATTCAAGCCTCATGTTGGTACACCAAATGTTGTTAGCTTTTTTATTCTTTGCCCTTTGGGTACCCACAACCCAGCTCCCAAATAATCATATGGAGACTTATTATTACTTATGAATGCCCAACCTTAGTTTGACTTGTTTCTAACCAGCTTTTCTTAACTTAAATTATTCTGTCTACCTTTGCCTCTGGGCTTTTGCCTTTCTCTATTTCTGTATATCTTTTCTTTCCTTCTAATTCCATGTCTGACTGTATGGTTGGGTGGCTGGACCCTGGCATTTTCCTCTCCTTCTCTTTTTCTTGCGCATACCTTTTCTGTTTTCTCTTATTTATTCTTCCTGCCTGCCAGCCTCACCTCTCCTCCTTCTGCCTAGCTATTAGCCATTCAGATCTTTATTAGACCAATTAGGTGTTTTAATCAGGCAAAGTAACATAGCTTCACCAAGTTTAACAAATGAAACATAAAAGAATACAACACATCTTTGCATCATTAAACAACTATTCCATAGCATAAATGAATGTAACACATCTCAACTAATATTCCATGATACATGCCTGCTATTTTATAATTGGATTTTTTCCCACTTATCATTTTAGTTTTTGGAAATAATTGTATTTTTCCCTCCAAGACTATAACTATTACATTGTGTGGATATAGCAAAAAGTCTCTGCATAACATGATGGACATTTTAGAAATTTCTGTACCTATTCTATTACAAGATATTCTGTAATAAAATTTTAAAAATCATAAATATTCATACAAAAATACACTTGTATAGAATATAACTAGTCACTAAAAATAGACAAACATTAATATTCTTTTTAAAAAAGAATATTTATTCATTTATTTATTTTCATTGTGTGCCATTTTTTTTTGGATGTGGTCTCTTTTTGCATATATGTTGAGGTACAGGTAGTGGGCAATGTTTCCTTGACATATTGAGGTTGTTGACAATAAAAATAATTTGTGCTCTTATCCACAAATTATTTTTATGATTATTGTCACTTTGATCCTTTTTTTTTCTTTACCACAATTTTTCCTCCTATGACTTTTATATTGCATGGCATGTTAGAAATAGGCACATTCTGTAGGTATAAAAACAAAATTACAACGTGATTTCTTATAGTCACACAAGTACAGCTATGAAAGAACTTGGAAAATAGAGTCTTGATTTGAATTTGTTATGTGTCAATTTAAGTTCTGATTATTAGTTAAAGGAATATGACAGTGATCAACCAAAACCAACGTATGTGTGTAGAAATAGAATTTATATAAACATATAGCGTAGAAATGCATAATTACATACATTCATGCCTGTATACAACAGACTTATATATGAGTTTGAGTTTCAAAATTAGTATACCTACATAACACAGTAATTTCCCTATATTTGCAATAGAGCTTCAGGTAATGTTAGAAAGGGTACCAGGAACTTACTTATAAATTAGTGGTCAGACCAGTTTCTGTTGTTTTGCTTGAATATGGAAGAGGCAAAAAAATGTATAAATAATCTAATTTCTCTAGGTATTAACAGATTTGGAATTTCCTTCCACAACAAGTTAATAGATTCCTTCCAAACATTGGTGTATGTGGAAAAGGCCACTGAATGGGCTTATTTGTTTTCCAAACTTTAAACCACAGGGAGCAGTTTTGATACAAGCAGCTATGCATGATGCAAAGCACAATATAAAAGTTAATAAACTAAGGGAGTATTTATATGGCAACTACTTGCTAGGCAAAGACTAATGGTGTGAACCAAAACAATAATTTAAGTCTTGTAATCTGAGAAACAACATGTTGACCATTGCTAGTTCTATGGGAATATTCAAGACGGAGATCCCAAGCTAACTTCTCTTCTGTACTGTTTCTGTTACATGGAAATGAATACTAATCTCTTCCTACATTTACAATATTCATTCTTTGCAAGGAGGTTATCTCTTATGAGCTTTGGTGAAAGATAGAGAGGCTTTAAGACATATTTGATTTTAATGAGCTTATAGGGAGGTTGGGAGTGGAAGAAAGGAGAAAGAAAACATATAAAATAAGATAGCAGGAGGGTAGCTTTCCCTTAAGTTCCATCAGAATTTTCTGACATGCTCTTGTTGCTAATAGACTCAGAATGTCCCTGAAGATGGAAGGAAAAATATTAACATAACCTGGATATCCCTAAGATCATTATTTTACGGTTATGTCAAGAACAAATTGGCTGGAAATACATGTTATCTAAGACAGATACAGATAAACTTAGAGAACACAGATTTATTAGGAATTGTGAATTCCATTATTTCTACAGTGTACATGTGAGTTTCACATGAAAACATTCCAAAAGACTAGAGGACCCAGGAAGTGACATGCTCTGATCATGCTGTGGAAGGACATAGACTGAGCCTGTATTCATTCTCTGCATTGCTGGATCACTCCCACTTGGCCAGCCCTTCATCCTCACTGTTTTGTCCATTTAGATTTTTACTTCACCTCAACACAGTCAGAGACAAGTTGTCGGAGACATGTTCTCCTTACTCTATCTTCCACCCTCTCTCCACACTGATATGTAAGGGTCATTTAATGAAACACGGCTTTAAAAGGTGTCTGCATAGAATGTCTGGCTCTTAGTAGAGTTGATTTCTTTTAGGTTACATTTAATGGAGTGGTACGGGGGTAGAAAGAAGACAAACACCAACTCCCTTTGTAAATAACAGCAGTCTGCATATTTCCAAGGCCAGAATGTCCATTAGAATACTCCAGTCATAACAGGTTATGTGGCTGAATAGAAAAACAAGAGGTCAAGTGGAACCAGTTAAGCCAGGATCATCTCCAGAATCTGCTGGCAAGGTCCATTGTGTTCAACAGTATGTGAAATTAGTCCTCCTTCAGCCTCCACAGGAACAGCCATCTACATTCATTTCCTTACAGTCTATTCCCACTCAAACCTTGCAACTGAGCAGTCATTTCAACTCCTTACTAAAAGTGCTTTGAAATCTGGTATAACCAATGACTGCTTTCCTTCATATTCTTCTTCTTCCTAAATATCTCTGCAGCCATTTACACCAAAGCATTTTGTCCATTTTTTCATCTAAAAGAACATCTTGCTACAGTGTCATGTGTGACATTACATGGGAAATTGCGACTGACTATGTGAACTTGCATGGAGACAGAGGAAGCAAGATACTCATCATCAAAGAAAGAATACAAATTATAAATTGCCTTGAAATCCTGTGTTCATCTCAGTTGTTTTTTTTTATATCAAGTGACTGAAGGCTTGAGCATCATTGGAGAAGTAGCATTTCAGGCAAAGGTGTTATATTTTTTTTTAATGAATTGTTCATACTAGGTTAACAGAACTCACTAAAAATGATTAAAGAATTGACTAATTGGCAGAGGCTGAGAATAATCATGAGAAATGAAAATTCTCTTAAGAACAAAAACATTCATAAAACATTCATAAAATCAACTCAGCTTAAGCATCTTCCAATAAAAGAGAGTCTCAATGTTGTCATTACTCAAGTAGGACCATTCTTTCTTCCCTTTTGCTCCCTCATTTCTATGCCAGAGGGGTCAGACTTCTCCATGAGCCAGGTAGAGGTAGGTACAGAAGTAACAGAAGGGGAAAAGCGTATTTGCTATACATACCTTTTCTTTTCTATAGAAATGAAGTCTCAGTCTATATTAACGTTTAGCCAAGAGAAGATAAAGTCCTTTGGTATGATCTCCGCATTTCCACATCACAACCTCTGATTTTAAATAATGTTTAATTATGTCAGATTTAACAGAGAGACTGTAGGTTTTGATTAATAAATAGAATATTCACTGTTGAACAAATTTAAATAAACAGCGAGAAAGAAAAGAAAGATCTTCAGAAACAAAAGGAGAAAAACAACTATGGGATACAGATGGAATGTTTATGATCTCATCACAGAATCCTGATAATCTTAATTGTAGAGAGTTAACATTTTTTAACTTTCTTTTTATTTATTCTTTATGTATTTCACATCATGTCTCCACATCACATCTTCCTATCTCACCCATCTCACTGCCTCCAGAAAAATAAAATAAAACTTAACAGAAGGGGAAAGGAAAAAAAAGGAAGAATGGGAGAATCTCATCATGGAAGCTTCAGTGTGATACAGCCACACAGTAAGCCCTTTTATTCATACATTTCTATGTGTAGGAATTCATCCCAAAGAGTTTTTCTCTTTATGTTTCTGTGGATCTTTGGTTGTACTCTACCCATGGAAAAAACACCCTGCAATGCAGAAGATGAGGATTTAGTGGAATAAGCCCTGTCAAAGACTGAATTTCTGCATGCTCCAATTATGTCAGTATTCACTGGATCTAACAGCTCAGAATATCATTAAGTCTCATCTTGTCTCTTGATTTTCCAGTAATAACACAAACAGACTTAAGAAACAAGAAAGGAAAGATCTTAAAAGAGGTGAGATAATAGAGCACAAAAATTATGAAGGGGAAATGGAGGGAAATGGGGAAGACTTAAATAAGGAGGATTAGAGGGTAGAGCAGAAGAGAGGAGAGGGGTGGTAGCTGAAACACTAATGTTACTTGAAACTGTCAGAAGGAAACTTCATATTTCATAAGGTCCCATACAGTTTAATTGAAGTTACTCTACATGGGGATTAATATTCCTTCCAGAAGTCATAAGTTGTCAGAACCCAAACAAATAAAAAACAACAACACAAACCAAACAAACAAACAAAGACAACTGCCACATATGGAATATCCCCCTTTAAGTAGTTGGTCAAGGGAGTCAAGTAGTTTATAGGGGCATATCAAACCCCTATAAACAATACAGGCTATTGCCATTTCTCTTGCTTTCCCACAACTTGATACCAAGACCCTGTTCTAAAGATACCATACACTGATGTCACAGGACATAGTGAAAATAAGTCACTATGGTCCTGTAAACTTACCTGATTTCCTAATACTGAAATGTGCCCATGCGGACTGTTGGGGGAGGAAAGTTTTCAAAAGTCTTACTCACCTATAAACTCTGGGAGCTACACTAATCATCAGTCTGATAAGAAATGCCCCTTGGTGCAACAGTGGTATTATTATGCTGCTATTATGTTACTAACCAACTGCTTTCTGATTTAAGGATTTAAATCCTTCTCCATAGGAGGAAAACTCATGCCTGATATTGTAGATCTGGCCAGGAACCCATAGTTAGAGAGCTTATGGGATATAGGGGAAAACTTTATTATTTTTCCAAACTGTTATACTTCAAAATTCTTTCTAAATACTGGTCTTTATACCCATAGAGTAGAGCTGCTCTCAATCCTTATGAAAGACACCTTTTTTTCAGGACATAGTGTTTTTCTGAACAGAAAAGGACCTTTGACTTCAAGAAAGTTCTTGTGGTTGCCTACACAAGGCTTGTACAACATTAATCCAGTCAACAGTCCATCATGGGTGAGGGAGGTAACCAAAACCACCTACCAGAAATTATCAGGAGCTCTTATAAATTGACGATTGCTGAGAGAAGGAAAGTCAGATTTCTTCAGGAGTGTGGCACCAGGCAGATTGACCATATACTCCAGTGAATGGCTTCATTTCCACAAGCTTTGGGTAGCATTTTTTATTCTGTGGGTTATTGAAACAAAAAAAAAAGGAAAAAAGGA
This sequence comes from Peromyscus maniculatus bairdii, assembly GCF_049852395.1. NCBI lineage: Eukaryota > Metazoa > Chordata > Mammalia > Rodentia > Cricetidae > Peromyscus > Peromyscus maniculatus. The sequence continues at coordinate 49,645,344 of NC_134866.1, read as the reverse complement.
AGGATGAGAGGAAGGGAGGGAAAGAGGAAGGGAAGGAGAGTGAGGAACAAAGGAAGGGAGGAAGGAAGGAAGGAAGGAAGGAAGGAAGGAAGGAAGGAAGGAAGGAAGGAAGGAAGGAAGGAAGGAAATAAGCAGATGACATGAGGTTGGGAGTAAACATGGTTTTGGGGACCATCAAGGAAAATTTTGGTAAGGTACATGGAATTAATATGATCAAAATATTTTGTTTCCACATTTGATATTTTCAAAAAATAAATAAAAATAGTGAAATATTCATATTCTGTAAGCCATATTTGTTTAGTATATTAGACACATATTTACTATGAATAATTTAGAAAGCAAATATAAACCAAACAATTGAACTTCCATTAGTGTCTCCAGGGTTGGTTAATCACTGTATTTCAGCATTCAAGACAGACACAATCATGTCCTTCAGAGTAACATGCAATTCCCATGATGATATGTGAATAGGTTTCCAAAGCTCCAAATCTGGGTTAGGTCACCACTCTTTGTGTTTTCCATTCCTAATACTTAATTCTATCACATTTATATTTTATATTTCATTATCTGTTAAATTGTTTTCTCTCACATTGTCAAAAAGAATTCTAAAAGACTTGACATAGTTCTCAGTTGTGTGCACTCTCCTCTCTTCTGAGTGTAGACAGATTTCATCAGTACAAGGAGATATCCCTCACATAATCATGTTGCATGACAAGGTACATAGTAGATCGTGCATGTGGATATATCCAACCATTAGCTTTTCAAATCATGTATTGTCTGGTTTCAGAAGTGTAAGGGATATCCTAAATATGGAAAGTTTCAACATGCCATGTTTATCTGTAAAGGCAGATAACCACACGGCAAGTAATCTTGGAGGCTCTGGAGGATCAGGTCTTAATCTGACTATTAGCAAGAAAACAAGGTTCTAATTCACCCTCATAATATGGTTCCCTTCATAACCTACCAGACTTCTAAGTCCCCAAGTTAGAGACCAGCTAAGATAACACCTCGAATCTTACCCTATGAGAGGCTCTACAAAGAACCAAATTGACCTTGTCTATATTTCTGAAATTAAAAACTATGAGCTCACAAAAAGATTGTGTTTCAAACTGTTAATTTTACATAGCAATAGAGAAATGATATACATGTCTCCACAAAATTTATAACTTCCTTAAAAACAAAGTCTTGTTTATGATCATTAACCCAGGACTCCATATAGTACTTGACAAAACAAAAATTTATTGAAAACCTGGATTCATAAGAGAACTTGATGGACTTATGACAAGGTGCTATATGTGTAAGTTGGTAACAATACATTTTAGTATCAAAATGCTTTAGCTTCTTTTATGTTGTTGTGATAAACCATTCTGTTAAAAAGCAATTTAAGGGAGAAATAATTGATTTTTACTTACAGAAAGTATACAGAAGGATACAGTCCACCATGGCATCCAGGCGGGAAAGCATTGTGGTAGGAACAAGAGGCTGCCTGATCATTTTGTATACAAACTAAGAAGGCAGAGAGAGAAAGACACTAGGGACAGACTATGAAACTCCAAGGCTCATGGAAGTCACTCATTCATCCAGGTGAGCTTCTACCTCCTAAGTCTGCGGGTCTCAAACTGTAGGTCAAGACTCTTTGGGGGGTCAAAGGACCCTTTCACAAGGGTCACATATCAGATATTTACGTTATGATTTATAACAGTAGCAACATTACAGTTACGAAGTAGCAACAAAAATAATTTTATGGTTCAGGGTCACCACAACATAAGGAACTGTATTAAAGGGTCACAGCACTAGGAATGTTGAGAATCACAACCAAGAGTCCATGACCCTGGTAGAAAGCAAGAGGGGTACACGGAAGAAGGGTGAGTGGGAGGGGGAAATGATGTAATTATAATTTCAAAAAATTATTTATAAAAAGCTATAGGAAGTTTCTGAAACTGACCAGTTCATAGGAACTAGATAATAACAAGCCTAACTTATCAGCTGAGCATTAATAATTAATAAAAAGCCTCTGTGTGGTTATATGGGGAGCCAGGAGTCCTGATGAAAAACCCCACCTACACCTGCATTCCAATCTTACCCACCCAATCACTCTATCATTGCAGCTCCTCAGCAGCTAGGGGGTTTCCACTGCACTCTATTGTCAATTCATTTTCTCATAGGCTACTTTACTCACTATGAAAAATGTCTTTAAAACATTCAATCAAATTGATTTCTCAGTTAATTGAGTAACTTTTCAGTGCCTAACCATTTTCACTGAAACACTGGAAATGATTCAGGGCAAAAGAGACAGAACACCAGAGAGTCCACAATGGGGAAATGTGATCCGTTTCACAAAGAGCCAGATTTTCAAAACCTACTCAATCAAATTGAAAATATACTTTATCACTCATGTGAACTAAGCAGGGTTTCTCATTTAATTGTCAATATTTTACTTATTTCACAATAAATACCATCTCTTCATTGTTATACTTGGACTGCCTTCATGAGCCCCAGGGAGCCAAAGAAGGTGCTAGGCCTGGAGGCTAGCAATTTCCCTGATATTATCAATATCAACAAAGAAGTTAATTACTTTACACAGTTTGTGGGAGGAGGTGCAGGGTGAAAGCCAATTTACTGACTAGCAAGGGGGTTCTTCTCTGTAGAGTTAACCTTTGTAATCGGTTACTCTCACTGACCATAATTTAAGAACTTTCAATAAACTTCCAATATGGGCCAAAGACAGCAATGCGAGAAATGCAAATGCAATGGAAAGTCCCTTTTAATCATGATGCACCATGCTTTGGTGCAAGGTTTTATGAATGTTGAAGCTTACTCCCAGCTCATCTAGCGTGATTACTTCCTCTGCTCACCTGTACTGCTGCAGGCATCATCTGACCGCACAGCAAGCAGGAATACAGCAAATGAAGGAATGGGAGGTTTGGTTACTGTGAAACTGGATAAATAGTTCTGAAATAGTGCGGCATGAGTGAAACATCTTATGGCTCCTACTGGATTAATTGGAGGTGTTCTTATATGGAATATTCCCACCAGATAGAAATAGGAAATATATGGGATAGTAGAATTTTAAAATCAAATGTAAAAGGGCAGTTATTAAGGACTATGCTAGCAAATATGCAAAAATAAATTTGAGGACAGCTTGTCAATATTAATCACAAGCTTAAGATGGATAAGCCATTTATTCAAAATTCAACTTCTCAAATATATTGTGGATTTGTAGTAAAAACTGACAAATAGTGATTACAGAGATATAATTGGAAGGATGCCAATTAAAAGCATTCTTATGATAGCAAAATTTGGAAATAAGAAAATGTTTTAAAAATTTATTAAGAAAATAAAACTACTTTTAGATATAAAAACATCATTTGAGTTTTAAAAGTAATTTGAAGACTGATATTAATTAAATGTTTATGATAAATTATATATAGATAGGTGAAAGATTAGCATTTTGTTTTGTGGTGTGAATATTTTAGAATCTGGAATGTGAGAAAGCACTTTAAACTTTAAGATAAAGCAAAAATGAGGAGAAAAGTAAGTGAAAAATATAGGTTATTTTGTCTACCTCTAGACTGTGAAAAATACAACTGGCATATTAGATACTGACTCTCAATGATTTTCTAAGACACATCTAGATATATGTTAATGTATTAATGTATATTAGATATTTCAGAGAATAATTATATGATTAAATTTCTAGTTTTCATCAGGAGGAAAAAACTAATCTTGGGATATTTGGTTTAATATGATTTTGCTTTCCATAAATTGCTATTCTTTTTTAGGTTTATTCAGTGAGTCCTTAAGAAGGTCTAGCCTTTTATAAACCATCATTTTAAACTTCTTTCTCAATATTTGAATCTGTCTTTTGAAAAATGTTTAAAAATTTCTAGTGCAAAGCTATGAGAATAGTGAACTACTTTATTGATGGTCACAAGTGAGCAGATTATTTATTAGTTTCCTGTGTCAATCAAATAAAAAATATAATTCTATACTATATTATCATGGATTTAATGGTTTACACAGGAAAAATTCATCTTGTAAGACTGGAAGTCACAAGTTCATAATCTGCTGTCAGCACGAATACACTCTTTATAGATGTATGGAGAGAACTAACTTCTGTTATCTAGCTTATAGAAGACATCTACATTTCTTGTCTCCTGTACACATATTACTAGTATCTCATATCTCTTTGCTAGAATACAACTATGTTTGCTTCTCTCACATAAGCGGTCATTTGATTAGAGTTGACTGACTGAGATAATTCTTAATATTCTTGCTATCTTTAACTTAGTACTCTAACTTAATCATAATCTCAGTTTTTTCTTATCCACATAAGGTAACAGGCTCACAGACTTCATAGGTGGAAATCTGAACATCTTCAGAAGCCATTATTCTCCCTACTCCCACCCACCCTATGAACAACAAGTGTTCAGGTCTATCTCTCATACAAATATGTTCACACCATTCCCAAATCACCAAACCTCAACCTCTTTTAATATTAAATGTTTTACCAGCTTCACTAACTCAAAATATTTAATGTTAATGATCTAGCTATCTTAAGTTAGATACTGGTTTGTCTCTGGGTATAATCAATCCTGGGTCAAAATTGTCTCCATTTGTGGGACTGTAAAACAAGAAAAAAATTATCTATTTCTAAAATGCAAAGATGAGATAGGCTTAGGAAAACAGTTGTAGAATGTTCTATTCAAAAGGCATGGAAATGAAAAATCTAAAAGGAGATGCCATAGCCGGAAGGCAGGATGATACAGTGACTTCTGAAGAAAACCAGGCAGTTTCTTACAAAACTGAACATATTCTTGCCTTATGACCCAGCAATCATTGTCCTTGATATTTACCCAAGAGCTGAAAACATCCACAAAAGTTCTCATCTCTGACTGTTTGTAGAAGCTTTAGTTAATAGTCATTAAATCTTGGGAGTAAACAAAATATCCTCTAATAAGTTAGTAGATAAGTGAACTGTGTGACATCCAGGGTATGGTGCTTAGACTAAAAAGTGATGAACTAGCATGAGATTAATATTGGTAAACGTAGCATGGTAAGAGAAAGTAGTAACTGATGTGAAAGGCTGACCTACTCTGTGAATGTAACTCTGTGACTTGATGGAAACCATAACCCTACAGGAAGAATTAAAATGCTGGGCTTTTCCAGGGCATGAGAGAGAACAGTATGAACATATAGGGCACAGAGAACCTTCAGAGTGGTGAAGCTATTATGGAAAACCATGATAATACACCTTATTGCACATTTATTTGAACTTATAAGATGTAAGAGCAAGAGTAAATACTACTGTGAACTGTTGATTCTGATTATAACACAAGTGGTGATAAAGGAAGAGGCTGTGCATGAGTGGGAATTAAGGATATACTGGAAAGCTCTATCCTCTGCCCAATATTGTTGTCAAACTAAATTTACTATAGAAAAATAGCTCCTTTAAAATTAACTCACCAGTCTAAAGCAATTTTGAAACCCATTTTGGTATAGCTACAAAAGGGATTTGGAGCAATCCCTATTGGTTCTGGTCTCCATTTTGTGAGCTAAGGACTCTATTCTCTGGTCTTGGGCTTAACCTTTATAATTGTCCTTTTTGTTATGAAGTTTGGCATGTTTTTGAAGTTGGGTAGTTTAGTCAACCTGCTTCTTCTGTATAGCATACTGGAAGTCTATCAGATTTGTTTTGCTTTATCCCCTGTTTCTTTTCGTCCAAATTGAGAGTGTATTTGTTTATCTAAAATTCTCAAGAACTTTATAGTTTCCTTTGTGTTTAGTGTGATTCATGCCATTAAGAATTGGGAAAAAATATTCCCACAGCATGTTTTCTGGAAACTTCTGTCTCTTTCTAGTTTCTATTTGGATTGATGGTAGGGGAACCATCCATCATATACTTAGTCCCATCAAAGAGAGTTCAATATAACTAAATACCTGACATTTTTTGGCATCAGAGTCACTAGCCAAAGGTGATCCAGTAATCCACATCTCTGACACCCTGTTTATGATAGTTGAAGCATTCCATATGATAATGTGAGCTTCCTATTTATGCCCTTCCTAACACCAACTCCTCAGCCAAGCTGCTAACATCTGGATGGCTCCTGTCTATTAAAGGCAATGTAGGCTTTCCTATCATTCTTCTTAAGATTCTTCCAGCCCAGATCATTATCCACATTAAGTCATTTCACAGTTAAAATTATTGGTATAGAAATACTCCACAGTGAGTAGCCTATCAAATCCCTATTTCCATTACTGCTTCAATAAAGTACAAAATCTTTGTCTTAAAATGTTTTAAAAATGTATTAATGTCCTATAATCAAGGTATAGACATGCCAGTGCTCCTCTGGGATCTCTGTAATTCTCTCTGTATTTTTATATTCCTACATAATGCCTACATTCCTTGTATTTCCTTGCCACTTAGAGTTACAATATACTTTGTCTTTTGCGTGTGTTCCTTCTGCCCCCCTCATATAAGGACCTTCTTAATTGACTACATTGGGCTCTCTCATCCAAAAAATTCCCCCATATCAGGATCGTTAACATAATTATATCTGCAAAATCTCTTAGTATATAAGACCACATATGCACAAATTCCAGAGACTAGGCCACTGATACTTTTAATCTCCCATGGACTAGAGAGATTAATATCTCTACCAGAGTTTAAAACAAGAAAATTTGTCTGCCCTCTTTATTTGTGTTCTTTAAACATACCAACATTCTTCCCAATTTTCGAGGATTTCTCAGACATATTCTACTCTTCTATTGACACTTACATGCATCAAACAAATTTTACTTCTGTTCATCCTTTGAGTATCTGGTTGCTCAAATAAGTCTAGTTGAAAATGTCAAAACCTTCAACTAACATGAGGCATCTGTATTTCTCAGATAAAGTTCTGCCTCTAGGCTTGAAAACCATAGTAGAAAAGGAGAAGCATTCTCTGTTATTCATTGGGTTTTCTTTCACCCCTCACTCATGTGACCTTTGGCCTTTCCAGAGTCAGTGTGGGAATAGGGCAATTTACAGGGTAGAAAGTTAACATGTCTATTTGCTAACTGCTGTACCTTTATTTTGATCATTATAAACAATCCAACAGACTTTCCAACATGATAGTGGCTAATTATGGAGAGATTTGCAAGGTCTTTCAAGATTCTCAGGATACTTGTTCATGCCATTTACATCCTAACATGATGCCACTATCTGCTTGACACATAGTCATATCTTTCAACATTTTGAATAGAAGAGCCTATAAAAAATAGGCTCCACTCAACTCACAGGACTTCCCCCTTGCATCAAACCCAGCTTAAAGTCTTTACCAAGCTTCTTTAATCTTATTTATTTTTGTCAAGGGAACACTGCACCCTTGCCTCCCCAAGTGATAAGTATGCAGCTTGTCCAATTTCTTTTAGCTCTCTCCTGAAACTACAATTTCTGGCTGTTCCAACAAATCTCTTCTCTTTGGCCTTTTCTGAACAAGAAACAAGTATGAAAATTTTAAGGGGTTGAACACACTCCAACTGAAATAACAACCTTTCGACATGTTATTTCTTCCAAATATTCTCTGGTAACAACATAATGTTGGCCTGCAAGATTCTGCCACTCAGCTGGAACTGAATGCACTCATCTTTATCCCTACTGGCATTTGGCTCCCTGGAAATGGTGATCTCTAAGACAATTCAAAACAACATTGACCTGACAGATTTCTCTAAAGCAACACCGTGTGTTCTTGTATTCAGACTTTTCCCTTATCCATTTTATGTGCCACGTTTTCCTTTCTTTCTTAGTAAAATTGCTAATTTTCTTTGCTCTCCAAATTTCTAACACTTTTTAGGAAAATGCATTACTTGTTATTTTTATGTATTTTAGGAGAAGATATGATATGCGGAATTTATTTCTGAATATTTATAATTCTTATCAATAAGTTAGATATCCTGGATTTTCAGAAAAAAAGAAATTTTTATAGAGGAATAATTTCCATTTCCCCTTGGAAATACTTGCACATACACCTCTGGTCATCCTGTAAAGTACTGAAAAGAGTGAGGCTCAGACTGATTCTCAGTGTAATTTCTCACCACTTTTTAAAATGCTCTGGCTTAGTCCCTGCCTGAGGCTTGGAACAGTAAGACATTTCTATATCCTGTGTGTTCTCTGTTATTGCTCTTATGCCTGTAACCATTATTACTGGTCATCATGACTTATTATTTGCATAAAGGACAAATAAAAAAATATGATCAACTATTTTCTGTGCTTCTTAAAAATAGAAGTTGATGTAATGATCTTGAAGATTGGCTTTATTCTAGAAACGCACCACTCATATTTTTGAGATGCTCTTTTAAATTTGATTTGTGGGTACCTCTTCCCTTGGTTTTAAAATATTTGGCTTCCAATTTCCCCCTCCTAAGTGATGTAGAGATAGCTCTGTATCCACAAAGGCTGACATGGCACAGCAGAATAGCACAGGACTGGAATCTTATTTTTACTTTTCGTACTGGCCTGAGATTGTGGGAAAACCTTTTTTTTAAAAATTAATTAACTAACTAATTTAAATTTTTGTGTGACATTGGATATGAATTAATCTTTAGGTATTCTTATCTAGGCTAACTATGCCCATAAATTTTTGTGTGACATTGGATATGAGTGGGTGCTATAGTTTTAATACAGCTTGTCCCTTCTGTAACATGTGCTAAAACTTGATTGCCATCATGGCGTTGCAGTCAAGTGACTTTTTAGAGGTGATTAGGTTAAGAGTGATTGATGGTTCTCTCATAGAGCTAGGGTAATTGTCCTAGGAGTAAAGATTTCTCACCACACTGGACGAGGTACCATAAAAGAGAGTTGTTATAAGCAAGACTTTCCCTATGTTTTGGATTATCTTCTGTTTGACTGCCATGTTATGATGTTCCACAGAATCTTCACTAGAAGTCAAGAAGTTGCCAACATCATACTCTTATGCTTCCTAGCTTCCCAAAGTGTAAGTGAAATAACCTGCCATTTTCCCTAATCACCCAGCCCCAGGAATTCTGCAAACAACAATAATAAAAAAAGATCAAGGTGGAGAGATTCTGTGGAATGTCCTGTATGCTGTGAATGTGTTGCTCTGATTGGTTGATAAATAAAATGCTGATTGGCCAATAACCAGACAGGAAGTATAGGCAGGATAAGCAGATAAGAAGAATTCTGGGAAGAGGAAGGCTGAGGAGGAGATGCCAGCCTGCTATCCAGGAAGCAGCATGTAATGGCACACAGGTAAAGCTACAGAGATGTGGAGACATTTGGATGAACAGAAATGGCCTGAATTTAAGTGTAAGAGCTAGCTAGTCAGTGGTAGGCCTGAGCTAATGGCCAAGCAATTTTAATTAATATAAGTCTCTGTGTGTTTACTTGAGTCTAAGCCGTTACAGGACCAGGTGGGACACAGAAATTTTTTGTGGAAAAAATTTCCACAAAAGTTGTTGGAATTTTTTGTGGAAAAAATTTCCACAGAAAGTTGTTGTGGACCTTGGTGCTGGGCAAGCACAGGAAAACATTCAGTTACAGGGAGTTATGGTCATATTTTGTTTTGCCTGGAGATCAGAGTGTGGAGTTAGCCACTAGAGGCCAGGCAATGGTGGCAAACACCTTTAATCCTAGCACTTAGGAACTCATGTCTTTGTTCCCAGTACTTGGGAGGCACACACCTTTAATCCCAGCACTTGGGAGGAGGAAACAGGAAGTGATATGGCTGGGTGGAGAGAGGAAGTGATAAGGCAGGGTAAAGACAGCAGCTTGTCTCCTTTTCAATCTAAGGAGTCATAGATGTAAGAAGTCTCTCTGGCGGCTGGCTGCTCCTTTACTTCTCTGATCATTCAGCATTTACTCCAATATCTGGCTCCAGGTTTTTATTATTAAGATCAATTAAAATTTGTTCTACATCTGGTGCCCAATGTGGGGAACAAATTCATGAAAAAGCCAAGACCTGTGGCTTTGAAGCCACTGGCACAGGCCAGAGATGCACAAGGCAGGAGTCACTACCCTGCCAGCTAGGCTTTCCTTTCCTTTGGGAATTTTGTGTTATAGCCTCTCTATAGCAAACTCCACACAGAGGCATTTGGGCTACAAAAGTCACAGGAGTTAGCCACTTTTGCTCATTTTCCTGTGCAGATGGCTGGCTCTTTGGCTTCTTCTCTCCTGGTGGGTTGTGGGCTTTCCCTGGATCCCTTCCTTGGGCTGCTACCAAACTAAGTAATTGCCTTGAAAACCTGCTCAGGCTTCTACTGTTCTACACAGAAACAGTTAGCCTGACCTCTTCATCATCATTGTTGGCAGATTGAGTGATATAATTGGGAATTTTTAAATGGAGGAATTAGTTAAAAGAGTAAGTTTTTTTCCCACATTAGAAAGTGAGAAACACTATTACCAGGGAGGTCTCTGTATGATAACATGTCGGATGGTTTGAAAATGGAGCAATTAAATGAAAGGATAATTAATGTTGATGGGATTTATGTAATGTCAATTATAAACATTATCAGTCTTATCATTTTTGTTTTATCACTAAAATAGTTGATTAATGTGAGTGCTAAGACACATGTTTTAGAAAAACTTATTAAAGTAGATCATAGAAATATTCAGACCCATACAGAGGAATTTAAAGGAGAACCAATCTCAGCATTGTATTATAAGGTTTCAGAGGAACAGTCTAAGGTTTCAAATAACCAAACTTAATTTATCCAGTAACCTTACAGGAACTGCCAAATGATAGATATCCCCAAGGCTATGTAAGAGGTGAATGGACTTATGTGCAAATGTTAGATTTGAGGAGATTCAAGGACGTGATAGTCTCTTATGACATGCATTCACCTTTTGTGAAGCAAATGTTAAACTCATGGTTAACTTGTGAAAGAATTATCCCTCAAGACTGGAAAGGGTTCCTTACAGCAATCTTGGAGGCTGGTCATCAATTACAATGGAGGACCTGATGGAAAGATGATGCTAAGACCATTGAACAATGAAGTAGAGCTAGAGGCATGGAAGTCTCCCAAGACCAATATCTTGGAGAAGGAGATTGTTCAAGCTACAAGGAGTGACTTACAACATTAACTACTGCCCTCTGCAAGTCTCAGAAGCAATAGGAACGTCAGAGAGGTATCAAGGCTTACTGTTGTTCTGACTTTCCCTTTACTTTGTGCCCAGGTTTATTTCTCTTCTGCCAGTCTTGCCTAAAACCTTTGAGTTGTACAAAAAAAAAAAAAAAAAAAAAAAAAAAAAAAAAAAAAAAAAAAAAAAAAAAAAACCAATAAATAAATAAATAAATAAAAAGAAATAATTAAAAACAACAGGCATACAAATACTCTTTCACTGTGAATTCACAGAATAAACTCCATAAAGAGTCAACACTTTCCATAGATATCCATACCATCTTGCATATTTTCTACAACTGGACAGTGAATAGGTTTTGGAATGCTCTAAATTTATTCAACTATGCCAAGGATTGTTGCTGAACCCCTATTCCTTCAAAGACTCAATATCATCAAGCTTTCATTCCTTTACATTGAGAGTGGCTCTGCTTCTCTTTCTTACCTAACATAAAATCAAGGTACACAAATATTAAAACAAAGAGTTAGAACAAATACATTTAAACATGCATACAAGAAATGAGAAAAAAAAAAACACTAAAAGTGTTACCAAAGTCACAGCTGAAAAATTAAACACCTAAACAATTAACCATCAGTTAAAATAATTTTAATGATTTTGTTAGAAGAATTTGAAATAATCCTACAATAAAAAAGTCACTGATGGGGCTGGAGAGATGGCTCAGAGATTAAGAGCACAGACTGCTCTTCCAAAGGTCCTGAGTTCAATCCCCAACAACCACATGGTAGTTCACAACCATCTGTAATGAGATCTGGCGCCCTCTTCTGGCCTGCAGGGATATGTGCGGGATATGTGCAGACAGAATACTGTATACATAAATAAATAAATAAATCTTAAAAAAAGAGAGAAAAAAAGTCACTGACAATAAAGACATAGGAATGCTTAAATGAAAATATTCCTCATTAATATTTAATTATTAGCAGTGAATTTTTGGAGAGCTCATAAAACAAAGTTAAAAATCCTAATTTATATCCACATTCATTTAAACCAAACACTTTGTTTTTATATCTTCTGTGGCTGCTGCTGGAAACCTAGCCCATTACCCAGGGTTAGTGAAGTCATGATATTAGAGGAGAATCTACAACTGTCAACTTTACTGAATCATCATAACCCCTAATTACATTTTAAATACTTGTCCTTATACCTGCAGATAAGTATAATCCTCACCTCTGGTCAAGGAACCATCTCTTGACAACAGAAGGAGACCATTACAGAAAACCACTACCAATCAAAACACAGAGTTGTGCAACTCATTCCCAGGGGATATTTCTACAAAACAACTCCTGCACTCAGGCTCAGGGAATGTTGCAGAAGAGGGACAGAAAGAAAGAATACTGTATGACCCAGAGGATCAGGGAATTTGCTCTGACCTTACGCCTTAAAGAAATGTCAGAAGCTACACTCCTGAAGTCTCACAAATGGCTACCTAAACATGATCGAAACAAGGACACTACCAACAAGACATGCTAATATGGAAGGGAGAAAGCTCACAAGGCCTTTATGTCTAGGTTTAACTAAACATAAACTACAGGTAACTAAGAAATGCTAAGGGTGTGGAAAATAGTCTTCTCCTAGGAAGAGCACACCAATTGGTTAGTCCTGAAAACATGCATATGCAAGTAACTCTATGCAGACTTTATTTATGTTTTTAATAATCTGTCATCTATCTATCTATCTATCTCTATATAGATATCAATAAGGAGGCCATGAAAATGAACTATATTAAAATAAGGCTATGAATTTGAAGGTGAGCAAGGGGGATTTCTTGTGAGGGTTTGGGATGGAAGAAAAGGAAGGGGAATGATATAACTTCAAAAATGTAAAGTAACAGTACTACTAATAATCTAATATTAATTAAAGTTTAATAATATAAGCATGTGTCACCACACCCAGCCTTCAAAAATATTTTTAAGCAGCTTTTTACTGGAAACCATAAGTTCATATAAGTTTTAGTTTGTCTTACATTTCACTATAGATCTGGATTTGCTCTCATCTGAACTTACCATGGCTAAGTTACAGTTTCTTTGAATGAATTACATTTTAATATAGTATTTATTATTTTTATAGTGGGTGTGTGTGCCATGTATAATGTATTACATGTGAGTGTGGGTGTGTGGATGCCACAGCATGGATGTAGAGATCAGAGGACACCTTTATGGAGTTGGTTGTCTCTGTCTACCTCCACAATGATTCCTGGGATTGATCTCAGGAAGTGTGTGGCAATCACACAATCTTCAGAGCCACCTTGCTAGCCCAAGAATGAATTCTTTCTAAGTACATTTTTGTTATTTCTTTTACCTACCAAAGAACAGCAATTCCACAGATGAGTATTTCATACTTCCTTTCTTGAAAACCTTAAAATATCTGTGATGTGATCTCTGATGGAGAACTAAGTTCAGCATCAACCTTATATGGAAACGATTGCTTTTCCTTACAGAGGCTGAGCTTCCTATTTCAGACATTTCAAGAGAACTATTTATCTCCTTGTTTTCATTTACTTTAAAATTGAAATTTTCTATCAAATTGGTCTCACTTTCTGTTTTTCAGCTGTCTGCAGCCCAGACTAAGATATCTGCAATAATCCAGGTTCATACCTGCCATGTTAGAATTGAACTCTCCTTGGAGTAATGATGTGAAAAAAAATGTAAATTGTTCTCTCTATGATGCAACTATTCAAAATTTAAGTATTTCTGACTTTGAGACAACTAAAACCTTTGTGCCCTCCTCTTAAAATATCTACTTGATCACAGACAAAAAATAAAACTGAAAGTGTAAATGTCACTCAAGTCTCAATTTTATCAAATTACAAAATTCCAACCAAGTGGTTACAAGTCCATCCCTCAATGATGGATTAAGGGCCCAGCATCCTCTTTTTCACTTGAAAATGGTTTGCTCTCACCTAATGCCTATAGGAAAGCCTTAGCTTTCAGTTAGGGCTCAATTTTGGATCATAGTTCAGTTTTGCATATCTTTTCTTACCTCTTGAATATCAATTTTGTTGTTGTTGTTTGTTTTGGTTGGTTGGTATTTATTTATTTATTTATTGTGTGTGTGTGTGTGTGTGTGTGTGTGTGTGTTGTGTACCTGCCCAACATTCTGGGTTTCTGGGAACTGATCTCCATTGTTCTGCCTGTTTGGGATGTTTCTACTAAAGAATTCTTTCCAGTCTGCTTTTTTAACAAAGGACACTCAGGCTCATTGAATAATACATACTCATATTTTGCCTATTGATTCCCAGCTCCTATTAATAAAACCTAAACCAAATAGTGTGTTAAAGCTGATTTACCACCCACATTTATATCACCATTAGTCAGTACCTTTGTTAATTTTTACCTTATGGCAGGCACTGACCACTTCAGCAGAAGTCACAGAATTACTAGAATTTGATTCCACTCAGTGAAATAAGTTATAATGTCCAACTAGAAAATTAATTTTAAATTTAGTGACTTTACATTTCTGCCTCTGTTCATTATGTGAGAGCCAAGGGGAGAAATTTAAAGAAGAGAAGATTCAAGCTCATAAGCCTTGGCATAGTTGGGAAACTTTTCTCATATCTAGAGTGCATTGTTATATGCCACATGATATTTAGCTGTATTCCAGAAAGAAGTGTGTTTTCTGAAAATGTGTCAATTGTCTCTTCCTAAGCACAAACCCAACATTACTAACAAATAATTCAATTAGGAATCTATTTCTGAAAGAGTGGCGAATAACACAGCTCAGCAAAATTCTGAATTTGACAGTGTTCTTTTGGGGTGGTGCAATTTAATAATAATAAAAAAAAAAACAGGCACAACTCAGAATATTGGATTTCAAGGCTTGCCGAGTCAAAGAGCCTGAGGGATCGGTATGACTGGTGACATGAAGCTTAGAAACCACATCAAAATCACCAACCTTTTACAGCATCTTTGAAAGCACCATCAGTCTTCAAAGACATGAAGGATGCCTCTCAATCCAGACTCTCTGTCTTTCTGCACTGGCTAGTTAGAAGAAGTCCATTTGGCAAAGTGACTATGAGATCTGGAGACCTCCATAGTCACTAAGCCCGGCAGCACTAGGACAGGTGCCCTATGTAGTGCTGAGGAAGATAGGAACAGATCCGAATTTTCATGGAATTCAGTAGAAGAAGGAAACAGTGTAAGTTAGCCAACAAGCAAAATGTATTGCCAAATGGTGATCAATGCTAAGAATGATCTGTGAAAGCAAACAACAAACCTATATGACTTAGTGAGGGAAGGCTCAGCAGCAGGTCACCCACGGCCTAACTCACTGGAAATGCAAACACAAAAAGCAATTTCAAAAGTTAATATTGTAGAATTACTATGGGATTATAACATCAGTATTTTGGAAAGAGCAAGGAATATGGAAATAAGTTTAAGATTTTTATTTTAAAACCGCAGCAAATAATATGCTGCCATGGCCAATTAACACATATAATTAATGGCAAATCACTTAATCTTCTCATTTTTTTTAACATGCTTGACTATAAAACAAGGTAATTAGATAATTAATTTAGGTAATGTTTGTAAAATACTTTACACATTATGGAATTATTACTGTTGTTTGAAAATAATGAAGGAGGTACGACCTGTCAAAAATAGTGCCAACTTTGCCAAATGCCAATTACAATATCAGGTACAGTTACAGATTATGTGAACCTAAAGAATGTCAAAGAGACACCAGGCACTTGATTGATGGTTCCAGTCAATAATATTTCTGTAGAAAAGTAGCCACTAGTCCCTTTCTTTTCTTTAAAAATTTGTCTACCTTTGTTGGGGATTTTTGCCTTAGTCACTGTCACAGATAGCTTTAAATGACACAACCTAGAATGATCTGGGAAGAGAGTCTCAATGAGAGATTGTCTATATTGGGTTGTCTTGTAAAAATATCTGTGTGGAGTTGTCTTAACTAAGTTAATTGATGTGGGAATATCCAGCTCACTATGAGCAGCAGCATCCACTAGGCAGGGAGTCTTGGATATCTAAGAACAGAAAAATCAAATCAAGCTGAACCCAAGCAAAAAAGTGAGTGTGTAATCAATCGTTTCTCTGTTTCAACTGTGAGTATGGTGTGATTAGGTATTGGAAATTTCTAGCCTGACTTCCCTACAGTAATTGTGTTGTGGCCACATCAAGAGACCCCCAAACAAGACCACCACAGAGCCAATATCCAATGCAAAACACACAGGGGTTTATTGATAACAAGCAAGTTTGGGCTGGTCCGAATTCCAACATCCAACACAGCGGATGGAGGAGGATGGCTCTGAACTCTCAGGGTAAGGGGTTTTTAAAGGGAAAAACCGCAAACAGGGTGGTACAAGCCTTTGTATCATATGATTGGGTGGGGGTGTGTAACCTTTGAATTTACTGGTTGGGGGTTACAGTTACCATTTGGGGGGTAGGCCTGGACACGTCCCAGGCTTTGTCCTTGAGCTGCCATTGCATGTACACTTTGACCCATGCACGTAGCTCTCAGTTGGTGAGGCATGCCAGACAGTAAACAACTGGCTAAACCTTGAGCAGTCAGAGTACATGCAGAAAGGGAGCTACTGTAAGGACCATGTCATAGCCTTCCCAGAAACTGCTGCTCAAGTCTCAGGAAACTGAAATTGAGGCCTGATCTCCAAGAAAAGACTGAGCAGCGTGTTATGGCACCTGCTCAGTCTTGGTCCTTTCAAATGGCTGTACTGTAAACTGAAATAAAAACCTTTTTCCCCTAAGTTGTTCTCTTGAAGGATATTTTATCACAGCAACAAAAAAGAAATTAGGACAGTCATGAAAACAGAAAACAAAATTGTAGCTGGAAGTTTTCCCGTGTCCCGCCTGGCAGCCACTCAGACCCAATTAAACACACTGAGGCTTGTATTACTTACAAACTGTATGGTCTATGGCAGGCCTCTTGCTAGCTAGCTCTTATATCTTAAATTAACCCATCTCTATTAATCTATGTTTTGCCACGGATTCTGTGGCTTTACTGGTCTTTTGGCATGTTGCTTCTCCTTCCCTGGTGCCTGGCATCTCTTCTTCCTGTCTCTCTGTTTAGATGCCTTCTTCCTGTCTCTCTGTTTGTATTTCCTGCCTGCCTCTAAGCTGCCTTGTCATAGGCTAAACGGCTTTATTTATCAACCAATCAGAGCAACATATATTCACAGCATACAGAAAGACATCCCCCAGCACAAAATCCATTCTGGTCAACTGTGATTCAGAGGAGAGATTAGTAACAAGTCCCTTTCTTCCTTACTGATCTACAGTGACAGTCTTTGCAGTGTGAAAAACATCTCTCCAGTGGAAGAGCATGTGACTGGTTTTTATCGCTGCTGATAAGATCACACAGAGGCTGCTAAATCTGGAGGATGTGTATGGACCAGCAATCAATATGAGGTCAGTCCTTAGGGAAATGGTCCAATTTGGGAGGTTTGTGTAGATAAATAACTTTTGTAGCTCTGGCTTTAGAATTTCCATGCCTTCTCTGTAGAAAATTTTATTGTTTGAAGGCTTCAAAGCTCTTTCACACAGAAGCCTGAATGTCTGACAGGTTAAATTTGGTTGGAAATGTAGATTTTGATACTTTTCACCTGGTTTTAAGATGACTCACCAAACTGTTTTTGATCTTTTGAATGTCTCTTCCTTAAAATCTGCAACATAAAGCTATCTTAGTGATTCCAAAACTGAGTTACACACAAGAAACACCTGCAGGGTTTTTGAACACACAAATGCTAAAACTTCAACTATGGAAATTATTATTCATTAAAACCAAGGTAGAGTGTATACCACTCAATTTTAATGTTAAATTGTGAATTGCTAGACTAGATGACTAGCACTTTATCACTCTTTCCAGCATGAGAATTATATAGGAAACAATGATTTAACTTGAGGACTTCTTCCATTAGACCAAAGTTACAGATTAAGTATTGACCTCACCAAGTATCTCTTAGGAAGAAGAACAGTTAACATTTTGTTAAGAACTTTTTCTATTACTCATATGCTGCCAAGTATTTCCATGTGTTTCAATACACTCTCTTTTGTAATCCTGTAAAGAAGTACAAACTATTAGTCTCCTCATTACAGAGTTAAGAAAATTGAGGTACAGAAATGATAAAATAAAAAACATCTTTCTATTATTTAGTATCAGGTATTATTTTACAGTTCTAATACTATATTCATAGGGAAAAATCATTCAGGGATCAATTTGTCAACCTTCCTTTATTGGCACCCAATACTTGAGAAAAACCAATGACTGAAAGTTTATTAGGACTGATCATTTCAGGGCTCTCATCCATAGCTAGCTCCATTACAGTGGACCTGAGGCAGAGCATCGTGGTTGAAAAACACAGCAGAGTAAAACTATTCAAGTCTTAGTATCCATGAAGCAAGAGGAGAGAGAGAGAGAGAGAGAGAGAGAGAGAGAGAGAGAGAGAGAGAGAGAGAGCGAGAGCTAGCACAAAGGGGACAAAGACAAGATACTCTGTTCAAAGGCACAACTTGGTCATGGCAGCACTGTTGTTAAGAGCTCCTAGAAAGAAATGATAAAAAAATATCCATTAACTTATGAATAAGAGTATATATACTATCTAATAAACACAGTGTTAATTTTTTCGTATAAATGAATACAAATTACAAGTACTATTGTCTACTAGAATGTGAATGAAACTCAGACATTATTCTATGTGAAAGACTCCAGTAACTCACTTCTTCCTTGTTTCTGCTATCTCGCAATACCATCAAATTATAAATTAATCAATAAATTAATCATTTGATTAGGTCAAAGCATACTTGAGAAAATCATTTCCAAAAAGTTCCACTTCTGAATATCACATCAGTGACCAAGCTTTCAACACATGATTTTTCATATTCAAGCCCCTAAATATACATACATCTACATACATGTATAAAAGTCTTCACAACAAATGCATAAACAATTAAGAACATTGCTCTCATTTTTAGAGATGAGGAATTGAAGGTACATGGATTTTCAGAAGAATGTCCTAAGGTTATATAGTAGGTGTCAGGCATGAGAATTTTATAACGCAGTCTGGCTCTACACCAGGTTCTTTGCCACTATCACCATATAGATATACAAAGCATCTCTAAGAAACACTGTGCAACAGATGTTCATAGAAGCCCCACAGGCATCACTGACACTCGGTACTCAAGTAAGTTATTTCCATTGATAATGTTCTTAATGACTACCCTAATTACAAATGCTTGGAGAAACAGTGTCTACAGGACTGATGGTCATATGTAGGCATTACACTGGTACTATCAGTTCAGTAAGAATGCTAATGCAGCCCATCTGTCTATCAACAGAAATAGAAGTACCAACACTAGTTGAAAAAATATAGTAATCCCCTTTGGGTTCTCACAGTGCATTTCTGAAATACTTTACCTCCTCTGTGCATTTCTATTAGCTGGACTGGTGCCAGGAAGAGACAATGTCTGAAAGGATTAACTGGAAATCTTTCTCCAGTGCTTGATGGAGGCATTGTATAAAAGGGAAATGTGGTATTTCTGGGTGAGTACTCTGTGCCCATCCTCACATATATCACTGTAATGAAAGTTTTTGCTCTCAGGACCCCATGATATACTTTGAAGTTACTGAAGACCACAGAGAACCATTGTTTGTGTGAATTACATAACAAGACTTATTTCCTTATAAAATACAACAGAACTAAATATATATTAGTTCATCTCGAAGTAACAAATCCATTACATGTTTTTTGAAAAGCAACACTTTCCAAAACAATTGTTGTTATGAGAGAGAAGATATACTTCCTTTTGATAGATTTTGGAAAATCTAATGCTGGGTTTAGCCGAACTCACAGGATTCTCATGTCTGCCTCCACTTTTAATGTGTTCTGATACTGTGCATATATATTATAGTAATGAGAAAATTCACTGTACACCTGGAATATTGTAAATGTAGAGATAATTTCATCCATTGAATTCCTGAAGGAGACTCAGAGATCTCCAGTGGCCTTTCAATCACAGTTTGGGAGTCACTGTGAAAGGAGCTAAAATCAATTATTGTACATAAAGGAATATTAAAATCATGATGTTTAAAAAAGAAAGAAACTGAACAAAAGATTTGGGAAATTTTACTAAATAATATGGATGAACAATTACTCCGAAAAGTAAAAGATATTCAAACACATTAGTCATTTAGGAAAATAAAGCAAAAACCCTGTAGTGGTGTGGGAGCCCGTTTTCAGGTTCCTCGTGACTTTACCCAGCAGGTCCACATAGAGGATGATCAGGACCACAGGCCTGAGTGCAGGTGTCTGAGATGGTCTGCATTTGGCTGTGCTGGGGGAGGAGGTCTTTTGCTCCACCCCTTGGCATCTCTATAAAAACCCTGGGGCAGAGACAGTTGGGGCCCATTGGAAAAGATTCCAGGTCCTCTCGAGGCTATCCTTTATTTTCTATCTGTTTATCTCCACAATAAATCCTGTGGGGTTGGTGTGTAAATGCCCCACAGAATGGCGCCATGAACAGGGACTGAAGAAAAAAGAAAAAAGGACTAAAGAAAAAAAGGGACTAAAGACAAATGAACAAGGACTAAAGACAAAGTAATAAGGACTAAAGATAAAGGAAAATAATAGTTTTATTACAGAGTTTTTGGTGAAAGTGTGGGTCAGCCCTGCCAGTGGAGAGGCATGCCAGTGTTTATCCTCGAGAGAAAAGGAAAGCGGACTGGCAGGACGTCCAATGCTGCAGCGCAATTCTCTTCTGTCAAAATTTTCTATCTTCTATCCCTTTCTCAATTTCTATTTGTGAAAAATTACTATAGGGTATAGGGGAGTAATATAGTGTAGGAAAAACTTAGAAATGTAAGATCATGTAGAAAAAAATAAGGCAACTAGACAGAAAAACTTCAGTTTCCTAACTTTGGGGGCTATGAACGCAAACTGGGGGAAAAATCTTTCTTTGGGCTTTGTGGGTAGTAAAAAAGCTCTTCTTTGAGCTTATGGGGAAGAAAAAGATTCCTATGGAAGCTTTTGTCCTGGGGACAGCTGAAATGCTAAATCCAAGTAGCAGGAGAAAGTGTTTTCTCCCTGAGGCAAAAAAATGCAGGTGTAAAAGACCAAAAAGTTTAAAGTTGGGAAGTTTTGGGAAAAGCTGGTCTTTCTCTCTTGGGGGAAATTTTTTTTTCTCTTAAAAAGCTTTTCTTGGAAAATTTGGGGGGGGGGACTCTAAAAAGCTTTAATCTTTCTCAAAAGCTCTTAAAGCCTTTCAGAACTCTTTCTCAGAAGGACAAATTAGAACCACCTGAAGATGTTAGTATGGGGACCACCTGTGATTAGTTCTAAGGGAAAACAACAAAACTCTTAAGCCAGCAAAACCTCTCTAAGTTCTTTCAAGCTTTAAAGATCCTCCCTGCAATGCAGGAGGCAGGGACAAGTTCCTAAAAACCTCTTCTAAGCTCTGTCTCTTCAAGCTAGTAAAAGGGAAACGCTTGGGAGAGTAAGGGTAAAGAGCTACAGAGAGCCCAAAAGGGCAGGAAACTTTACCCGAGAAAGGCAAAAAAAGCCAAGCTTTTCAGTTACAGCTGAGCTGAGACATCAAGGGTTTTGAGTGAGCGTTTCAGAATGAAAAGGTGCTCCTAATCGTCCTAAGCAAAGATTCCCTGAAGCATGCACACTCTGTTAGCATTGTTTCCTCTCTTCTGAGCAAAAACCCAGAGGCAACTGGCCAGCGTCTCTGAGTTGGAGTGCATTTCGGGGATACTAGGGTTCCTGCAGTGGTAAACTTCCTGGAGTGCACAGCTGAGGCAGGAAGGTGCAGGACCCAGAGGAAGATTGCCAATGAACAAACAAAACTAAAGCTGGTGGGAACAGCACAGTTGTCCACTTTCCTACAAGTCCTGGGTTGATAGGTCCACAGCTGCAAAAGGAAATCTGAGAAAAGCTTTCCTATCAGAGAAAGGGCCTTTCTGGGAAAACAGTAAAGCTGAGCTGTGTCTGAAGCAGTTGTGCTGCTGAGTCAGAACGCTGTCTGGGGAAAGAGCCCAGCCAGGGCAGAACAGAACTATCCAGGAGAAAAGCTTTCTTTTCTGTCAGAGAAAGCACCTCTTTGAGAAAAGCTTTGTTTCAACTGCCTCCCTGAGATGAGGGAGTGTAGCCCTGAGGGGTGATTACCTCTGGCATAAGCTCTGTCCTTGAGCACCCAGACAAACACAACCCACTGGGGGACTGGGACAGGTGAAAGCCTGATGAGGCAAAGCACCTGTCCTAATGGGAGTTTAGAAATGGCAAAAACCTCCCTTGTTAGACTTTCAGGGTGTACGCAAACCACACAGACCCCAAAAACAAACGGACAAAAAAAAACCCCTACCTTCAGTAGCAGGGAAAGCCGCTGCTCTAGTGTCGGAAACTGTTTCTGGGGCAGAGGAGATAAACTGAGACCAAATTGGGAACTGTCTGGGAGAAAGACTCTGAAGAAACAGAAGGGACAGATTCCTCCCCAGAAAATTCATGACCTGAAAAAGCTGCTAGAATTTGAGGCAGATTCAGGGGGAGAAAAAAGCCCCTACCTCCAAAGGCAGCTAGCAGAGCCGCAGCCTGAGATCTGAAGCGCTGCATCTGGTGGGGAGGGAAAAGCGAAATGGCAAAGATCTATCAGTGGGGGAAAAAAAAATCTCTCTGAAGGAGCTGTGAAAAACCTCTGTTGTAAATGATCTTGTTTTTCACTGACTGGCTAAAACAAACACAAGCCCCAAGGAAAGTTGCTATCAGAAATACTAGTCCCAATGCCAGCTAACGAGGCAGATGCAGTTCTGATCAGGGACAGTGTCAAATGAAGAAGAGACATCTGTCAAAGCCAGCTGAGGAGAGACCAGAAATCTCCCAATGTCCCATAGTTGAAAATGTAAAATGCGGGCTGGAGAGATGGCTTAGTGGTTAAGAGCACTGACTGCTCTTCCAGAGGACCTGAGTTCAATTCCCAGCAATCACATGGTGGCTCACTACCACCCATAATAAAATCTGGTGCTGTCTTCTGGCCTGCAAGAACACATGTAGGCAGAACACTGTATACATAATAAATAAATCTTAAAAAAAAAAAGAAAATGTAAAATGCTTGTTCAAATCTCCTGCTTGTTCAAATCTCCTGTTGCAAAAGCAAAAAACTTTGTTCAAACCTCCCGGGCAAGAATTTGTAAGCAAGTCTGGTAAAAAAGAACTTAGAAGTTGACTCTCAGACCCATAAAGAACTATGGGAAATGAAGTCCATAAGCTTGCTTGCAACAAAGGACTGATATAAGAGAAATGCATTCTGGGAAATGTAGTATTTCAGCTAAAGATGGTGATAACTGTCCAAAAAATGTTTCAGCTGAGAATGAAGTTTCTTTTCAAAGCAATGCTAGAAAGCTTAATCTTATTTCTTAAGAACTCAGATCAGACAAAAAGCTACCTATAAGAGCAAACAAGCCACTTTAAAATCCTTAAAACAAGGGAAAGCAGTTAATACACTGAAGGTTGTCTTAGATATGAAGGAAACTTATGTGAAATTAAAAATTCTTTACCTTTTGAACAAACTGCCTGCAATGAGTGATTCCTTTGAAAATCTAATAAGGAGACAAGGAAATAGTCATTCAAAAAGAAATGACTGCTTTATAGATGGGAAACAAACTTCAGAAAAATCTGTCTTAAAAAATAGTTGTTTCACCTGAAAGTTCTTCTAAGAAATCAATGCTAAATATCACAGCTGCTAATAACATCAGGAGTTAAAGCTAATGAAGTGAAAATACTAAATCCTGAAAATGCTTTTTATCAAAGTAAACTAATGAAGGATACATTTCATGAAAGAACATCTATGTTCTTGACTCCTTTGGATAGTAACAGTTTTGGCGAAAATATTGGAACTAACAACAAACAAGTCAAAATGTTTCAACAAATTCAAGACACTGTTCACAAAAGAAAGCTGCCATGCTTTGTGGGCCATATTAGAGCTCACTCCAGTCTTCCTGGTCCTTTAGCTGAGGGTAATACAATAGCTGATAAGCTAACAAAGATAGTAGCACTATCCCAAGTGGAAATGGCTCAACAGTCGCATGTTCGTCATCAAAATACCAACAGCTTAAGAGAAAGTAATTCAATCTTGCCAAAGAAGCAGCTCGTCAAATAGTTAAATGATGTGGGGTATGTCCAAAATATTTTCCTGTCTCTTACTTAGGGGTAAACCCTCGAGGTCTTCCTCCCAATCATCTATGGCAAATGGATGTTACTCATATTGTAGAATTTTGCAAATTAAGATATGTACATGTGACCATTGACACTTATTCAGGATCTTTAATGGCTAATGCACAACCCGGGGAATCTACAAAACATGTAATTATGCACTACTTGAAGTATTTTTCATAATACTAAAAATTATTAAAACTGATAATGGTTCTGGATATAGTAGTAAGGCATTTCAACAGTTTTGTACCCAATGGGAAATCGTACATAAAACAGGTATTCCTTATAATCCTCAGGGACAAGGTATTGTGGAAAGGGCTCATAGCAATCTTAAAATACAACTTCAAAAAATAAAAATAAGAAAGGAAGACATTTACCCTCAATCACCACATAATACATTAAATCATGCTCTTTTTTATCTGAACTTTTTGAATATGGATGTCTATGAACAATCTGCCGCAGATAGATTTTGGCACAGTGGCACCCAAGTGACTTTTGCTCAAGTGAAATGGAAAGATCCCTGCTCGGGATTATGGAAAGGTCCTGATCCTGTGTTAATATGGGGTTGAGGACAAGGTTGTATTTTTTCACAAAAGGAGAATGAAGCTCAGTGGTTACTGGAGCATCTGGTAAGGAGCGTGGAACTAAGGAAGGGTCAGCTCCAATGACGTTCCTATAAAGGAACCAGAATGAAAATGGTCCGATTAGTGTTTCTGAGGTTTTGTCACTGGTCAATGCAAACAGAGAGGAAATAGAGTTCAGAGCTGTGCTGCTTTTGGCTTTACTAGCTCCTTTAGAAAAATACTTTATATTACCTAATAGTGGTGCAGTATTTGAAGAAGAGCTTTACAGCAGCTAAATATGGTAATTTCACCCTCAGCATGAAGTGAAGTTTTTCAGTAGAACAAACCAAAAGTACTGCTGTAATAGAAGCGTTTGTCTGAATGAAGCACTTAGAGGAGCTACTCATGAATTGAGGTAAAGGAACAGCCTCTAGTTAAAAACCGTTTACTGCTGAGAATGCATCTCTGATGGTTCTGGACCAGCTGAGAACTCTGCAACTTTGGGGTGTGGCTTCGTCCTGAGAATGTTACAGTCCCCTAGCAACAAGTATCACAACTCTGTAACGACAACACTCACTAAATCCCAGTGCTTTATAACAAAGCTGACTATAAACTCTAAACTTTAGAAATGATTACGTACTTCCTGTCTAGTTAAGAGAATCTTTCTAATAGAGATAGTGATAGTAATTAAAAGTAAGAAATAGAAAAAGATGAAAATAAGATATGTGAGTTTGTAAAAATTCTGTCTTGTTAGATCTCTGTGTTAAGAAATCTTTAGGTGCTTGCTAAATTAGATATATGCTAATGGTAGCCCTATATAAGTTTGTAAAATAGATCTATAGAGTTCCTTTAAGTATATAAGCTTGCAAGAGATATCTAAGTTAGTCTTAAGACATGTAGTAATAAGCTTGTAAGAAGTAAAGATACTAGTTGTAAATGTAAGTTTAAATAAGAAATAAGATAAGAAGTATATAAGAAGTAATAAATATATTTGCTAAAGTAGTTCTATAGTTCCCTTAAAGAATATAAATAAGTAGATGTTAATGTTATATGTGACTTTGTAAAAAAAAAAAAAAAAAAAAAAAAAAAAAAAAAGGTAAATGTTAAGTGTGAATCTATTCTTTTTTTTTTTTTTTTGGTTTTTTGAGACAGGGCTTCTCTGCATAGCTTTGGGCCTTTCCTGGAGCTCACTTGGTAGCCCAGGCTGGCCTTGAACTCACAGAGATTCGCCTGGCTCTGCCTCCCGAGTGCTGGGATTGGGATTAAAGGCGTGTGCCACCACCGCCCGGCATGAATCTATTCTTAACATATATGGTGAAAGAACCCGAGACACAGAAGGGTTAGTGTCCCAGTAGACTGCAAAGTAGGTAGTCTGAATGGTTTCAAAAGCTCCAGAAGCCGCTAAGAAGCTAAGAATGGCGGATGCCAGAACCAGCAAAACAAGGCATCCGCAGCTGAGATCCATGGAAAATCGACACAACACAGAAAACCTGAGCTAACATCAAAAACGGTGCGGTTTAGAATACTACTGTACCTAAAAAGGTCTCTGGCTTGAGAATAAAAGTTCAGAGATACTTGTTTGAACAAAAATTGTTAACTACAAAAAGTTTTGGTTGAAAAATGTCTCTTCATATTTGGAAGTGAAAGCCTGATACCAGAATTTATTTCTTGTTTGAACTTTTTGAACTTAAAATCAGATAAAATTACAAAAAGATTTTGGTTATGGATTTCTCATATTTGGAAGGCTAGTACCAGAATTTATCATTTGACTTTTACGACTTAAGAAATAAAATAAACAATAGAGATTTCATTGCAATTGGACAATTTTGAGTTTATTCATAGTAATGACCTAGGAACTGTTTGCTGGAATTGGGTTAAAAATGGAACTGTTTAAATGAAGAAATTTTTTTCTACCTAGAATCAAGATGCAGTTTTGTGTATGCATATATGCTTTATTAACTGGTGATTCATGAATTGTTTTGTGGAACTGTTTATGTAAAAATGGAATTAATTATGGAACTGATTTTGTGTTACAAATGGAACTGTTTTAACAGAAGTTTGGGTTTTATAACTAGGCTTGAGATTTTGCTTAAAAATTATAAAAGGGAGAGTTAATATTCCTTAATCTATTTAATTTAAAAAATATTTTCTTTGAGTGGATTAATGTCATGTTTTGTTAGTAAGAAATGCAAATTGGGTATACTAAGAGACTACTTTTAAAGTGTGTAAAGAGTTTTATTAAGAAACTGCTTTTGGATGTTTTGGTAAAAGTTTTCAAAGTGTTAATGGTTAGATTGAAAATATTGTTTTTCAATATGGGTTTGTAGGAATTGTATAAGTTTGGGTTCCTCTAACTAGGTTTGAGATTTTGTTTAAAAAATTATAAAGAAAAGGAGGAGTTATGAGATTGAATTATGTTTGCAGAAACCTATTGATATTAATGCACCCTGGTTTTGTGGAGTTAAGGAAATATTTAAGTTTGATGTGAATACACTGAAGTTTTTCCTATGTTCTGTTAGCAAGAAAATTCAAATGATTGAGTTAAAGTTGTAAGACAGAAAATTGTTAACTATATATAGCACCATATATGCTAATTCAAATGTTCTGTTAAGACTTTGCTTTGAGTTGTAAAATTGAGAGAATTGTGACTATGTATAGCAATATTTATGTTAAACTATTAATGGTAATGATGAAGCTAAGGGATTCTTTAAGTTTGTAGTCGCCTTAAGAGTTTTTGGTTTAGAAAGGGCTTGAGGCAGCTAAGACTGCTGTAGTCACCTAATTCAAAAGAGAAATGCCATCTTTATCATCTTCTACTCCCATACTGGGAAGTGTAACAGCTGTGGAGATTGCTATAAGCCATTAATAGTTATTTTTTATATATATTAAGAAAGGGGGACCTGTGGGAACCCGTTTTCGGGTTCCTCGTGGCTTTACCCAGCAGGTCTGCATAGAGGATGATTAGGACCACCACGGCCTGAGTGTAGGTGTCTAAGATGGTCTGCACTTGTCTGTGCTGGCGGAGGAGGTCATTTGCTCCACCCCTTGGCATCTCTATAAAAACCCTGGGGCAGAGACAGTTGGGGCCCATTGGAAAAGGTTCTAGGCCCTCTTGAGGCTATCCTTTATTTTCTATCTGTTTTTCTCCACAATAAATCCTTCTATCTAATATTTCCTGCTGCTCACACTCAAGAAAACTCTGGGGAGCTGTGGGATTGGTGTGTAAACATCCCACATAGTAGCATGCAACTTCACACTCACAGAGATGACTATCATCAACAAGACAGGATCTACAGTCGTCATAGTAAGGATGCAAAGTGATTGTTAGCCTTATACACAACTGGAACTAGTGAATGGTAAGGCTACCTTAGAAAATACATTATCAGCCGGGCGGTGGTGGCGCACGCCTTTAATCCCAGCACTAGGGAGGCAGAGCCAGGCGGATCTCTTTGAGTTCGAGGCCAGCCTGGTCTACCAAGTGAGTTCCAGGAAAGGCGCAAAGCTACACAGAGAAACCCTGTCTCGAAAAACCAAAAAAAAAAAAAAAAAAAAAAAAAAAAAGAAAATACATTATCAGTCCCTCAAACCAATAAACACAGAGCTACACTATGCCCCAGAATTTAATTATTTGGTACATAATCAATAACAATGAAAACATATGTATTTGTTAAATTTTGTATCTCATGGTTACAGCAGCACCATTTAAAAGATTTGTGGTGATATTGTATTCCCCAATATATTGTGCACCCTAATAAACTTATCTGGGGTCAGAGAACAGAAGAGCCACTATATTAAACATAGGTTTAGGCAGTGGTGGCACACACCTTTAATCCTGGCATTCTGGAGGCAGAGATTGGTCTGGATCTCTGTGAGTTCAAAGCCACACTGGAAACAGACAGGCATAGTAGCATACACCTTTAATTCCAGGAAGTGATGGCAGGAAGCAGAAAGGTATACAAGGCAAGAACCAGAAACTAGAGAACCAGGAAGCTTTTAGGCTTTTAGCAGCAGTTCAGCTGAGATCCATTTGGATGAGGACACAGAGGCTTCCAGTTTGAGGAATCAGGATCAGCAGAGGAATTGGTGAAGCGAGGTTAGCTGTGGCTTGTTCTGTCTCTCTGATCATTCAGCGTTCACCCCAATACCTGGCTCCCAAGGTTTTTTTTTTATTAATAAGACCTTTTAAGATTCGTGTTACAAAGATTCCCCCAAGTACAGGCAAAACAAATATCTATTAATTCAAGAATGCCTAAAAATATGTGTAACATCCACCAGTACAGTATGATTTGTTCCTACAAATGAGTACATGTTACATGCAATGACACTTGCTAGACCATGAATAAAACTCTAAAATATTATTCTGATATATTCGAACATAAAAAAAATCTGTTTGACACTATTTATATGAAATGTTCAGAACTGACAAAATCATAGAAGTAGAAAGTAGATTATCGATTGTTAGAGAATGGGAGAAGTCACCCAGGAATGATTGCTAAGAAGCATCATTCATTTTTGATCGAGTACAGTGTCCTGAAATGGTGGTGATGTTTGCATAACTTATAGGTCTACTAAGAACATCTGAGCTTATAAGTTGTGGATAATACCTCAATAGTGCTTTTTACAAACAAAAATCCGGCAATTCTCCCTTCTCCCACCTTCCTAATATTTGAAAATATTTTTCAGGTTTACACTGGACAGTGAATCTTGCTTCTGAAACCTCTGAATTTTGTGAACTTAAGTTCCCAGGAAGAAGCCACACCTGTATTGAACAATTTACAAAGGCTGGCAGACTGGCACTTCAGTGATTGTGGAGGATTGGAATGTTGCAGGGCCAGAGCCAAACTGTTTTGGGCTATCCTTAGCCCTTTACTAGTCATCCATTGCCAACTTCTGTGTCTGACCTAATAGCTGTGACAGTTACCTGAATCTTTTGGGAGCTATATTAGCTTAATAGATTACAGGCTTATACCCACCCAAAAGCTAAGAACATCAAGTCACGTGAGGCCTGTAGCAGAGGTTTCCTTATTTTGCTGCAATCTGCCTACAGGATGCTGCCATTAATGTATATGCTGTTAAGTTTCTTAATATTGAACATTGCTATTTCAGTGAGCAAATGAAAAGACTACAGGTACTTTTCATTCCTTCAGTATGCTGGAGTAAAAAATTACTGCAAATTTTTATGTACACATTTTCGTACAAGCAGATGGAGGGTTGAGGCTGCCCTCAAGGAGTACCACCACTGCCATTCTACTTTTAGAGCAGGCCTATTCTAGAAAATGAGGTCTGTATCACAGAGCTGCAGATGCAGGATAGTTTCACCTAATGCCACACTGAGCTTGAGTCTGACTTGCCCAGTGTTCTTCCAGCTTCCTGGAGCTGGAAGGCTGGAAGCCCGAGGACAGCCCTATCAACGAACGTAAAAACATCCATCGGAGTGTGCATTCCTCACACTGTCAAGAAGCAATTGACGAACTAACCCTCAGTGAAGTTTTGAAAATGGACAAGTAAAAATCAATGAATAAAACTGCAAAGGAAGCCAACAGCAAGCAGAAAGGAGTTGAAGGAAATATGAAGGAATTCCACAGGCTGACTTGCAACAAGCCTTTTCTGATGTAGCCTGGTTCTGAGTGACCTTGTATGTCCAAGCCATGTTTCCCACTTTTCTGAAACTTTCTTTGGGTTTTCTAGTGCCAAGTATCTTAAGGCAGGAGAATGCCACAATTTCAAACTGGACAGTTAAAATTAGTTTTAATAATTTTTGATAACTCTTGAATGTGGCCCCAAGCCTGCAAGACTAGTGCTGTTGGTAACATTTTTTCCTCTTTCTCTCTCTCGCCCCCTCTGTATGTGTGTGTGTTTACTTTGTGCCTTGCTTGCTCAGTCCTGAACTTAATCACTAGGGATCCAGAGAGGAGAGGAGAAGGTGAGGAGAGGAGGGCAGCATCCATCTGCCTGGACCTGATGGATGGGGACACCCATGCACGTCCTCTCTGCTCTTCATGCTTTCAAGATCCTGAGCAGCTGGCATGTTTGAGTCTAATGCTTTGAGGTCATAGAAGTCCGTGTTGAGCACTGGTAATCCACCTGTTTTTCTAATGTGAGTCTTCCTAATGCGGGATAATGGAATAAAGTCACTTAAAAAGAGAAACTCACAACTGGTCAAAATTCAGAGATCAACTGACCAAGGGGCACTTGTTCCCAATCAATACTTTTACAGCACAGCTCCTACAGTTTATGTTTAAGGAACATTGCGGAAGAGGAGGTAGAAAGATCATTAGAGGCAGAGGACTGCAGGAAGACAGTATTTTACCAAAACTAAACTAAAATAAAATAAAGAGGACACAAGAGTGATAGTGTATATTGTGCATCTGGGAGGACTTAGGGGTGAATATAACCAAGACATATTGAAATTCTCTAAAAAATTAATAAAGTGTGTTATTTTTAAAATGGAGATGTAATGTTTATTCCTATTCTCATTCTGTAGGTCAACAAATTAGACCATTTAGTGACACCTGCGCGCACACACACACACACACACACACACACACACACACACACACACACACACACACAGTGTGTGGAATAATTATCCAGTAAATCACAGAGAAGTTCACCATTTCTAAAAAGTATCCGGTCTAAATTACTTGGCAGGCAGTGTAATTAGAAGCAAACATTTTCATGTGATTTTACCACATCATACTGTGTAAGCTTCCCTCATCTTAAACAACAGAAAAGCAGAGGATAGTAACAAATGTGTGGACTTTGACTTCTATTAAAATCATAGAATTACAACCCAACAGAAAACATGAGTTCAATTAAAGTAATGGTAGATCTGCTTCCACCTTCTACCTTTCCTCCGTGCCTCCTCAGGTCATAAGAAACCTTTGAGTCTATACACTGTTTGTCAGGACATCTCTTCAGATGTCAAACTTTGCCCTGTTTCATTCTGCTTCCTGTTCTGAACTGTACTGACATAATGATTGGCAGGAAAGGCCTCATGTCAACAGCCGTGGCTCTATTAACAATTTCTAAAAGGAGTCAGTTTTGCTTGTTCATCATTTCTTACTGGCAGGATACAGAATCTGCCCATCACCTCTCTGTGGCTCCAGAGCTGTCATCATTGTAATCATTTTTTTCTTTCAACAGAATCATTGTCTCCTGCTCTTTTAAAGGCTTCTAATATGACAGCAAAGTTGTGGCATGCTGTCTACCCCAATACATCATTTGGAGCCCAGTATTTCCTTCCCCACCCATGGCAGTAAAATATTGCTACTGAGGAATATGCCTGTATTTCAGATGCCTGTATTAAATAACAAACCTCTTTCCAATCCAAGCTTTGAACAGATTCTTACAAATAATGTTGAGCTTAATGATCAACTTTAAAAATAACGTGTAACATGACAATCATAGAATTTACCTTATCAGCTTTTGTGAAGACCTACCTCATCAAAAGTAGCTCTAAATCACTAAGAGCTCACAGGATGCTAATTAGATAGGACATTTCTTGTATTTGGTTGCCTGATGACATAATATTTGAGGAAGATGAAATTTAAGAGCAAGACCATTTGTGTCAAATATCCATCCATGGTTTACCAGTATTGAACACTTTTATTTGACAAAGGACAAACAGCATCATACTGAAGTGATAACCCACTATACACATATCTAAAATGCAAAGTCCAGATTGCAGTATACACATTGAAAATTTAAAAGCTAATGTCCATATATAAAAGAAAACAATCTATCACAGGTGATGCATGATTCTAAGGAAACAGTGTCTTCCAGGCAGAGCAGGGCTGGTGCACATATTAACTCATAGAGACTGTGCTAGCACACACAAAACTACATAGGTTTAAGCTAGATTTGGGGCCCAGCACTGAGAAAGAGAAGTAGATATGAGTCCCAGCCCTTACCAAGATGCCATATGCAATTTTTCTTAGTTGATTTTCTATTGCACTGAAGAGACACCATGAGAAGGCAATTTATAGAAGAAAGAGTTTATTTGGGAGCTTAAACTTATAGAGGCTGAGTCCATGACCATCATGGAGCAGAGCATAGCAGCAGGAAGGCAGAAATGGTGCTGGAGCAGTAGCTGAGAGTTTACATCCTTATCCACAAACGAGAGACTGAGAGACAGAACTGGGAATGGTATGAGTGACTTTTGAAACCTTAAAGCCAACTCTCAGTGTCACACCTCCTCCAAAAAGGCTGCACCTTTTAATCATTGTCAAACACTTCCACCAACTAGAGACCAAATATATGAGCCTATGGAGAGCAATCTCACTCAAAATACTACACAGCTGAAGCCTATGGGCAAAGGAATAATTAGGGTTTTTTTCCAATGGAGTGTCATTAGGTATATCAACCACATGCCAGAACTGGCTTGATGCCCAGGAGTAATTGGCCAACACAAAATGAACCCTTTCTTTTTCCTTTTATCTTTTCTTCCTTCCTTCCTTCCTTCCTTCCTTCCTTCCTTCCTTCCTTCCTTCCTTCCTTCCTTCCTTCTTTCTTTCTTCCTTTCTTTCTTTCTTTTTCGTGTTTTTTTTAAGAGAGAAGAAGAGCATAAAGTTGGGTTGGTAGGGAGGTAGGGAAGTTCTGGGAGTGGCTAGGAGAGGGAAAACACAATCAAAATATATTGTACAAAAATTTAAGTAAGAAATTAAGAAATGCTGTCTTGAAAAACTTAAAAAAAATGAAAACCTAAATCACATGTGAAATCCATGAGTTTAGCATATACATTCAGGTCTAACTTCTCACTCCTATTAAGGAAGTAAGCTTATCTATGACTTCAAAAGGCATTATCTTTCTCCTCTATAACACAATTCTTGGACAAGCCACTGCCCTTGTCCTTAGTCTGTACCAACCATAGTTAGACTCACATTTATTAGTTAGCACTTCCTAGAATTTTATGGAATAAAATATTTTGGTTGTTTTCCTTCATTCATATATCTCTCTATGAACATATTCTTTCACTGTTTTTGACTAAATAAACTTAGAAGGGTTAAATAGACATGTTGTACAACATGTGGATATTTAACTTTTTTAAATAACAAAGTTCGAAGGTTGTACTGCATTCAATCCCATCAGACATGTGTGAGAATTAGTTTAGTGTTTAGTATGAGTGGGCTTTGCAAGTCTATCTGTTGTAGCCATATGTCATCGAATCTTAGTGTAAATTTGTTTCAGTCTTTATTTAAGTTTATTTAAGTTTGGTTTGAAGGGTTTTGAGATAATGTGGCATGAGTACTATGTCACTGTGTTTTACAAATATTTATTTTCGTTAGTCTCTGCCTTGCATTTTGATTTCCCCGCTCCCCAAAAAAAGGAGAGAGAGAAAGAGCTATATTGTGGAAACAAATATTTCTAATTTTAAACTGTTCGAAGCATGTTTTTGTATGGATTCTGATTCCAAGCCCATGGTTAACAAGACTCTTTTCTAGTTTTCCTTCTCAGTGTGTTACTCTCTGATATTTTGATCATTCTGAGTAAATCGTGAAGTGAAGGTTACGAGCTTTGGCTTGATTTGTTTTTGAAGTTTTTTCAGCACCATGTCTGTGTTTGTGTGTGTGTGTGTGTGTGTGTGTGTGTGTGTGTGTGTGCATTGAAAATACTCCATTTTCATTGATTATCCTTAGAAACTCTGCAAAAAAATAAATAAATTGTTCATATGTGTATGTGACCATTTTTTTTCTTCTATTTTTCTGTCTTCATGCTAATGCAAGTGTGAAATATTCATTATTGAGGCATGTGGGTAAGTCCTGAAATCAAGTTGGGAGAGCCAACTTTGGTTTAATATGTGAAGGTATTCTTAGATGTTATAGATCTTAATTTATATGCCAATATTAGAATTAGTTTACCAGTATCTATAGAAAGAACATCCTGTCATTTTGTCTGAGTTTCTTTTGCATCTAGAAATCAAAATGGTAAGAATATACAACATAACAATCTTGAGTCTTCTAATCCATGATCATCATATATCACGCTATTTCTGTTTTTTTTTTTTTTCATTTCTCTAAGCAGTGTTTTATAGATTTTGGCAAATATTTATCCAAGTTCATTCCTAACTATTTGATTCTAGCTGCAATAGAGAACAGTGTATTTTTTAGTTCATATTGGGGGGGAGGATTTTTGTTGTTTTACAAACAGGGTCTCACTATGTGGCTCAGACTAGACTAGATTTTAACTCTTGAATTTCTCTAATGAATTGTAGTAGGTAGCCATTCCAGATTTGATCTGGAAGTTCCAACCCCCATTGAGGCTTTGGTAACTGTCATGCCTACAAGGTGGGGCCAAGAGAAGGCCCTGAAGACCCGAGATCTGGATGCACTGGCTCTCTTAATCCTCCCAAATATTGAGACTAAAAGAATGCACCTCGAAGAATGGCTTATTTTATTAATTTTATGTTTCTTCTTAATACATAGAATTACATTGATTTTTAATATTGACCCCATTTCATAATTGTTCCAAATTTGTGTGTTGGTTTTGTTGCTTTTTTATGCATTACCTGATTTTCTACATAGACATCAAATGCTTTCTTTCTGAATCTGTTAAAATGGTATATTTATTTTTTAAATTTATGGGTGTGGTAAAACAGAAAGACTTTTAAATTTTTAATCAAACTGAATTTTGGTGGGATAAATTTCTCTGAGTGAAGATATGCTACTTATTACATTAGTTCTTTTATACATTGCTATGTGGGATTGGTTAAAATTTTATTATTTTTGCTACTTAGTTCATGGACAGAAATAGTTCTAATTTTCTATATCAAAACTTTCTGGATATTTTATTTTATCAGTGTAGTACTGGTTTCATAAAATTGCTTGGAAATTATTCCATTCTCCTCTGTTTTCTTGACAGGTCAGTATGAGGTTGTATTTATTTCCCACCTTAAATATTTCTTTGAATTTTCTAGTAAAGCTTTGGCTGACAAGAGTTTCCATTGTAGACATAGTTTCCAATGAATGTGAATGTTCTGTTTGTAACACATATATACCTGCTTAGCATTGGCAGTTTGTGTCTTTCAGGGACTTTTTCCATATGATTTAATTCTTTAGATTTTTGTTGGCAAGATTTAGTAGTAAAATCCTCTCATTACCAATGAAAAGTCTATAAAATCTGTAGGAATCCTTTCTCATTTCTATATTGGTATCTTTCTTTTTCCCTCATAGTCCTGTATACAGGAGAATCATATTTATAGATTCTTCAAGAAAAGTAGCTTTTGGTTTCATTGATCTCCATCATTTATCTGCCCTCTTTGCAATTCCCCATTCTTGGAGGGTAATTTGCCTCTCTTACATTATTGTTCCCAAGTGCTTTAGATTTAAGCTATGTTTCATTTCCTTAGTTGTTAAATTAAAAG
This sequence comes from Peromyscus maniculatus bairdii, assembly GCF_049852395.1. NCBI lineage: Eukaryota > Metazoa > Chordata > Mammalia > Rodentia > Cricetidae > Peromyscus > Peromyscus maniculatus. The sequence continues at coordinate 49,609,114 of NC_134866.1, read as the reverse complement.
TTTAGGTAATTTCTTGTGAACATTTCTACTTTTTCAACAGAAAAATTTAACATTTGTCTCTGGCCATCTTTTCCTATTATCCCCCTCCTCTCTCCCATTTGACACTTTCCACCCCATATAGTCAATTTTCCTTTAACTTTTCCCCCAACAATATTATATTTTTATTCATTATTTGGGAATTCCATTAAAGTGTCCCCTCACTTCCCATTCCTTCCAGATCCACCACCTTCCCCTTGCAAAGAAAGGAAGAGAGAGAGAGAGAGAGGGAGGGAGGGAGGGAGGGAGGGAGGGAGGGAGAGAGGAAGGAAGGAAGGAAGGAAGGAAGGAAGGAAGGAAGGAAGGAAGGAAGGAAGGAAGGAAGGAAGGAAGGAAGGACACCAAGTCCAATTTGTGCTGCCCATATACTCATTGGAGTACGGTCAAACTCCCAGTAGCTAGACCCTTAAAGATAACTGAGTCTTTCTAGAGGCCATGTTGGTGTCCATGATCTGTGCTGCCTCCCAGAAGAGCCCATATTTATGTCCCGGTATGTGTCGCTGCTGGAGGCCATGTTGATGTCTGTGGTCTTTGTTGCTCCCCTTAAATTTAATGTGCACATATGCTTCACTGCATCTGAGATGTGTCCACGTCTTGGTTATTGTTTATAGTGGTGCAATGAACATGTGCATAAGTCGAGTCAATCTTTGAGTGTTTGGAATACAACCAACTCAGTATCATGTATGATCTTCTTAACATGACTTTGAATTCTTATTGTCAGGTTACTATTGAAAAATTTTGCATCTATGTTGGTCATGAAAAATGGTTTTCTTCTTTTATGTGTTCTTATCTACTTTTTACATTAGATTAATATTGGATTGATATTATAAACTTGGTAGGGTTCCTTACCTTTCTGTTAATTGGAATGTTTCAAGAGCCTCAGAGATCACTGCAGCAGATTTTCTTGTCTTGACTGCCACCATCTTAGTCTGATTATTCTCTAATCTCTGACAAATAATCATATTCATATATTTCTCTAGTTATTTATTCTCATAGCTATGATGGCAAAACTATGTTGTTAGTCTATCACAGCTAGAAGTAGAAAATCTGGTGTGTTATTATTATAAATGATTATGTAATCACAATGCTGATTTGTATTAATTTTCAAAGTAACTAAACACTGAAGAAATTATATAAGGCTGTCATAATATTTTCCAAACTCAAGCATCATTTAAAATCCCTTCTTTAATCTGTTACACAAATATTTAAAGAGTATGGATGATATCTTCAGCAATGTTTTATATCAGGCAATATAAACATAAAGAAATATCAAGTCTCTGATCTCTTGAAATCTGTATTCTGTCTCTGAGGCATAGGTATCACATAAATTTGACAATATTGTATAGTGATATATACAATTAAGTAATAGAAGAGTGCAGAAGTGGGATGGATGAGGGGAGGGTACCACTTTATCTAGTATGATGAGAAAAGAACTTCTGTAATGAGGACTTGAGAACAAAAAAACCATATGTGAGCTTATTTAATAAGTAAGGAAAGAATGATCAAGAAACACATTTTCAAGACAAAAAAATAACACTAGTGCTTTTGTAAAGCAGGAAAAATGAAGCAGACTGGAATTAAGTGTAAACAAATTTTAAAAATAGTGCTAGAGAGAGATAAGCATGTGCTAAATTGCATAAAGCTGTTTAGGCTGTGGTTTATGCTTTTAGAATTACTGCCTAGCTGATATTATATACAACGAATCCTAAGGGACAAAAATAGAAACAAATGCACTAGCCACTTAGAAAGCTGATGCAGTATTCAAGCTGTGACGTCCTGGTGGTTCAGTTTTGATGTTAAGTAGCTAAAAGTTACACTTTGAGGGCATAGCCAACAGGGTAGATGGATTTGACAGGGCAGGAGAATGGTTGATTGAAGTACAGAGATGAATTAAAGGCTATTTCCAGGTCATTCACTCAATAACTGCTTTTTTATGGCACATGTTACTGAGATGGAGACTGTAAGTGAACACAGTTTAGATGGAAGTTCCAAATATATTCAGTCTCCAAGCAGAAGTTTCAAGTAGCTAATAGACTGTGTTGGACCACAGAGAAAAAATTATGACTAAAAATAAAGCCTCGTTCATTTGGAATTCCGTAATTCCACTTGCTTTTACCTATTGACACTGTTCTGTTTTGGAAATATTTGGTTTGCATGTCTCTGGATTCCAGCTGCTTACATTTTAGGGTCCTACTGGGGCCTCCAGGCATCTGGGTTTCAATTGAACAGAGGCAGGGATGGAGTGCCCTCTGGTGGGTGAGTGACAGGACTTAAGAGGCTGGGGTATAAACGTGCTAAAAGAAGAATTTACAATTCCCAAACAGGTTTCAGGAAGGATGGTCCTAAGCAAGCAATATATAAATTAGGTTAGCTGTTCAGGAGAATAGCTAGGAACTAGAACACCGAAGAGAATGCATGGAGTATTGGAGAGTTTATGTTCAGTCCCAGGCTGCCGTGCAAGAACACAGAGCCTAGGTTTGTCAATATTGTTCATTTGTTCATTTTTCAGTTAGAATTCTACATTAATATGCTTATATGTAACTACCAAATATTATTAAGATTTAATTTACTATGTGAGTTAAAATCATGTGGTAAAATGAGTTGGTAGATTTGATGGTGAATTGCTGCAACATGTACTATTAGTGTTCTGCTAGAATTGACTATTGGAGAAATCTGGGTAAACAATAGATGAGATCCTTCTGTCTAATCTCATGAAATTTCAGGTCAATTTAAATGAGCACGTATAAGAAACTTGTTCTAACAAATGGTTTTATTGTGGGTCAAATTCATTCCAGAAACCATTACTTTACATTTACCTTGAGGAAGGGATAAAGGGTGTTGCAGGTTTAAACAGTGACTCCTAAAATTCTGCTGTAGGAAGTTAGCTATTGTAAGAGCCTGAATCTTTACACAGCTTTACTGAAAAAGGCGCTCATGCTCCTTTGCTCTAGAGACGAAAGCTGACTCCATCCCCTGGAGGAAAACCCAAGCTAAAGTATTATTCATTGTTGTACAGCTGTAAACTGGCCCAGTAATTGAAAAGATACAGAAATTTAGTAACCCCGAAGGAGTAAATACATTCCATGATGATTTATTTATTTTACCTTATTAGTTAATACAATGGGATAACATACTTTAAATTAGTGTCATTTTATACACGAGTCAATGACAAGTAGACCTTCCAGAACCCATATCCATTTAGTTGTAATTTACTCATAAAAACAATTTCCTTCATATTTCTAGAATATATAATAATGTTTTAAAATGAGGTAATTATTGTTACCTATAGTAGAATTTTTATAATCCATTTTTAAAGTATCAATTATTTTAGAGGAATACAGTCCTATAACTTCAGTATAATGATTATAATCATAATACTACCCATTAAACTGTCATTGATATGATGGGTCCCACTTCTCCTCATTCTCAAACTCGATCTCTATGATTGGTGAAATGTGGAAAAGACCATTGAGAAGGAAAAACAATTAGTGGAGGAGTAAGACAGTGGGTCTTGGCAGTGGAAGCTGAAGTATCAGAAAACACCCTTTGGAACTGCCATCCTCAGCAGCTTTCCTCTGAACCCAGGTTTGTTCCATACTAATATGGAGATTTTGGAATAATGTTTCCATTTCTCCATCCTATAGTTTGATATGGAACCGATGGACAACTAGATATTTGAAAATGACCTGTGGATATCAAAATGTCAGCATTACTACTTATAAAGCTAAATTAGAAACCGTATGAGATAGTGTATTTTCCTCCAATTCTGGCAATGGGATTTCTCTGTCAAGGGCATATTAGGTTGGCATAGTTGGCAAAACAAAACAAAAAACACAGAAAGGATCCTGGTGGGGAGGTTGGGGGGACAAGATGGGCGTCGGAGTTGGAAGAGAAGAGATGCAGGGGAAAAGACTGTAGTTGGAAGTTTTCCTGTGTCCTGTTGGGTCCCACAGCCACACAGACCCAAGTAAACACACAGAGGCTTATATTATTTTTAAACTGTGGTCATGACAGGCTTCTTGCTATCTAGCACTTATATCTTAAATTAACCCATTTCTATAAATCTCTATGTCACCACATGGCCATGGCTTACCGGTCTGCTGGCATGTTGTTCTTTCAGTGGTAGCTGGCTGGCATCTCTCTCTGACTTCTTCCTGTCTATTTTCTGGATTTCCTGCCTTCTTCTAAGCTGTCTTGCCATAGGCCAAATGGCTCTATTTATCAACCAATCAGAGCAACACATATTCAGAGCATACAGAAAGACCTCCCCTTCAGAAGACTGAAGCTGCTAATCCAGGACATGAAGTCTAAGACAACTGAAAAAAACCGTAACATATACAAAGCCTGTCTCAGAATGCCCATCTTAAACAGTGGTGCTTGTTGCACGTGTTTTAGTCCATAAGTGTACTTTGCTTTGATAAATAACAAGTAATTCTTTTTTATAAAGATCCTGTCATATAGAAAAAGCAGAAAGGATCAAGACAAGCTTAAGATCCAAAAAGAATATGTGAATACCACATGATATAAAAATTAATTATATGCATAATTATAATATGACAGTAAATATCACTTAATACTCAATACTCAAATAATCAAAATTTTGTTATTTTATAAATACATACAGTTGTATACTCATATATATGACATAAAATAGATCTTAAAATTGTTGAATTTGAAAAAGTGTCATTTTAGATTTTCTAGTGCATAGTTTTTATGCTTTTCTGCTTTGGTTGTGAGGTCTCTTTTATGAATGAAGACTCCTGAAAAGAAACTATGTCATCAGAGACTGAAGGACTGATTAGAATTTCAGTGTTGTATAGAAACTGGAATTTTGCAGGTTCAAAGGCTAGTTACCTTATCAAGGGCTAGTTCTAACCCTCAGGAGCAGCCATTCCTTGCCCACATCTGTGGAATAACTAACATTCTGTGACTAATGTACTTATTAACTTAGCAAACCACCTGCTTCCACCTACCCAAAAGTTCAGATAGCATCTTGGACCTCTAGAAAAGCTTCCCCATCTCACTGAACCTACCTTTCTGCTGTATCTACCACTAGACTGTATTTTAAATTTGTCTTGATTTATTATTGTTCTTCAAAACTATGAAACTACTTCCATGTTGGAACATGGAATTTGGGATAACCTAAACCTGTGTTCCAAGACCATGGTCACTTAAAATGGCTCCAGAATAAACTACCTTTTATTCCCTTTAAGATAAGATCTATGTTTTTTGCATCAGAACTCCAGCCCTGCTCTAGCAGAACCTTAGAAGATTTAGCCATGGTTGCTTACCAGTTGTTTTTCATAGGACTCTTCTTTATTTTGATAGATTTGTTAATAACTAAGGTTTCAGCTATCAAACAGGCATTGTTCTCACAGGAAACTTAATTGTACTGGGTAGTGTTATTGTACTTCTGCTTGTTCTATATTCTGTTTACTAACTGCTGAGTAACCCCTACCTAGGGCCAAGCCTAGAAATGGCATTAGATCCAGTCTATTGACATATAGAGGAAGCAAAATAACAAAAGCTCACAAAGTGATAAAAGTGCTGTGTAACACCCAATTAGAAAATATAACAGAGGTTTTTTAAAAAATCAATTTGAAAGTCACAGCAACAAAACATTTATTCCAGAGGGCTGTGGTTTTATTGGGATCCAGGACTTCCACACTTTGAGTGGTGAATGTGACAACTGAAACATAACTGTTGAGTCTGAATTACAGGCATTCAGGTAGGTCATGTTTCTAAGGTCTGATGGAAGATTAACACCAGGATGGTCACCAAATACAACCATGCAGAAGAAAGGGAAGAATCTGTAGACCTAAAAACTGCATGAAAGGTAGCAGTCCAACTTATAATCTAAGAACTTAAACTTAGATTCAGAAAGGATGCTGAGGCAACAGAAAACTAACGGTTCCCTCCTCTCTGTATTCCAGAGAGAAGGAAAGTACCAGCTTCTGTTGAAGTAGAGGCATCCTTTATCCCAAGTGAGGAAACTATTGATCTCCTTTAACCAGAAAAGAGAAGCAAAAACATCGACAGTGCATGAGGTGAATCAAAACACCTATACTGTTCACAAGTGTTAGAACCATTCTCTTGGAATATTTTATCCAGATGTCCCTGGATGCTAACACCCCATAGTCTCATATACTTGCAGCCTCAATTACATTTTATTTGACCTTTGAGGATACTAGAGTTGTGTCTGCATTACTGTTAATACCATCTTTAATTCTTAAGAAAGCCGTGGGCAGGTGACAAAATGTAACCCTTTCACTTTCACGATTTGTGTTCAATTTAATGAAAAATTAAATACATACATAAGCTCTTTTCTTCCTCTTAAACCTAGTTTCCTACCTTGAGTACATTAATCACCTTTGTGACTTTTATTGTAACAAAAACATGAGCTTGAATCACTAAACAAAACCAATAATCCAAAATTCAAATTGCAAATCTGAAGATTATTGATAGCCACCTTTATTTTATGTAATTTTCTCCTGGGAAACATCCATCTAAAGCAAAACAAGCATCACTTCTTGCCACTTAAGGATCGGGTCATTTACCAAGCGGTTTGGAGCTCTAAAATGTAACACTGTGTAGAATTAATTCTCTAACAAGGAGACTCCCATCTCTGAATTCCTTTCATTGCCTGATGAATGTCCTAAGGCTGTGTGCTGAAATGACAAGGACTTCAGTGATGGGTAAAAATGAATCAATGATATCCCAGCCAAACGAATAACATTCTGAATACCATAGCAGCCTGTGTACAAGAGTCTACCCTATGGTTAATTTATTAAGACTTCTAAGAAAATATGGTTCAACGAAATGTGCTTTCCTCCCATAAAACTCCAAACTACAAAGTCTATTCTCTACTAGTTTCTTTAGTGTGAAAATTGAGTGGATCATTAACAAAGCTATTTACAATAAGGTCAAACAAATAAATAGAAGATAATTAAAATATGTGTCTTCTACATCTAGATGTTGTTCTTTTTTCATTTTTGAATTTGAGAATCAAGAATCATCCCATGGTCAATTATTAAGTGATAGCAATAAATTGATAAGTTGAGCATTTTACCTTCTATTCCTTCTATATATGGATTATTGAATTATTTCAGTATTTCTACCACATAAGCACAAAATATGAGGCAGGCATATCAGGGCACAAAATCAACAACAGTTTCTGTCATTGTGTAGCTGATATGCCAAAGAGGGAAAATACATAATCAAGATAACAAAAGAGTTTCACAACTTATTAAATAAAGTTAAGTACTCTGAAATAGGTCTCCAGATAAAGGCAAGGGTGTCCATGGAAGGCTTCATCAAAAACTCCTGTTACTGTTTGCAAAAACTCGGGAAGCCTCTTACTCAAATGAGTGTGTGGATGCTTTATCTACTAAGGTAGCATCTATACAAATACAGCAGCAACTCATAATGAGGAAACACCAAACATGTCTGGGATATAAAGATACCTGGTCTTAGCATTTGCATTTTAGACTCTGTCATTGAATCTTACCAAGAATTTGTAGAATGAGACAGTAAGTGAAACAAGCAGAACTCAGTTGAGATTTCAAATCCAGTTCTTACCTTTCTGTGATCTCTTGTGGGTTAATGTTCTGAAGCATTTCTCTGGCTCATCTGTATTATATATTTCTGAATTAAACCAAAATGAGGCAAGCAAAATCCTCTCAATTCATTCCAATTACCTGTTCAGAAATAAAGCAGTTAAAGAAACTGTGTTTTAGATATAGTTTATAAGGCTCAGGTGCCTGATGTAATGTTCCAAGTTCAATTTAAGGCCATACCTGCAATAGTAGGAAATGCACCCAGAGCTTTGCACATACCCATAAGGGAAATGATCTATCACTGATCTACATACCTACTTGCGTGTCTACCTAGTTCTAACAGCAGAACTTGGGTAAGGTATTAGCTATATCCCCTATGACCCCACTTAAAGGCCAATTTCTCATTAAAAAAAAGTTTAACAATATCCTGGTGATACGTTTCCTAAATACTTAGAGATAATAATTTAATATCACATGAATATTTGTTTCTTCATAGTCTTGTTAGTTGTGTATATTAGGAAAAGATGCATCATAGCAACAATTGAAATACTGAGACTTGCAGGCAGGCATGAATTTCAGCATCAGAGTTACACTGCATCTTTGGGCCAATTCCATTGCTACTGCAGAGAAACAATGGAGAAAGGATATTCTTGAATGTATCAATCAGTACTTTTTACCGGCCCAGACTTGTGCTGACTTACATTCTCAGTAACAGAGTACCTTTTAGTGTGAAATAAGTACATGATAGTTAAACTATATATAACATAGAACCTTCTCATTTGAATTTTACAAACAAAATCACTTGACTCCAATGTCAAAGTATTATTAGTGGCATTGAAATGAAAACTTCCTTTCCCTATCAACATTCAACTTCTGTATTCCATCACCCTACAATTCTGGGATAGAGTAGACACAGCATTATAGTGGCCAATCTTATCTGGCTCCTTGCTAGGGTACTAGATAAATTTGTTCCCAACTCAGTTCTGGGAATCAAATTTAGCTCTAGAATCTAGCCATATTTTCTCCTTGTGAGGAAGCATATATACCTGTGAGCCTTGAAATAAATTCACCATAATTTAAAATTTGCACATTGAAGTCATAGCGAATTATAACCATATTTAGAGTGGAATATTTGACTTTGTCTTCCTTCTCTTTTAATGCTGGAAAGAAGCTCACATTAAAAAAAACTATAACGTTGCCCTAATTGTCTTCTATGTTTACTTCTCTCCTTTGAGTAGATTTCTGTCCCTCTGGCTTGAGATATTTTACATTTTTAGGAGATGGAATAAATTTTGAACTGGTTCCATAGATTTTACTGCTATAATTAGAATTTGTGAGGAAGGAAATGTAGAAAGAGAATATTACTTCAAAAACCTCCCTGTCTGAATATTTAGGAAAAAAAGAAGAAATTATGTTTATATATGATTATAAATGCTTAATATTTCAAAATTAGCCCCATATTTTGTGGGGGGTGGGTGAGAACATTGGTTTTTTTTCCCTTATAGAGTTGAATTGAGGGCCACACACGTGCTAGTCATATATTCTTTGCCTGATCTGCATGTCCAGCCTAAGAGACTATTACTTTAAATAGTCAGTATTATCAGTTTACCTCAAGGTGTCATATATTTTATAAGGAAACATTAAAACTCCAGTCTACTTAGTATTATTTACATGGTTTTAGCCTGCTTTTTAATGATACAGTAAAATGTTTATAGCCATTGTTTCAAAATGCATTCAGAAACTGAGTTTAGAAACAGCCACATATGCTACTGGGAGTTTTATCTTGGCCAAACACCAGCATGCAAGTTTGAAAGAATGTCCTTAACAACAAAGAGCTGAGTTATGAAGCCATAAGTATTATCCTAAACTTATATTTTATCCCTCTTGTGGTCTTGGATAATTTTGACTACAATAGTTTCCGTAAATCCAGAAAACAAGCATTTGACTCTCAGAGTTCTCAGAGAATAAGTGAATATGTGTCATCTAGGGCCATAATGTGTAATTGTATCCCCACAATTTTATATTTATTGTTATTATTATTATTTATTATTTTGGTCTTGCATCCAATGCTGATGAGAATCATGTATCAATCAAGAACTGCTTTGTTAAGTGATAGATCAATCCATACAGTTACAGACAGTGTTAGAGAATTCTTCCACACTAACTTAGATGTTTTACCTGAAGGGAATACTGTGTTTGCTCAGTGATATAGTAATGTTGTTACATTAGAATTTTCACTTTTAAATGCAGGCAATGATAGATTTGGAAACAAGAGAACAAAATCCTAAGAAGAGGTGACTATTCCATCAATGCATTGAAACCAGAGCCTGTGACTCTACCAAGGAAATTGTTCTTAGGGCCATGACACAATCCTTGTTAAGCAGGGACCAGATTAATTCTCAGAATCTTAGCCATTTGTCAAGAGTATATAATATAGATATCACTATCATGGAAATAAGCTAAACTGAATAAAATTTTAAAGTAAAATATATCTTTCCACTGTTTTCTTTTTATTTGCTGTGGTCTCTATCTGGAACACAGCTCTCTCAGATTGTTGAATGGTTGATTCCTTATCTATCAGGTCTTCATTTTGAACATCCTTGCTTTTAATTTTTTCAGAGAAAAGTAACAAGTGATATACAGTCCATCGTACTGACTTATTTTATTACTACATCTGTCTTTACTGGAAATTATTAGTGATATTTTATTGTCTATCTGTCTCTACTGGAAATTATTAGTGATATTTTATTGTCTACTGCTTGTTTTCTCTCATTCTTTTACCCGTGATCTCTTTCATTCTTTGTTTTCTGCTTAGAACTCAGGTAGTAATAGCTAAGTATTGGTCACAAAGAATAAAGAAACAAAGGATCTAAATAAGTCAGTATGTGTTTGAATTCCCTTATTCCTGGCAAATTGCCAATTCCTACCTTACAGAAAGTACCACAAAGGGAATATGTCCAAAAACTGTTTCAAATGAGATTCTCATGTTAAACTGAGCCATGAATGCTTTCCCAAATATATTGTAATTTTACAATTAGAGTTCTACCCTTGCTAAAAAAACAAAACAAAAAAACAGCTAAGGTATCATGGCCATTTCCTTAGCTTTTGGTTAGAATGCCGCTATATAGGTTCTGGAGTCATTCCACACAAAAGTCCTTTTTGACTTATATATAAATCTGTATGTGAACTGTTGGGGGGAGGGGAAGCCATGAACAGAGAAGTACACTTGTCCAATATCCTCTTTGGCTAAACGTTTAAAATAAGAAACAAAATATTTAATCAGGGATTTATAAAAGACTATTGTTGAGCTGTGAGAAGAGAATTTTCTCCATATGTGTGAACAGTTCATTGGAGTTTTTTTTCTCTGGAGTTATTTTGTTTTGAGATTTTTTTTTTTTGACGAAAATTCAATTATTTGTTTACCCACTCCTTTCCTCCCTCCAACCACTTGTCCCATTTACCCAACTTTTGCTTCCTCTTGAAACCATGGAATCTTTTCTTTAGTTGACACCCCCACACACACACACACACAATCTTCAGTTCATTTAGTGTTATTTGTATGTAACAGCTTCAGGATTGACCACTTGGTATTGGATATCCAGTTAGAGGGTTCATTTTTGAGGGCAGCTATTTCTCTCAGCATTGCTTAGTTACCTGAAATTCTTTGTCTAGGGATGAGATCAAGTGAGATCTTCCTTCCCCTTTAGTGTTTTGGTGTTTATTGGTAGTGAACCTTTTCTGGTCTTTATTAGGCAGCCGCATCGCTGAGGCATCATGATGAAGTTTCCTTATCATTTCTAGGAGACAGAATCTCAAAGCAGTTTCCTGGTCCTTTGACTCTTACAATTTTTTTATTCCCTCTTCTCCATGTCCCCTGATCCTTAGGTGCAGGGATTGTGTTGTAGACATATCAGTTGGGACTGGGCAACCCACCGTCACTTGTTCTCTGCATCTTGTGATTTTTTTTTTCCATAATGGTCTTCGGTTACAAAGAGACATGAGAGCTACATTTATCTGTGGGTATAAAATAAATATTTAGAATGCAGTTAGGAATTATGCTGGTTTAGCAAATTAACAGCAACAAGTTCTCCTCTGTGACCTATGACTTCCCTATACCTGGTTGGTTAGATTCACACACACAGTACTTATTTCCCTCCTATTTTGTGGACCTGAACCCAGTTAGAGAACTGTAGGTTTCGAGCTGGGCTGCAGTGGCGCACACCTTTAATTCCAGCACTCGGGAGGCAGAGCCAGGCAGATCTCTGTGAGTTCGAGGCCAGCCTGGTTTACATAGTGAGATCCAGAACAGGCACCAAAACTACAGAGAGAAACCCTGTCTCGAAAAACAGAGAGAGAGAGAGAGAGAGAGAGAGAGAGAGAGAGAGAGAGAGAGAGAGAGAGAGAGAGAGAGAACTGTAGGTTTCAACCAAGATATGAACATCTCTCTGCTGTGCCCATCTGGCTATTGTGCCATGCTGGTCATCAATGTGATTCATAGGCATTGCATCTGTGTAGGACTATTGGTAATATCCCTCACTTGAAAGCTTGCCTAGCAGATTAATCTTCCAGCACTATGAAAGGCAGCCCTCACCCTGGTGGTTTCCAGGTCAAACCTAGCTCAGATCCTCTGGGTCTTGTGTCCAAACTTCATAGTGTATTCAGCAATCAGGACTTAGCTTCAGTCTCTGGGAGGTAACCAAGGGCAACAGCCATAGCCAGTATTTTTTGGAGAGTCTCTTGGACCTCCCTAACCAACAACTCAAAAGGTTGTTTTTCATGCTTGATATTAGAGTTTTCATTAGACAGTATTAGACAGGCATAGTATTGTCAGCCAAAGTGGGACAACTTCATTTGAACTATATATGTATCTGCATATGTATATACATAGACACATTACTACATGCAGTTTAGTTTAATAAAGAATGATTCCGTGTGGTTTTTCTTATATCATTATTGTTGTGTTCCCATCCTCCCTGCCCTATCCTTCTGTATTGGCTTCCCTCTAACCACACCCAGTTAAAGCCCCCTATTGAGCTTTACCTCCTTCCTCATTTCAAGTCGCTCTTTTGGTGCATAAGATTCAATGATATTAGAAATCGCAAGGCAAAATTTCCTTTTACCTAACAAATAAGATAATTTAAACAGAGGCTAAGATTGCCACCAATTTTAAAAATTCATTAATTTGCTTGAATTCTAAAACTAATCAAATGTATCTACAAACAATCACAGTTTTAATATCTGCCTTTTGCTGGGACAACCAGAAGTTCATCAAAAAACGTAATTCTACTGAATTATGCTGTCCTAGAAGACTCTGAAATGGTTTTGTTTCTATGACATTTACTTTTAATGGTATAGTATTTTGCAATACTGCCCACAGAACACTAATTGTGAGGAGATGTCAATTTCTGCCACCATTTCCAGACATTTCTAGCATTTATAGCCATTCAATGTTTGGGTATATAGTCAGCTTCCAAAGACTAATATACATATGGAATGAGTCCCATGCTTCAGATTTGCTCTCCTGAATAGAAACTGGTGATTTCCTAAGCTTAATGTGGCACTGTCACAAGCACAGTTCTTGTGTAAGAATTCAAAGCCTAGATCAAAAGTATTTGGAAAAATGCATGTATATTGAACATATATGAGATTTCTTCCTTGTCATTATTTTCTAAAGTATGCACTGTGGCAAGGAGCTCACATACTTTTTAAATTGTATTATGCATTGTAAGTAATTTAGAGATTCAATATCTACAAGTGGATTGCATAGGTTATGGATCAATACAGTGCATTTTGCATAAAGAACTTAGGAATCTACAGATTTTGCTGTCCATATGGGTTGCCAGAAGCACTCTCCCACAGATAACAAAAGGAAAACTGCATGTCCAAAAACCACATTTTTCTGTTCCTGGATCTTGCTTATCTTCCATGCTTGAAATTGCCATTTGACATTTCAAGATCATTTGTTTTGTGAGTAGATGTTAGAGAGTGTAAAGGGATAAAGTAAAAGGCTCTGGCCTATCAAAAATGGAAGCTGAATTCCCAGTTCCCGCCTGAGAATAATTGGCAAGAAAATGCCTAGCATTTTCTCTGGTGCTAGGAATAATGGGTAATAATGCAACATGAAGCTTTATTATTGCTGCTATTCTCTTAGCTTTGTGAAAAAGTAGCCTATCCACTGCTGCAATTACAGAGAACATTTCCCACTTCACTGCACAGCACTGAGCTGTTCTTGCCTCACCACTGGGAATGGAGAGGAGTAGGAGATTTTTCTTTTAACAATAGCACAAGAAAATCATCAGACTGACTCCTAGAACAGGTCATAGGTGATTATCTCATAGACTATAATTGAAATTCCAGATAGTGAGGTCTGAAAATAAGACACAATCCCTCTCAAATCACTGTCCATCTGCCCCAGATTAGTAGACTCATGACACTGTTTAAGAGCACTTTTTCACATTGATAGACGTTTTCTATGTCTTACAATGATACACAATTTCTATGTTTTGAATTAAAAACATTCACTTTGCAAGGTGAACTCTTAAAAGTGTACCTAGAGATCATATAACTATATCATTACATCTATCTTAATAAGGGAACTCCCACGCATTTGCTTTAATAATAACAATCCTAAGTAACTGTGAGATGGCCCAGTGGCTAAGGGAGCTTGTCATGAAGTCTGGTGTTTAATCTCCAGAACCCGTATTGTGAGAGGAGAGAACTGGCTCACAAGAGTGGTCCTCTGTTATGTAATTGTGTGTTGCACATGTTCACACACACACACACACACACACACACACACACACACACACAAATAAAATAAATGTAAATATTAGATTTAATTAACAATTCTAAAATAAATGCCCATGCAAGGAAAACAAACTAGCTTTAAAACCCATCAAAGGTGCAAATATGCTTTTTGAGTGAGTGGTTTTTTTTTACAATTTTATTTGTCTTTTGCTAAAAATTCTTCTTCTTCTAGTATATAAAGCACTCTATTTTTATTATGATAAATAAACCTTTTTAGATAGAGAGTGGACTAACCAGTATCAAACTTTGCCTAGATTGGTGATCACCTAAGATAGGTGTAACCTGTAGCTGCAGTGAGGTTTTTCATGTGTAAAAGCTGATAAAATACTCAAATTCCTTCCAAAATGTCTAAATGAATTATCTGTTTTCATATGACAATTTCTCTGATTTCTGTGGGAACTTACCAGTGTAGGAAAGACTGATATAGCAGAAATAAAATGTGCTAACAAGACTCTGAAGTAATAACATTTATGCCTATTCATAGCTACTGAATCACTATTAATCTTTATTTTTTAAAAATAATAATTTTAAAAATATATTACTCACATAATTTTCCAGTGAATTTAGGAAAGTATGTCTGGTGCATACTCAGGAACAAGGATGATGAAGAGAGAAAATTGGAATATGAGCTACATTTCCACATAATAATCTTTCAGTTTGAAAGCAGGGTTACATCATAAACTCAAAACAGTGTCTTTCTTTCTTCCTTCCTTTCTCCCTTCCTTTCTTTCTCTCTCTCTTTCTTCCTTCCTTCCATCCTTTCTTTTTCCTTCCTTTCTTCCTTCCTTTCTTTTTCCTTCCTTTCTTCCTTCCCTTCTGTTTTAACTAAAAGCTATTGTTGCTGTTATATCTTTTTCTTTTAATATTTTTCTTTTTTATTTTTTTATTGGAACTAGATTCTTTTCTCATATTATATATCTTAATTACCATTTTTTACTCCCTCTATTCCTTCCTATTCCTCCCCACCTTCCCTCCTCTCTGGGTACACTCCATTTTTATCTCTCATTAGAAAAGAGCAGGCTTCTAAGAGATAACCACCAAACATGACAAAGTAAAATATAATAAGATGAAGAAAAAAATATCACATTGAAGTTGGACATGGAAACTAAACAGGAGGAAAACAGTCCTGAGAGCCAGCACAAGCCTGAGAGATCCACTAGTTCTCAGTCAGGAGGCCTATAAAAATACTAAGTTAATAGCTACAATATATGCCCAGAAGACCTGGTAAAGACCACGCAGGCCCTGTGCTTGCTGCTTCAGTCTCTGTGAGCTCGTACGAGCCTTGCTTAGTTGATTCAGGGGGCCTTGTTCTCCTGGTGTCCTCCATCCTTTCTGACTCTAACAATCTTTCTGCCTCCTCTTCCATGGGATTCTCTAAGCTCCAAGGCGAGGGATTTAATAGAGACCTTCAATTTATGGTTTCTCTCTCCTCTGAATAATGTTTAGCTGTGGGGCTGCATTTGTTCCCATCTGCTGCTGGAGGAAGCCTCTCTGATAATGACTGGATAAGAAACTGGTCAATGAGCATAGCATGATATCATTAGGAATCATTTTATTGACTTTTTTTTAATCAGTAGTGTTTTGTTTTACTGTAGGTCTCTGGGACATCTGGGTTGTTGGTGACCAAAGTAGTGTTGGGTATGGGTTCCTTCTCATGGGATGAGCCTTAAGTCAAATCAGACATTTGTTGTCCATTCCCACAAGTTCTGTAGCACCACAGCCTTAGCATATTTTGCAGACAAGGCAGATTATAGGTCAAAGTTTTTAAGACTGGATTGGTGCCCACATTTCTCTTTTGGTAGGCTGCAGAGAACTTTCCCACACCAAGGAGACTAGAACATAGTCTGGTTATCCTTTACTTTATAGCTAATATCCACTTATGAATGATTGCATACAATGTTTGTCTTTCTGGATCTGGGTTACCTCATTCAGGATAAATTTTTTTCTAGTTCCATCCATTTGTCTGCCAATTTCATGAGGTCATTGCTTTTTACTGCTGAGTAATACTCCATTGTAGAAATGCACCACATTTTCTTCATCCATTCTTTGATTGAGGGGCATCTAGGTTGTTTCCTGATTAGGGCAATTGCAATAACACTGCTATGAACATAGTTGAGCAAGTGCCTTTATTACCATCATTTGGGTATATGTCCAAGATTTATATAGCATGGAAACAGAACAACTGTCAACTGAATCACCACTGGGCCAAGGAAGAAATAAAGAAAGAAATTAAAGGCTTCCTAGAATTCAGTGAAAATGAATCCACAATAAATCAAACTTATGGGGTACTATAAAGGCAGTGCTAAGAGAAAAGTTCATAGCACTAAGTTCCTATATAAAGAATTTGGAGAAATCTCACACTAGTGACTTAACAACACACCTGAAAACTCTAGAACAAAAAGAAGCAATCTCACCCAGGAGGAGTAGATGACAGGAAATAATCAAACTGAGGGCTGAAATCAATAAAATAGAAACAAAGAGAGCAATACAAAGAATCAATGAAACGAAGAGTTGGTTCTTTTGAGAAAATCAACAAGATAGTTATCCAAACTAACCAAAAGGCAGAGAGAGAATATCCAAATTAATAAAATCAGAAATGAAAAGGAAGATATAACAACAGACACTGAGGAAACCCAGAGAATCATTAGGTCACACTTCAAAAACCTGTACCCTACAAAATTGGAAAGTCTAAAAGAAATGGACAAGTTTCTTGATAGGTACCACCTACCAGAATTAAATTGAGACCAGAAAAACAATTTAAATAGACCTATGACATCCAAGGAAATAGAAACGGTCATTAAAACTCTCTCAACCAAATAATCCCAGGGCTAGATGGTTTCAGCACAGAATTCTACCAGAATTTCAAAGAAGAGCTAATACCAATACTCTTCAAGTTGTTCCACACAATAGAAACAGAAGGAACATTGCCAAATTCTTTTTATGAGGCCACAGTTACACTGATCCACAAACCATAGGAAGATGCAACAAAGAAAGAGAATTACAAACTAATCTCTCTCATGAACATTCATGCAAAAAAATACTCAATAAAATACTGGCAAACAAAATCCAAAAACACATAAAAAAATCACCCACCTTGATCAAGTAGGCTTCATCCCAGAGGTGCAGGGGTGGTTCAACATACAAAAATCTGTCAATGTAATCCAGCATATAAAAAACTAAAAGAAAAAACCCACATGATCATCTCATTAGATGCTAAAAATGCCTTTGACACAATATAACACCCCTTCATGATAAAGGTTCTGGAGAGATAAGGGATACAAGGAACATACCTAAACATAATAATAGCAATATGCAGAAAACTGACAGCCAGTATCAAATTAAATGGAGAGAAACTCAAAGCAATTCCACTAAAATCAGGAACAAGACAAGGTTGTCTACTCTCTCCATACCTACTCAATATAATACTTGAAGTTCAAGCTGGACCAATAAGACAACTAAAGGAGATTAAGGGGATACAAATTGGAAAGGAAGAAGTCAAACTTTTGCTATTTGCAGATGATACAATAGCAAATACATAAATGACCCCAAAAATTCTACCAGGGATTTCCTACAGCTACTGCTTTAAAGAGAGCTATAGAGCTGCTTCCTCTTGCTTTTATTATACATTCTGATGATATTCTGCTTTCTGCTGAAAATAATAGAATGCTGGAAGAACTGTTTGTTGAAGTAAAAATTGTATTAACCCTTTATAGATTCATATAACTCCTGGTAAAATCCAATGTACTACTCCAATCTTATATTTAGGAAAGTTGATAAAGTGGAAGTTAGGAAGGACACTTTAAAAACTAAAAACTAAATGATTTTTTTAAGAACACTAAGGGACTTGAACTGAGTTTGACCTGTGTTAAAAAATTTCCACACAACTGCAACCTTTAGTTGATGTCCTTAAGAGGAATCCTGATCCTTCTAGAGAATGGACTGAGCTTGCACCTATAGCATTATAGTAGGTGGAAATGGGCTTAGAAATGCTCAGCTTCAGCTTGTTTCAAATCCCAATGCTGTTCCTGCATTGTTGGTTATCTTTTCTCCCAACATCCCACAGGATTGCTCCAGGATGAGGGGTCAATAGAATGGATATCTCTTTATCAGTGCAAAAATAGAGTACCATTTCATATTGTCTTATGGTTGCTGAGTTGGTAATTCTATGTTGTGCAGGTCTTGCACAAAGTGATTATTGGGACAAGAACCAACAAAGATTTTTATTCCTTATGATTAAAAAAAATAGTTGGGATTTTTGTTAAATACCTTGGATGAGTTAGCAATGGCTTTTGCTGTGTACTCCTTTCAAGTTAATAATCATTTTCCTTCCAGCAAACTTACTGATTTTTTCATCAAACATGCTATTTTATTTTCTAAAAGGTCCAGCTTTCAGTTGATAGCCTCTGCACAAATCGTATTTGTAGATGCCACAAAGGATGGTGGGGTGGCCTGGTTTCCAGTGATGCTCCACTGATTTTTTACTCACCCAGGAGCTTCTGCACAACAGATGGAAATGTGTATGATTTACAGCACCTTACAACGTCACCCTCAACCTCTAAATTTACATTCTGATTCGCAATATACAGTGCTGGCAGGGCAGCATCTAGAAACAGTTTTGATTACTTATTCAGGCACCTCAATTCATGATTTATTACAATGCAACAAGAATTGCAGACATGGGAAAATCCAGTTAATTTTGAGAATATTAGGTCACATTCAAATCTTCCAGGACCTTTGTCTGAGGGAAATGCAAAGGCAGAGTCTCCTTTAACACTGTTTCTTTTTCCTAGGAACTCACAACCTAAAACAAAAAAGCACAAGATGCTCATGCATGTTTTCATGAAAATGCTTCAGCATTGAAAAATATTTTTCACTAACTAAAGAGCACACTTGTTCTATATTTAAGAAATGCCCTTCGTGCATAAAAATTCATATAATGTCTCTTGCCTTTTATGCTGTAAGTCCCTGAGTATTATTGCCAAATTATATTTGGGGACGTTAAAATATGTTCATGTCATTGTACACCTATTCATTGCTCCTATCAGGAGAAACAGTTAAAAATGTTACCAACTTTTTACTCAGAGATTTTGATACTTTGGGCCCCTGTAAAATATTAAAAACTAATAATGGTCTGACACACACTACCAAGCCTTTTCAGGAAATTTGCCAACAGTATGCTGTTTGTGGAAAGAGACAGTGGACAACTTAAATGTTATTTAAAAATAAAGGAGGGGGAAGGGGGCAGTGTGGCTACTCTTCATATTTTATCTTTTATTTTATATACTTTATTTAATTTGGGCAAGGATTGCCTTACCACTGCAGAATGTTTTTTGTTTGTTTGTTTATTTTGTTTTGTTTGGCTGCTCTGAAATAATTCAGGGTCACAGTCATTTGGGGAGATCTTAGGTCTGGTCAATAGAATGGCCTGGATTGATTAATTCAATGGAGCCAAGGCCACATTTGTGTTTTTCCTCAGGGTGCTAAAAAGCCAGCGTGGATGCCTGAAAGACTGAACTCAACCTGTACAAGATGGACAAATAGGTTCTAAGGTGTCTGCAGAGGCTATACCTGAGGAAGACAAGAGAAGCCGATGATGGAGTCATTGAGCCAAGAACAGAGTCGGTCAGTCCCTCCACCAACAATGACTTAGATAAGAAACTCTTTAGTGAGGGGAAAGAACTGGAGGAATCTCAGGGGAAGGGTGTGAGGGCAGAATTGCTGTTCCTTGCCGTGTTGTCTTTGTTGAACACATCTGTCACCAGGCATGGGTGACTGATCCTCCTGTGCTTCACTTTGTTAACTGAGAAGAGAATAACATCCCTGTCTATGTTAATGACTCTCAATTTAACTGGAATCAGGTTCATGATCACCTTATAGAATTATGGCTGCATGATGATTTGAGTATTGATGTTTCAGGTCTTGCAAGATGGAAATATTAACTATTCAGTACTCAAAGTTAGATGAATTACCCGCCTCCATTGCTGTGCAAAACCCAGGATAGATTTTTAGTTATTATTTTTCTATCTGTTATTGGACTTCTAAGCTGTGGTCCATAGCAATTTCCCTGGGGATTTTGTTATTGGTTATACTGGGAAGTATAATAGCCTTAAGAATAATTTGCTACTTCATGCCTGCTTTGAAGATTGACTTGCATACCCTGAAATTAAAAAAAAAAATTAAAAAGGGGAAACTGCAGGGAGTCATGGAGTTGGCCTGGTCTGGGTACCTTGAGAGGCATATGTCATAGGCTTTTTAGGTTAGAGTCCTGGTTCTTGGGGCACTGTGTGTATTTAAGTTCCTGAGAAACCATTCAGCACACCTGTGTGTCCTGCATTCCCTAGAAGTCAGTGAAGCATATAGAAGCTTGGCTGGAAAATTAGCCTTATGCTTTAATCTTGTGTACCCTGTATAGCTTGCAAGCATCATTATACCCTAGCAACTACAATTATGTTCTTCCTGACACCAACCATTATATTCTGTTTCTGATATGGGTATAATTGATTGCTTGCAATAAACTTTTCTCAGCCTGTCTTGCTGAGACTTCTTGAACCCAGGCCTGGTTTTCATTCCCCACCAACTGACCGACCATATTAGGAGACCTTGGATCAGTAAGTACTGGTTTATACAGAACTCGAAGTCTAGATTTTAATGTGAGATATGTCCTGTTAATATATCATTTTAAAATTAGAATTAAAAACAAAGCATTACAAGGGACAAAATAAGAAGGAGAGAAAGTTGCAAATATTCCTTACTATTCTCTGCCCATGAATACTCTAACTTGTCTGTCTGTCTCCCCATCCATCTATCTTATCCACCTGTCCATTCTATTTCACTATCTGACTATCTGTCTGTCTGTCTATCATCTGTCTATCTGCCTATCTGCCTATCTATCTATCTATCTATCTATCTATCTATCTATCTATCTATCTATCTATCTATCCATCCACCTACCTACCTACATACATACCCACCTATTTTCCATCTCTGTATAAGCATATTAAATGACAAGATCTTTTTGACATATTATTGTTGATTCTAATTTACAGTGGAACTGAATGACCCAACTACAATGTGAGTGTGCAATAAAATTTCATCTTACAGAATTTAGAATCAGCATGAAAACTGTACTCTGATTATGTCCATGAGAGCTTTTCTAGAAAGGTGTAAGTGAGGAGAGAAGATCTACACCATGGACTGGGATCCTGGGCAGAACAAAAAGGGGAAAGTGAGCTTGGCAGAAGAAAGGGATTCCTTTCTGCTCTTATTGCTAATGCAGTTTAACCAGCTGCCTCATGTTATTGCCATCATGACTACCTAGTAATGGTGGTATACTTTATGTCCAAACTGTGAATCAAAATAAACTCTTCCTGCTTTAAATTGCTTTTGTTAGTTGGTCTGTCACAGCAACAAGAAAACAAATGGCTTTATTTCACATGTCATCTTTTGCTAATTTTGTCAAGATGGGTGCATGCAAAGTCTATTTGTTTTGGAATAAATTTTATGGGGGACATATTTTTCTTTCTTTCTTTTTTTTCCTCCAACATAGTATCTTTATTAATTATTTAGGATATTTGTAAAATGCACCTCAATCACACTCACTTCCCATTTCTTCCTGGTCCACGCCCCACCCTTGTGCCATACCTCCAACAAACAAACACCAAGTTAAATTTGTGTTGCCCATATACTACCATTGGAGCATGGTGAAATTCCCAATGGCCAGTCCCTTAAAGATAACTGAGTCCTTCCCCACCCCCACCCCAGCCAGAAGCCATCATCTGTGAAGAGCTCCACTTCAACATCTTTGTCACAGTTCTTTAAGGACTCTCTTCAGTAGCTTCCTGTCTGGACTGTTTTGTTTTTTTAAAGGGGGCGGGGAGTTATAGTCACAGAAGCCTTCAGCGTCTCTCATTCTCAGATACAGGTGTGCAGTCATTGATAGCACGTCAAAAGAAGCTTTCTGCCCATAGGTACTTCCCTATGATTTTCTAGCATTCAGAAGTGCTAGATAAAGAAACAGTCATTCTTCATCAATCAATATGGTACTCACAAGTACTTCTAGCTTTGAGTATTTCAGTCAGGACACAAGCTGTTTGTGGAGAGATGCAAGAAACCTTGGAATGAGCACAGTGGATCCAGTTCATCCTACCACAGAATCAGAATTAATTTATAGATGCTAGACAGTGGACTTAGCAGGGAAATGGGGAAATTATTTTCTACTCATCCACATACCTTAAATATCTATGGTAGTCATCATTTTTATTTAATGTTTAATAAAATATATCCTGTGTCAAAGATCTGTTCTCCAAATTTTAAATTGATTTTCCCTGGGGTGATTTTTCAGAGCATTTAGAATGGAAATATGTAGCTTCTTACTTCAAAGAGGAAGAACACTTGAATGGTAAGAACTTGTGGCTGGCTTATTCTATCCCTCTGATCTTTCAACTTTAACCCCAATATATAGTTCTGTTTTTTTTTAATAAGACTGTTTAGCAATTCATGTTACACACTAGAACTTTGGCAAACAGCTCAAAGCCCTGGATCACCCTCAGTATTCCCTTCTGTTCTACTGAAATCCCTGTTTAATTGAAGGCAGTCATAGGAACAGGAATTATTTTTAGAATCATGTCTTCTTTTTAAATTTTTAAAAAATGTATTCTTTCATAATTATAAATAATTAATTTTTGCTAAAATGTGATTATATATCATGTATTTTGATCCCATGCCCCCATTATTCTTTATCTCATTTATATTCCCACTGAACCCCTTATGTCCATAAAATACTCCTGCTTTCATATCTTTTTTGGTGACCTACTGCATTAACTGTTGTTGGTTGAAGGACTGGGTGGAGTGTTACTTCCTTAAGTAAGGCAACTCTACCTTAGCAACCATTGATTACCAATAGTGCCTCAGGGAGGGTTGGTACCTCATGAGCTCTTCTTTCATCCACAATGGAACATTGATGGGCCCCAGTTTGTGTGGGTCTTGGTGCAGATGACTATTGGTTGCTTTGGGTCTATGGGTTCAATTGTCAGTCATGTTATGTGAAACTGAGAGTTTCTACAGAAGTCTTTTTTTCTCCTCTGGCTCTTACATTCTTTACACACACTTTTCTAGAATATTCTCTATACCTTGTCAGAAGTGATATAGATGTCTCAATTAAGGATGAGCACTCCATAGTCATTTACTCTCATCATTTTGACTGTTATGAGTGTCTGCATTCACCGATGCCCATTGTAAACAGAACATTCTATGGGCATGCTAAAACATAAATATTTAGAAGGCAGTTGGACAACATGCTCATTACCAAATTTTCAATAGTATATTCCTTTAGGGCTCATTATACATATACCATGCCATAAGTTTTTGAGCAGATTTACAGTACATGGTATGGATCTCCTCCTGTGAAATCAAATCCAATCTTAAAATTTTTGTTTATCCCATAATAGTTGTATCACTGTTATACCAGTGGGCACATCACGCTGAGCAAATTGTGATTGTAGCAGGCGGAGTCCATGGCTAGGTAGGACTATTGATGTTTTTTCTTTTCTAGAAGCCTACCTAGCACCTGCTATCATTATGAAAGCTAGCTAGCGGGGAAGCAGCTTCAAACTCAATCTGAGCCTAATTTCCAAATCTCTGAAATAATGCAAACTTTATCGTAGTGAATGATCTTTTGGATGTCTTTCTGTATTTGATTTGTAAATATTTTGTTGAGAATGTTAATATCTACATTCATCAGGAAGATTGGCCTATCCTTTGTTTGTTGTTGTGCCTTTGTCTGGTTTGAGCATCAGGATAACACGGACTTAGTAAAAATAGTTTGACAGTGCTCCTTCTTTTCCTGTCTGTGCACTAGTTTGAGAAGCACCAAAGTTAGTTCTCAGATGATAGACCTGTCCCTTTTCTATCTCCACTATCACACGATACTTCATCTCTTTGGAAATTTGGAGATTTATAGCATTCCTTGTTTCCAACCTCAACTATTCCTGGGGAATCACTGTGTTTTCTGATGGTTAGTTCCTTCCTTCGTGGTATTTTCTTGGATTTGTAGACCCAGCAATCTGTAACTGTCTGTAGAGGCCACTACATCACAGGGTTGTAAAAGATACCCTCTAAGCTTACTATGAAGATCCAAATCACTTTGATAGAAATTCCGCTTTCAACTTTTTGTCTGGTCATCAAATAATTGAAGTTAATATTATGATTTTTTATAAAATTTGATTCTTTATTCATATGTTACTTCTAAGTGAATTTTTAGGAAAATTTTAGGAGAAATGTGTTTATTTCCTTTTTTCCTAGCTATAATCACGTTCTTTTTTGTTTCTTTCTTTGTTTTTTCTTTGTAGCTTGGTTATCATTTACTTATAGGGTTAATACCCACTTATAAGTGAATACATATCATATTTGTCTTTCTGAGTCTGGGTTACTTCACTCAGGATGATTTTGTTTTAGTTCCATTTTTTTCTACAAATTTTATGTCATATTTTAACAACTGATTAATACTCCATTATGTAAATATACCTCCATTTTCTTTATCCATTCTTCAATTGAGGGACATCTAGGTTGTTTCCAGTTTCTGGCTATTATGAATAAAACCACAGTGAGTATAGTGTCCCTGTGATAGGATAGAGTTAGGATGGAGTATCTTTTGGGTATATGCCCAAGAGTGATATAGCTCTGTCTTGAGGTAGCTCTATTTCTAATTTTCTGAGGAACCATTATATTGATTTCCAAAGTGACTGTGAAAGTTTGTACTCCCACCAGCAATGGAGGAGTGTTACTCTTGCTCCATATCCTCACCATCATGAGCTGTCACTTGTGTTATTGATCTTAGCCATTCTGATAGGTATAAGATAGAATCTCAGAGTAGTTTTTAATTTGCATTTCCCTGATGGCTAATGATGTTGAACATTTTAACTTTAAGTTAAATTTTAAGTGTTTCTTAGCCATTAGAGATTCTTATACTGAAAATTCTTTGTTTAAATCTGTACCCCATTTTAAAATGGATTATTTGGGGCTTTTTGTTTGTTTGTTTTTGTTTTTGATATCTAGTTTCTTGTGTTCCTTATATATTTTGAATATTCATCCTCTATCAAACATGGAGATGGTAAAAATATTTTCCCTTTCTGTAGGCTGCTTTTTTGGATAATTATTTTCTTTTCCCCCCCCTGGTTTCTAATAAAGAAAATGTGTAGCACTTGAAAGGTCTAGATTGGCAATACTACTTGCAAGTTTACCATCATCTAGTTCCTATTGTCCGTTAGAGGAGATATTTCAGGCAAGCTGACTCTTGCATTCAATCAGGACTTTTGAAGTTGAGTGTTCTATCAGCTCTTACACATGAAAAGCTTCATTATAGCTACAGGGTAAACCTATATCATGTGAACACCAATATCAACTTAAAGTTTGCTGCTGTTTAGCCAACCCTCTACTTAAAAAGGTTTATTTATCCAATGAAAATGGAATACTTTATATATTAGAAGATTAATTATAAACCAAAGTATGCTATGTAAATAGGTCAGAAGTCTATACAGTGAAAAATAAATAAATACATCAATAAATACAGTGTCTTAATCAATATAAATATCATACTTGGAAAAGGCAAGTAAAAGTGAGCATATGCAGAGTAAAGAATGAAAGAATGAAATTAACATTTTTCTCTTATGAAGCAATTTTAAGGTACAAATCTTGAGAGTTTTAAGGGAGATTATGCTGTTTTCGTGGTTCCAATGATCCATAGCATTTCCAAGCTAGTGAAAACAAGGGAAAATAAACATATTAACAGGCGTATGGAAGGTGTACATGTTGCTTTTACTCACATTTCTTGATGGAACCTAGCTTTATGACTACAATTAACTAAAGCATGCTAGAAAGAAAAGGAGATGGATAGGGAAGAATAAGAAGAAAGGAAGTGGGAAAAGAAGAAAAGAAAGGAAGGGAGGGAGGGAGGAAGGGAGGGAGGGAGGGAGGGAGGAAGAAAAGAAATACTATATGATAATTATTAAATAATCATTTTCTAGTGAATTAGCTATGGAACCAGTAATAACTCTGAAAACATAATATGTAAAATGATGAAAAAATGCATACCACAAAAACTGAACATCTCATAAAGTCTGAAGAAATTTTGGTTTTAGAGTGGCCTAAAATACAGCACCTCTTATCCTACTTTAAAAGTCATTTTGCTCCCTCTATATCACAAGAGAGAGTCTAATTTCCTGTCTTGTGTATCAGCTATTGGATCAATAGAACGTGACAGAAGTGGTACTCGGTGGCTACTGGGATGAAGTCCTAAGAAGCTGTACAACTTTCAATTTCCTGGAATATTCATTCTCAGGATCTATTACCAGGAGCCAAGCCACCCTGCTGGGGAAGCTGACAAACAGAGGGAACACATGCAGGTTCTTCATTCAGCAACCTACTTGGGCTCCCAGTGTGCAGCCAGCATCAATGAGCAGTATGCTTATTGACCCCTTTAGACACACATCCCAGTCTCCATCTAACACTGTGTGACAATTTACAAAACACATATCCCAGGCCACAATATAGAGTCTTAAGGAATTCTTTTACTTTAAAACTCTTCATTGGAAAGCAGTTTGTTACACAACAATAAATACCCTGGACTGGTCATAAATATTTTCTTTGGAGGTCAAGTAAAATCTATCTTAGTTTCTCTCAGAGTTAAATAATGCATACATTTGTGGTAAAAAAAAAAAAGATACGATTGTCTTTTATTATCATTTTCATATTTAAATTGATTATTTAAATCTGTGATGGAGTGGAGCTATTTGGGGTCCTTGGCTAGAATACCTTTTTCTAATTAACTGTTCATTTTTGTCATCATTAAACCCAAGTATTCCTTAATTCTATCAATGACTTTTTACCTTAATTGGAAAAAAGGGTGTGAGAGTGGATATTAGAAATGTGCTTTAGACGCATGGGACCACAGGCTGTGACCATGTCAGGGGCAGAAAATGACTTTATAACGTCAAATGAAAGAGGAGCGAGCAACGACATAAAGCAAATTTCCCTACCTTGTAATTTTGTCCACCATCTGCTCTATGTTCAATAGTCACAATGAAACCAAAGTTTTACATAGACATAATAGGAATCAACAGATTATTTTACTGTAGATCGTATAGTTCTATGTTCCCATTGTAATATATCTTATTCCTTTTTATTTGTTTTTATTTGTATCTATTTGGGTACCTGTAGTTGGTCAACTACAAGTGAGATGTTAAATGCATAGGGTTTGTATGTGATCATTTCCTCATGAAAGTATCAGCCCTAGGAGATGGTCATGTAATGAGTTTCAATTATTTGTTTGTATGTACTTTCTTAGCATTAACATATCTGCCATTTTCTAGTATCTGTTTGAATAAAGTATCGTCTTTAAATTGAATAAAAATCATTTTCTCATAATTCTTTAAAAAATTCGTTGAAGATGATCATTCTTGAGTTATACATAGATACTTAACCATCTATGTACTCAAATGATCCACACTAGTATTACTTTTCCCTTCATGGATGCAATTCGTTAATGAACTGAATATGATTTTCTCATCACGAGAAAAATAATTTTATTCACTACATGGGTATGACTCTATATGTGTCTCCATGTTTCTGAGAATAATTCATTTCATCTCTTGAAACTGGGAATGCTTTTTCATTCTCCCTTATGTCCCTTCCAGTCTCTTCCCTTGACATTCTATAATTCATTAAGATGGGTCTCTCTGGAGATTCAATTGTTCTAAGAGAGAGATAGGCATTAGAGAGAAACAGGCCCAAACAAACTAGCTGAGATAGTATAATATTGAAAGAGAGCTGTCCTAAAAAAATCAGTGTCATTAAGATTAAGATATCATATTGCTGTGATGTGTTAAATCACAAAAGGAATAAGAAAAATAAACCTCATTTCTTTACACATGCATACAATTTTCAACATTTCAAAGCCAGTAAAATGTGTTTTAAAATACAGTGTATTAAAAAATAATAAAGTAAAATACAGTGTGTGAATACTGAAATTGACTAATAGAAAACATCACTGCCCTTCCTACTAGAGATACCATTGCAAAGCTATTCTGGAATGGCTGAAACTACAAGCTGAATTTATAAAGCCCTTTAGTATTCACATTAATCTTTTTTTTTTAACACCAAGCCTAAATGCTGGCAATATAACTGTAACAGGGGACAATTTCATTTAAGACGGTCATATGATAATTTGGCTTCTAAACATGCCACAGTGGCGCAGGCATCAGAAAGCTTATTGGGCTCTTTGTTCTTCCTCTCCACACAACTGTGGCAATTTCAGTGTCATATGTCATGTGTAAATGCCAGGAAGTCGCCATAGCTCATGGCAGGCAAAGCTAAATGCTGAATGATTTGTCCCATCCTTTAAAAAAAAAAAAAACAGTTCTCCACATGCTACAGCCCATAGAGCACTGCTAATATTATTTTTGTCAGTCAATCTACAAAACTACAAAACCTTGGAGGCTAAATGTAAAAGTAGGTACATTGCAATCCTCTGCAATGTAAGGACCTCCTTTGGCAATAAAGGGGAAAATCAATGTTCTTTAGCAAAAGTAACAACTCCCAGAGTGTAGGGACTTCCTTGTCCCTGGAAAATTAAGGATTTTCTAAGGCAAAAAATAAAGAAGGCCTTTAATTATCTAAAGCCTTATGGAGAACTTTGTCAGGACAGAGCGACAGGGAAATCCTCTGGGTGGCAAAGTGATCAATCATGAAAAGGGAGTTGGACAGGTCAATATATATATAACACTGGCAAGCAGACTTTGATCTATGAGGGAATAACCAACTCTAACTTCCTGTAGTGCTGTGCCAGCTGCCTTGATGGGAAGCAAATGCATGTTTCAATAAACTCCTTAGGTTGGAATTACTATACACAACCAGGACAGTTACTTTTCATTACTGATGACAGCCAGAAAGTGTTGAGATGAGCCTCTAATCAGTGGGGTGAATGTCCTCACAGAAAAAAAATGATGGTCCTTGGGATTCTGTTTATTACTGTTCGTAAAAAGGAAATTTGAATGAATCAGCAATCATTAGCTACTGTAGCTGGCTCTGTGCATATGCTAGAGGTAATCATCTTTTAAAATAATAATAGTGTGTTGGAAGATACAGATGTATATCTTATTTACTTTCTGCGTTGGTATATATTCCAAGATAATCAGGCAGCTGAAATGGAAGCATTACAATGTCAAGGTCAGCCTGGGTAACAAAGCAAGTTCGAAACCAGTCTGGGAAATTTAGTGTGACCTTGTCTCAAAATAGACAGTATAGCAAAAGGAGAGCTAAGGATATAACTCAATTCTCTATAGCTCAGTACTCAGGAGGGGTGGTCCAGTATGCAACACTTAAACCCTAGGGTTCAATTCCCAATACCGTAGAAGTAAATAAATAAGGGAACAGAGAGATAAAGGGAGGGAGGATGTAGAGACAGCTAAAGCAACATGGGAAACATTGTACATTAGTGGGGCACAGGAATTAATTTTAGCCATAAAACAATTCACATAATACCAAGTCTTTATTCTTCTTTATGTTTTTTAAATTTGTCTTTCTATATTGTTATCATTACATTATGGCTAATTCTTTTTGTTACTTTTGGATTTGAGCACAGACATTATATATTTTAAGAACAACGTTACACTGAATTTCTTTCAATGTTGTGTCATATTCAAAATACTCTATTCTGTCAAAATTAATCATCATATTCTCTTATTCAGGTATCATATAAAAATGAAAATAAGAAAATGAAATAAAATTGGAAACATTCTCCTCAGAATATCATTTAGAGGAGATGGGAAAAGATTGCCATAAAAATAGTATAGTTTTAACTCTTGCATAATCATTTAGCTCCTCATTTTTCTCAACTTCAATTAGAAGAGAGGGCTTTGCCAAGCAGTGGTGGAATATAGTTTTCCCTCTCTTCCTATCTCATCCAGATCTACTCCATCTCTCATTAAAAAATAAGAGCCCAGGCAGTGGGACCGGGTCCTGTGCTCAGTGCATGAGCTGGCTGTCTGAAACCTGGGGC
Organism: Peromyscus maniculatus bairdii; assembly: GCF_049852395.1. Taxonomy (NCBI): domain Eukaryota; kingdom Metazoa; phylum Chordata; class Mammalia; order Rodentia; family Cricetidae; genus Peromyscus; species Peromyscus maniculatus. The sequence goes on along the minus strand of NC_134866.1, from coordinate 49,578,664 downwards.
TTATGCAAGGACCCTTGGCTCAGTCTGGGAGGAGGGGACTGGACCTGCCTGGACTGAGTCTACCAGGTTGATCTCAGTCCTCGGGGGGAGGCTTTGCCCTGGAGGAGGTGGGAATGGGGGATGGGCTGGGAGAAGGGGAGGGGGGCGGGATGGGGGAGAACAAGGGAATCCATGGCTGATATGTAGAACTCAATGGTATTGTAAAATAAAATAAAAGGAGGGAAAAAAAAAGAACAGGCTTCTAAGACATAGAAACAAAACCCAACAAAATAAAATATAATAAGCTAAAATGAAAACCTCCAGATCGAAGTTGGACAAGTCAACAGAAAAGAGCCCCAAAGGAAGGCACAAGTATCAGAGACCTATTAATTTACACATTAAGGAGTATCATAACATTACTAAACTGAAAGCTATAGTATATATGCAGATGACCTAGTGCGACCCATGGAGGCCCTGTGCATGCTGTTCAGTCTCTGTGAGTTCCTATGAGCCTTGCTCAGTTCTTTTAGAGGGCCTCGTTCTCGGGGAGGTCTCCATCCCCACTGTCTCTGCACTTTTTGTGCCTCCTCTCTGTGGGGTTCCCCGAGCTCTGAGGAGAAGAATTTGATAGAGACATTTCTTTTGGAGCTGCGTATTCCAAACTCTCTGCTTCTCTGTATTTTGTTTCCAACTGCTTTAGGGATCTTCTCTTTCAGAATACACACACACACACACACACACACACACACACACACACACACACACACACTACATCTTTAATTTCTTCTGATTCCTTCACTCTTGGTTACTTTCTTAGCCTATAGACTGACTTGGTCTCTCTTCATATATATATTATTTCCTTAGGTTGTCAAATATAATGGTTTGCATAAGACAATTACAATATTTCAGTTCTGGAAGGTAAAACCTTAAATCACATTATTGGTATAATTGGTGCTTTCTGTGCACTGTGAGTAGGGCCTGGCCTAGAACTCCTTTCTTGGCTTGTAGAGAGGGGAAAGATGGTCACATTCTACTGTGTCTTCTCTTACTGTCTATCCGCTGTCTATCCTCTGTCTGTATCTATTTCTGTACCCATATATGTGCTCTATTAAGGACAATTGCCATATTGGAATAAGGTCACAGTACTCTAGTACAAGCTCATCAGAATTAATTACATCTGAAATGACCTTATTTGAAAATCACATCACATTTTAAAGTACTGGAATCGAGAATTTGGGTAAGAAAAGGTTCTGAAGTTGAGTGTGGGGTCTCATGACTACTATCTCAGCCTCCAGGAAGCTGAATCAGGAAGACTGAACTTTTATGGCCAACCTGGGCTACATAGTGAGATGCTTTCTTAAAAACAAAGCAGAAAAAAGGAAATATTGTGATATCTTAATTTTTATTTTAGGCCAAAGATGAAGGAAACGAGAAATTTTAGCCAACTACTTTGGGACAAACCAATTAAACCTAGAGACAGTTCTGTGTCCCTAAGCCTGTATCAACCTTAACTTTAAAACCCCAGGTTAGGTGTCATGGCTTCTTGCTTACAACCCAGCCACTCAAGCAGCCGTAAGCACTTGTCTTAAGGAATGAGTTCTTATTTTAAGGCTCTGTTAGTTTGTGTTGTTCCCCTCTCTCCATTCTCTAATGCTAGGACGTTCTAACAAGTCACTTATGCTTTTCCCTCCCACATTCTAATAAAATGCTAAGATTTTTCTGAAATGTTTGTAACTGCTACTTGGTCTTACTTCTATTGGTTCAAACATTTGACCCCAGAACTGGTCCTTTATTTCTGACTGGATTTGTTAGAGCTCAATCAGCCTTTGTATTTTGGAGAACTACTGGTGTCTATAATTTTGATTTAACAACTGTAATATAGGAATTTTGGAAGGACACAGTTCAACCTGTAATCCCTTCCTAAGTAGTCTTTTCATCCTTTGAACTGGTATGCCTGCTTTTAATTTCTGATTAATGCAAAATTTCTTGAAAGTAGATATAATTATTAGTTCTGCAGAGTTTCCCAGAACACAATTATATCCAATTTCTCCCTTTGATCTTATGGTAACATCATGAGATAGTGCACAGTGAAGGATGTTACACCATCATGAACAGAAGAAGCAGCAAAGGCTTAGAGATTTCAGACCAAAAGATTAGGGGCAAATGAGTGGTGAAATCAGGGCACAAGTTCACTGACCCTCAAAGTTCCAAGATGTTTTCAGTATATCCTCACCTACCCTCTTCATTATACTGACTTCATATCTTGCAGCTTTGCATGGTGTGTGCGTGTGTGTGTGTGTGTGTGTGTGTGTGTGTGTGTGTGTGTGTGTGAGAGAGAGAGAGAGAGAGAGAGAGAGAGAGAGAGAGAGAGAGAAAATGTGAGAGAATGTGGTCTGTATTATTGCTCTAAAAGCATAAACAAGGTCAAAGAAGCTTCTCAAAAAGTCTTAGGGAAAATTCACAGCAAGCCAGAAAGGATCATGCTGACTTGCTTACCACACAGCTTATTGGACTCATTGCTTTGCAAACCCTTCCTTGCCATCTCTAGTAGCCTTTCACTTCACAGAAACACTTTAGAAATTATATATCTCTGTATGTTTCAAATTCTTTCTTCATACTAATGCATTATGACCCCATTGTCCTAATATCAATATATGGAGTATCTGTCTTATAAACACCATACACCATGTTCTAATCTACAACTCTTCAGAGATCATCTACCCAGAATGGGAGACAAGGCAATAGCATATTTTATCTACTACAATCACGCTTTTGTATTGAATTCAGTAGTGTCTGTAGAGTGAGAAAGGTAAGTTATTTTGCTTTTTTTTATTCTCTTATATATTACATCTCAATTAGTTTCCTCTTTTTCCACTTTTCCAAGTCCTTCCCCACAATCTCCCTTCTTCCCCCAGATCCACTCTTCAATTTCCCTTAAGAAAATAATTCTACCCAGGGATATCAACTGAACATGGCATAACAATTTGCAAAAAGACAAGGCACAAACCTTCATATCAAAGCTGGATGGGACAACCCAGTAGTAGGAAAGGGGCCTCAAGAGCAGGCATTAGAGTCAGAGACAGCCCCCACTTCCACTGTTGAGAGACCTACAAGAACACCAAGCTATATGACCATAATATATATGCAGAGGACCTATCTCAGGCCCATACAGGCTCCATGATTGCTGCTTCAGTCTCAGTGAGTTTCTATGAGCCATGCTTAGTTGATTCTGTGGGTCATGTTCTTGTGGCAGTCTCAACCCTTTGACTCCTACAATTTTTTCTCTCCCCTCTTCTGTGAGGTTTCCCTGGATTCACATAATGTTTGGCTGAGGGTCTCTACATCTGCTCCCATTAGTTGCTGTATGAAGCCTCTCTGATGATGATTATGCTAGGCTACAATCTAAGAGTTTAACAGAATATCATTAGGAAGCATTTCATTGACTTTTGTTGTTGTTGTTTTGGCCAGTCCTGTTTGTTTCTATCTTAGATCTCTGGGCTATCCAGCTTCTTGTTCCTGGCCAACCAAGAAATATTAGGCATGGGCTCCCTCTCGTGACATGGGCCTCAATTTGGACTGGTCTTTGTTTGGCTGCTCCCACAAGTTCTGCACCATTACCCCTGCATATCTTGCAGATAAGAGAGATTGTAGGCTGAAAGTTTTGTGGCTGGGTTGACATCCTAGTGCCACCACTGTGATCCTTGCCTGGTTACAGAAGATGTTGATTGAGGCTCCATTCCTCTGTTACTAGAAGTCTTCACTAGGATCATCCTTGCTGTGGGATGTCCTGTATGTTGTGAATATATGTTGCTATGATTGATTGATAAATAAAACACTGATTGGCTAGTAGCCAAGCAGGAAGCATAGGATAGGCATAGGTGGGACAGAGAAGAGAGGCTGGAAGGTGGAAGCGCGTCCAGGGAGCAACATGTAAAGACAGGTAAAGCCACGGAACACAAAGCGACATGTAGATTAGCAGAAATGGGCTGAGTTAAGTGTAAGAGCTAGTCAGTGGTAGGCCTGAGCTAATGGCCCAGCAGTTTAATTAATATACATTTCTGAGTGATTATTTTATAAGTGGTTGAGGGGTCCGTGGTGCTGGGAAGGACTGGAGAAAACTCCAACTGCACATCCTCATTGATTCCAGGGAGTTTTCACTGTACTAAGTTTCCAAATCACCCCTTCAAATGCTCCCCAGTTCCAGTCATCTGTAGAAGATAGAACTGGGAAAGTTATCTTATTTTTATTCTTGGTAGTTTGTATGAAAATCTCCAGACTCATGAATTAGTATCACAATTGCAAGTTAACTAGGAAAAATATCTGTCGGGGACAAGGACGGAATCTCTAGTTAGTGGAAAAATACAGACCACCCCCCCAATAAGAGAGGGAACTAGATCAGCTTATAGTCAGGTTGCCTAGCAACAGGACATTGAGTCAGAGCCCTTGACCCTCTCAACCCTGTAAACATCCTATACAAACATCCTGTTAGCTTGCCCCACCTTATGCAGATGACAGCTTCTTGCTCCCCCCACCCTGCAGGAACTATATAAACCCTTCTGGAGGAAATAAAGTTGCACCTTGATCAGAATCTAGACTTGGTGTATTTTCCTTTGTATCTCCTGTCCCTACATTCCCTCCTTAGGGTGGTCGAGAACCTGTTGTAGCCCTGAAGGCGGGGAAAGTATCATTAGAAGTTCCCTAAAAATGAGAAGTCATGACGGAGTGTGTGTTGAAGGAAGACTTGTTAAAACAGCAGCCCAAGTTAAAGTTAGCTCTTTATATTATTTATAAAATCAGATGTTTATATACAACTCAGCTCTAGGATGTGTGCTGGAACAGCATACCAAAAGGACAGGCACTGTTTATATTTCTGCTACTTCATTGTCAATATTTAACAGACAACCTTGGCTAGAGAAGATGCTCAAAAGTATTTATTAAATTGATAAATGAGTTTGAATGCTATTGTGTAGCTATAGAAATGGAGTTTTAAAGAAAGTAGACTTCTATACATGAATAGAATGAAAATTTTAAATTTATTCTTCTCTTTAAATTGGCTAGAGTTTTAACTATTTTATCCTCTTATTTAGCCATCAATGGAATTATTAATTGCTTTTTTACTTGAAATAAATTTTACTTTCCCAAATAAGCAAGGTATATGATAGGACTATACTACATAAACATTGAAGATGCATATTTACATACATACTTATGCATATGTGTGTGGTTTATATGACATACACACAATGACAATGGAAAACATAAAGAAAGAGGTATCAACAGGGTACCATAGGAAATGAAAAATACGAGAGACAAAAACATGCTTCCATTGAAGATATCAGTCAAGAAGCTCATGCTGTCTTCACTCTCTTCAGATTCTTATTCAAATAGCATTACAGGTTCACATAAATGAGCATGTGAATGTAAAGAAAACAGTCTATGAAACAGAAGCCTTTGCTTTCCTTTTGGACAAGCTTTTGGCCAGAAGTGAAGGGGGTTAGAAATTGATTTCTGCTCTAGAGACATCACTGATAAACCCTTAGGCACTCATTTTCCATTCTGCAAATGAAAAGAAAAAATAATGTCACAGAGAGATGTTCTCTTTGCTATCACAGTCCTTAACTGGTTTTAAACTTCAAAATAGCATTTTATATCTATTAAAATGCCTTAGTTGAATCTCATATTTTCATTCTTTAAAATTTATGTATGCACATATTAATATAATTATTATATAAATATTTGCATATGATAATTATTAAATATTAGCAATATATGTATACTGTAACCAAATACTGCCAATAAAATATTTAAATCAAGATTAACCTGACACCATAAACACTTAAAGAAAACACGATGTTAAGCATTATGTTAAAAGTCATATTTGCAACATCCTTTAAAACCTTCATTTCTAACAAACACTTTATAGCCTCACCTCTTGACACTCATAAGAGTCTGTAGAGAAGTAATCAGTGGTCTAGTTTATAAATGAGAAAACAAAGGATATATCAGTTGATTTCACAAAAGTCACTCAGCTGAGTCCTGGTCCGTGATACCAGTGTGCTTTCTCACATACTATAACTATGTCACCCTCTAAGGAAGGGTACACAGCCTGCTGGAGAAGTCTAAGTCCTTTGTGAGAATATCATCAGTCTAGGCCTCAGGAGGATCAGTTCTGTAGGGCACCAGTGTCCTCAAAACTGAGAGATTAACTGCAATCCCAATCAGAGTCCTGGGGGAAATGTTTATAGGAACCAGTAAATTCTAAATTTTATGGGCAAAGGTATATTTGATCCATAAACTTCTTTAAAACTGTATTTATTTGGTTTTGGTACTGATGATGGAATACAGGGCCTTGTGCATTTCAGGCAAGTTCTCTACTGCTGAGCCATGCTTCCAGCTGAATGAATGAGCTTTTTGAAAAACACATGTTCCCTAGGAAATTCTGACTTTAGTAGGGGAGACATGTTAATGGTTTATGCTGTGTAAAATATTCATTTTAAGACATTATTTTTTAAATTTATTATTAATATTAAATTGTTTAATCTTCTGACATCTTTGTTACAATATTTTTTCAGAAGATGTATGTGGACAATACAATTCGAAATATAGATACATATACATACACATAGGTATATACATATACATATGTAGCTAGAGTTTTCCTGCTTTGCCCACAGTCAGGACAAATCTTTGTCACCCGCCAGTCCCACAGCCGCTCAGACCCAACCAAGTAAACACAGAGACTTATATTGCTTACAAACTGTATGGCCGTGGCAGGCTTCTTGCTAACTGTTCTTTTATCTTAAATTAATCCATTTCCATAAGTCTATACCTTGCCACGTGGCTGGTGGCTTACCGGCAACTTCACATGCTGCTGGTCATGGCGGCTGCTGGCGGTGTCTCTCCGCCTCAGCCTTCCGCTTCCCAGAATTCTCCTCTCTCCTTGTCCCACCTACTTCCTGCCTGGCCACTGGCCAATCAGTGTTTTATTTATTGACCAATCAGAGCAATTTGACATACAGACCATCCCACAGCACTTCCCCTTTCTTTTTTTTTAAAAGGAAGGTTTTAACTTTTACACATCTCCAAAGTCAGCTTGGTATATTTGGGAATTTGGGCGTAGCTTCTCTTACTACTTCCTGCTGGAGGGGGGCGCTGTATCTTATGGGGACACAAAGAAAATTTTAGGATCATGGAATAGTCCGTGAGGCTGTATCGTCTGGGCCAGTTGCCTTGAAACGATTCTGGATGTTGGATCATCTGGGCCATGGTGTCATCAGAGACCTTTCAGGTGGTCTTGGCTGGTCAAACCTGATGTATCTTAATCTGGAACAAATCCATAGCCTCTGGCTTTCTGTGGAAACAAAAGCAGAGTCTCCTTTCCAAAGCAACATATCCTTACATCCAAATTTTGAAGTTAAGGTACCTTTAAAATACACATTTTGGCATAACTCAACAGCTTTTGCAATCAAATGTTTCTCTTCAGTTACGAATATCAAAGAGAACATAATCCAGATTCTCTGTTTGGTAGCCATCTCTATGTGGCTTATGTTTTATATTACCTTGAGCCTATTGCTTTAAACTGCAGCCTTCTAAGCCTGAAACGGCGCTGTGGCTGCTGGCTCCTCCCACTTCAGCTTCCCAACATGGCGGTGGTACGTTTTCCGCCAGCTCTGGGAGCCATCGTGGGTCTATGCTTTTATCCAAGTAGCGTGTAGCCCAGAAACCTCTTTTTTTGTTTTGTACTAGCAAAGGCTAAATCCACCACACACCTTAATGTGCCACTTGCAGAGGCCTCATTCCCGCCATACTGCAGATCGAGCGCACACACCAGGAACCCGCCAGTAACTCAAACCGGCAGCTGCTGCTCATTTGAGAGAGACAATTAGGAAGCTGTTTTTAGCTCCGTTTTAGAATCTTTTCTCAGGTTTTAGGTGGAAACTCTTGCCCTCTCGTTGGGCGCCATTTGTAGATGTAACCAACCGTCTTATTAAATAAGAAACACAGAAACAATGTAAAAGAGAAAGCCGAGAGGTCAGAGCTCAGAGCTAAAATCTCACCCTTCCTCCTGCTGTCCCAGCTTCGCGAAAAGAGACCTACTTCCTGTCGGTTCGTATTTTTAAAGTAGGTTGTTCTGCCTTCTCATTGGTTGTAAACCCAAACACATGACTGCCTCGTCACTGTCTGAATGTACAACCCCCTAGGTCTTAAAGGCATATGTCTCCAATGCTGGCTGTATCCCTGAACACACAGAGATCTTATGGGATTAAAGGCGCGTGCCGCCACCGCCACACTCTTGCTATGGCTCTAATAGCTCTGACCCCCAGACAACTTTATTTATTAACATACAATCAAATTAATATTTCAGTACAAATCAAAATAATATTTCAATACAATTAGATTACCACCACATTTCCCCTTTTCTATTTTAATAAAAAGAAAAAAAGCAAAAGGTTATGACTAACAAAAGAAAAACTATATACAAAAGTACAATAACTATATACAATATATACAAGTAATAAATACCTAAACAGGTATTTGACGAATCAGAGAAAATAATTCCATTATCTATCCTATTTTGATAATTCCAAGATGTATCTAATGTACTTTCTATCCTAATTAATTTTCAACTATAACTAACTAATCTTCAACCATAACTAACTAATCTTCAACTCCCTCAGAGACCCAAGAAGGGAATAATAGTAGCTAACAAAAATAAAAACAGGAAGTGCATGCAAGCAACTTCCAAAAAATTTTGTGAGTTGACAGAAACAGCCAGCTGCCTGGGCAGTCACCTGAGGTTTCTCCGCAGTGTTGGGGCATCATCTTCAGCCTATAGGCTTAGTGTATCTGACAGACTCATTTGTGAAGTAGGATGTACACAAGGTCAACAGTTCAACCTCACATTGGGTGAGAGCAGTCCACGTACCAGAAACACCTGAATTCCACTAGTGTCCTGTCATGATTCAGGATTTTAAATTCTGGAAATTGTTGACAGTTTTTTAATTCAGCTGTCCATTCTTCTTGGCTGTGTATATATGGCTTCATCTCAGCATCCCCTTCTTCTCCACATCCCTCTATTAAATGCCAGTCTACTTTTGAGAGGCATGAGCTTTCAGCTGCTGTTCCATTGTACAACAGAATCCATCGGCCCTCTGCCTGTTAAGCTGCCTTCGAAGAAAAGGGCACCGTACCTTTTCCGGATGCGAAGGCCACTTCAGGGATGGGGCCATATTGTCCTGGCCTCAGAAGATGCCTTTTGATAAAGCCATAACCACACTTGTTTTGGCAAGAATCAGTAGTCCCTTGTTTCGTGATCTGTCTGTCCATTTTGTCCTGTTGATTCGAGGATACTTTGTTGTCCAGTGGCTAACTTTTGCCAGAATGAAAGTTGACTCCATATGCAGTTTCTTCAATGCCCATATTTTCTCTAAAGTAGATTGGTACTGCCAGGAGCCGACATGTCTCAAAAAAGAAAAATTTTCTAAGTTATTAAAACATTTTAAATGCCATATTCTGTAGATCTCTGAAGGGTTTGAAGATGACCTGTCTAAAACATCTCTGCTCAATTTTTAAAACATATCCAATATGACTACAAGTTCTATGATAATGTCTAACTACTAGCTTTCATTTCTTTATATCCTAATAGTTGATAATAATAACATTCAAGGATCAGAAATTTGCATTACATTGTTAAATGGATGGAATAAATACAATTAGAAATATACATATAGCATTTTCTAACAATATCAGTTTCAAATTTGTGTACAATATAAAACAATTCAATCCAATGTAAAGTATTTAAAACTAGTAATTGTCTTTTTCTTTTCTTTCTTTCTCTTTTTTTTTTTTAAACAAGAACCTTAAATCTAATCTCCTTTGCTTAGCCTTTTTCCTAACCCTTGACAATAACTTGTAACCAACCCCCCTAAATACTGAAAATTATCCCAGACCCAAAACCCATTAAAAAGACCAAAAAACCACCCGCCCCACACCACCTCTTTGGGAATGTGGGCGTCGTATTCTTAAAATTGCTTCCTGCTGGGTATGGGCGAAGTTTTCTTTATCCTGAAAGAAAAATTTTAGGTTAATTGTCAAATTCTAGGAGAGGTAACTATATCCTTCATTATCCAGTCTGTGTATAATGCCAAAGTTGAGGGTTTATCTCAAGTCCTTATTCAAGTAGTCTTTGAGACTGGATCATCTCAGCTAGTCATCTCAAATTTGCTCTGAGCACCTTGTAGTTCAAAGCTGATCTGTGGATGATGTTTGTCAGCTTAATGATATTATTATTGTCCACGTGGAATTGTTGTTGTTGTGGGGCCCCATCTTCTTTCTGGAGACTTCAGTTGATGTTAGGCCTGGCCATGATTTCCTGCAGAAAACTGATAAGAGACTCGAACACAAAAACATATATATGCAGCTAGCCTTTTTTCTAGAATTAGTTAGTACTCTATGTGACCATTCATATCTTAACAAAGTTTAAAATGTATATATATATATTAATCTTGTAAATTTTGATATAAAATTTATACTTTGAGAACAGTTTAAAGAATCAGAATAGAATCAAAGATTTGAGATTAGTAATAGAATAGTCCCTTAATTAATTTTGCTTTTGTCCTGTACCATAGCAGAAATGGCTCTTATTCTGGCATGATACAGGGAGTTTGCATTTTCCTTTTAACAACATGCTTGATTTTAAAGAAGGAGAGAGCCATTCTCCAACTCCAAAGTCAGCTTTAAATTTTAATTGAACTGGGACTGTTAGAAGACCAATAGTGTTAAATCTTTAGAGAAAAGCAGAAACAAACATTTAGGAAGACATAAAATTTTTTTAGATAATATATACCCATACATCGTTTCACTCTGTTTCTTGGGATAGATGATTTGTCCCTTTTCTTCAGTTGTCTCATTTGTCCAGTGTTCTTCAGATTCCTTAACCTTCATTCTCCTAAAAGACAAAAACAAAAACCTTTCCCCAAGACTAATTTTGGGGATGTTCCTTTTTGGCAAGTTATTATCTGATGAAATGAAAAGGCATGTTTTATTGATACAAGTTAGTTTAAATTGGATGTTCATGCTGGTTGATGAACTATCACCTCCTCTAATTAAGAGGTCTCTCTTGTTCAAATCGAACCTTTATCAATTTTGATGGTACCCACAGCTTATCTTCTCCTGTAGAAACAAAAGCAAAACCACGTCCCCAATGTAATACATACCCTGGTTTCCATTCTGAGGTCAGCACATCCTTAAAGTATATAGGCTGATTTAATTCTGTAGTTTTTTCTATTATCCAATGTCTCTCTGCAGCTGTTGTTCCTTTCTCATTGGCATTCAGAAAATTCAAAGTTAGAAGAGCATTATGCAGTCTATTTCTGGGGGTTTTTGTTACCCATTTCTGTTTATTTAGCATATCCTTTAGAGTTCTGTTTGATCTTTCTATAACTGCTTGACCTGTAGGATTATGTGGTATGCCTGTAATATGCTTTATATTGTAATAAGCAAAAAACTGTTTCATTTTAACAGAGACATATGATGGAGCATTGTCAGTTTTGATTTGTGCAGGTATACCCATGATGGCCATAACTTCTAGCAAATGAGTGATTACAGAATCAGCTTTTTCAGAACTCAAAGCAGTTGCCCATTGAAATCCTGAATAAGTATCGATAGTGTGGTGTACATATTTCAATTTTCCAAATTCTGCAAAGTGAAACACGTCCATCTGCCAGATTTCATTTCTCTGAGTACCCTTTGGGTTACATCCTGCTGGTAATGGCGTCTGATTGTAGAAGGAACAAGTAGGACATTTCTTTATTATTTCTTTGGCTTGTTGCCAGGTTATGGAAAAATCCTTTTTTAAACCTTTACTATTAACGTGATGTTTTTTATGAAATTCTGAGGCCTCCAGCACATTTCCTATCAATAATTTATCAATCTCTTCATTGCCTTGTGCTAGAGGGCCTGGCAGACCAGTATGGGATCGAATGTGAGTTATATATAAAGGATGATTCCTTTTCCTGATTGTATCTTGTAATTGAATAAATAGTGAAGTTAATTCTGAAGCATCAGGGATAAATTCTGCAGTCTCAATATGTAACACCACTCTTTCAGCATACTGAGAGTCAGTTACTATGTTGAGAGGTTCTGAAAAATCCATTAATACCAACAGAATAGCATACAATTCTGATTTTTGCACTGAATTATACGGACTTTGAACCACTTTACTTAAATTTTCTGATTTGTAACCTGCCTTTCCTTCTTTGTTGGCATCTGTATAAAATGTACGAACTCCAGATATGGGTTTTTGCCGTACAATTCGAGGCAAGATCCATTCAGCTCTCTTTATAAGATCAATTCTATTGCTTTTGGGATATTTGCTGTTAATTTCTCCCAAAAAATTACTGCAAGCTCTTTGCCAAGGTTCACTTTCTGTCCATAATTTTTCAATGTCCTCCTTAGTTAATGGTACGACAATTTCTGCTGGGTCTATGCCTGCTAATTGACGAAGTCTCAATTTTCCTTTGTAAATCAAGTCAGAGATTTTTTCCACATAAGTTTTTAATTTTTTATTTGGTTTATTTGGTAAAAATATCCATTCCAATATAATATCTTCCCTCTGCATTAATATTCCAGTAGGAGAACGCCTAGAAGGTAAGATAACCAAAATGCAATCTAGCTTTGGATCAATACGATTCACGTGTCCTTCATGCACTTTCTTTTCTACCAATGCTAATTCTTTCTCAGCTTCAGGTGATAATTCTCTTGGACTATTTAAGTCCTTGTCACCTTCTAAGGTTTTGAACAAATTAGTCAGTTCATCATTTTTTACCCCAACAATAGTTCGTAGATGAGAAATATCTCCAAATAATCTTTGAAAGTCATTAAGAGTCTGTAGTCTATCTCTCCGAATTTGCACCTTTTGGGGTCTAATTTTTTGTAGCTCTATTTTATATCCTAAATAATTAATAGAATCTCCTCTTTGTATCTTTTCAGGAGCAATTTGTAATCCCCAGCAAGGCAAAATTTTCTTTACTTCTTCAAACATTATTTCTAAAGTATCTGCATTTGAGTCAGCTAGTAAAATATCGTCCATATAATGATAAATTATAGATTTAGGAAATTTTTTACGTATCACTTCCAATGGCTGTTGTACAAAATATTGGCACAGAGTTGGGCTATTCAACATTCCCTGTGGGAGGACCCTCCATTGAAATCTTTTAACCGGTTGAGAATTATTATAAGTAGGCACTGTAAAAGCAAATCTTTCTCTGTCTTTTTCTTGTAAGGGTATTGAAAAGAAACAGTCTTTTAAATCAATAACTATGAGAGGCCATCCTTTTGGTAACAGAGTAGGCAAAGGCATCCCAGATTGTAGAGAACCCATTGGCTGAATTAGTTTGTTAATTGCCCTAAGGTCTGTTACCATTCTCCATTTACCAGATTTCTTTTTAATAACAAATACAGGAGAATTCCAAGGGCTGGTTGATTCTTCAATATGCTGAGCATTTAACTGTTCTTCTACCAGCTCTTCTAAAGCCTGGAGTTTCTCTGTTGTTAAAGGCCATTGCTGGACCCATACAGGCTTGTCTGTTAACCATTTTAAAGGTAGAGCTGTTGGTGTCTTTGGAAGATCATCAGTTATTGTGCCCTGTTCTTGTATAATATGGATGGCTGGTGACCACTCATTAGAACAATATCTTCTAATATTTCTCTCAGTAACATGTGCTAGTTTATGATTTGTTTCTGAGATTGGAGGGATGTTAATCTGAGTATTCCATTGTTGCAACAAGTCTCGACCCCACAGGTTCATAGTTATGTTAGCCACATTTGGTTTTAATTTTCCTCTCTGTCCTTCTGGACCTATACATTCGAGCCATCTTGCACTCTGTTTCACCTGAGATAATGTCCCAATTCCTAACAGTTGAACGTTTACCTCCTGAAGAGGCCAAGTTGGATGCCAAAATTCTGGTGCAATTATGGTAACGTCCGCACCTGTGTCTACCAGACCAGACAACAAAACACCATTTATTTTTATCGTTAATTTTGGTCTTTGTTCATTAATAGAAGTTTGCCAAAAAATTTTCTTTATGTTTTCTCCTGAATTTTCTATTCTCTCTGTTTCATCATTCTGACCAGCATGATTTATTCCAATAGGCATTTGGTTATTTAATCGCTCTCCAGAGCAGGCATTTCCTCTATGGCTGCCGGAAAGGTTTGAACTGGATTTGCACTCGGGGCCTGCCTGAGGCCCCTCTGGGAGTTTCCCGAAGACTGAGGCAAAGGATTACCCTGTCTGTCCTTTGTTGATCTACATTCGTTGGTCCAGTGTTTTCCCTTACCACACCTTCTGCATACTCCAGAAGGAAGGGGCATTCTGTTGCCATTGTTCCTTGAAGAAACATTGTTTCTGGAAATGACCTGTCTACAGTCCCTTTTCAAATGTCCTTGCTTTCCACATCCAAAACATCTAACACTCCTCAAACCTTTTGAAATTACTTCTCCTACCCATGTATCATCATGCTTATCAGCTTCAACATTAATTGTTTCTCTAATCCAATCTTCTATAGGTGCAGATCTTGCCCTTAATGGCCTGATTATTCTTTTGCATGCTGCATTCGCATTCTCAAAGGCCAAAGATTCAATTATTGCCTTACCAGCTTCTGAATCCGAGACCGTTCTCTTTACTGCTGAAGCCAGTCTTTGTAAAAAATCTGTAAAAGACTCTTTTGGGCCTTGCTTCACCTTTGTAAATGACTCAGATTTTTTTCCTGGTTCCTCAACTTTGTCCCATGCATTCAAGGCTGCCGTTCGACATAAAATTAGGGTTTGGACATCATATAAACATTGTGCTTGTGCTGAAGCATATTGGCCTTCGCCCATAAGCTGATCCTGGCAAACTTGTACTCCTTTATCCCTCCATTGTTTTTCTATGTTTTTAGCCTCCTCCTTAAACCAAGTCAGAAATTGAAGTCTCTGGCTGGGTTCCAGAACACCTTGTGCGAGGTCCCGCCAGTCCTGTGGTACTATCCTATTATATGTTGACCAAGTGTTTAACATTTGCTTTACATATGGGGAATGCATGCCATAAGATACTATTGCCTCCTTAAACCTTTTTAAATCCAACATTTCAATTGGAGCCCAAGTATTTTGTGTAGCCATTTGATCAGGCATCTGCTGTACAGTTACAGGATAAATTAAGGGTGACTGTGTGAAAACAGGCTTTCTTTCTGCAACCTTATGATCCCGACTTGAAACAACTTCACTGTTAATTTCTTCTGTCTGAATTTTTACAGGTTTAACAAGTTCTTCTAAAGCTGTTATCCTGGCACTTAAATTGACTATCTTTTTAAATATTAAAATGTGGATAATTATAGTGATAAGGTGCATAATTCCACCAATACTAATATTATATAGTTGTTCCATTGCCAGACTGCCTAAAATTTCGAACAAAAAACAATTTTCTTCCAATGTACACATAAAACCCATTTGTTTTTTAATGTGGAAAAAAATTCTCTTTTAGATAGTTTCCTTTAAAATATCTGATATATTATGACTTACCAAATCTGCGTAGAACAGTAGAAATCCGAGGAGATTTTCAAAGCAGCCACCTAGTGTCCCAGGTGTAAATCCAGAGAGAGAGAGAGACAGAGAGAGAGAGAGAGAGAGGAAAGAGAGAACGCACAAGAAAGCGTAGCCGGCTAAAGCTTAAATGCAGCCACGTGTTCCCTCTTGTGCTTGGGTCTGGCTTCCTTAAGCTCCGACCACGTGCGTTGGCTTTACAGGCAGGGCCCTGTTCGGCAGGGCAGGTCTGAGTTGTTTGTAGCACCGGCTTTAGGCAAGCTGCTCACAGACCTAGGCCCGGGCTAGAAGTTGCTACCCGGACTAGGACGCCAGCAGCTCGGACTAAGAAGCCGATCGCCGCCGGCTGCCGTGTGCCGCCGCTGCTGCCGCCGCCGCGGGCTGCCTGCCGCCCTTGCGGGAAAGCGGACCTGCCGCCAAGCCAAGCAGTTTTTAATGGATTCTTGTCACGTTGGGCGCCATTTGTAGCTAGAGTTTTCCTGCTTTGCCCACAGTCAGGACAAATCTTTGTCACCCGCCAGTCCCACAGCCGCTCAGACCCAACCAAGTAAACACAGAGACTTATATTGCTTACAAACTGTATGGCCGTGGCAGGCTTCTTGCTAACTGTTCTTTTATCTTAAATTAATCCATTTCCATAAGTCTATACCTTGCCACGTGGCTGGTGGCTTACCGGCAACTTCACATGCTGCTGGTCATGGCGGCTGCTGGCGGTGTCTCTCCGCCTCAGCCTTCCGCTTCCCAGAATTCTCCTCTCTCCTTGTCCCACCTACTTCCTGCCTGGCCACTGGCCAATCAGTGTTTTATTTATTGACCAATCAGAGCAATTTGACATACAGACCATCCCACAGCATACATACATATAGATACATGCATATATATAAAATAGATACATATACAATTTGAAATATAAACAAAAATCTATATTTTTCTCTCACTTTTGAAAACTCTTACCACACATAAGATTTTTCCATAAGCCTCTGAAAGATTGCTTAATTTACCTCCAATTGCAAATCTCAACCTTCATATACTTTTCATCTATTAATATTAAAAGATGATAACTACCATCTAGAAGACTGGATAGAC
Source organism: Peromyscus maniculatus bairdii (assembly GCF_049852395.1). NCBI lineage: Eukaryota > Metazoa > Chordata > Mammalia > Rodentia > Cricetidae > Peromyscus > Peromyscus maniculatus. The sequence goes on along the minus strand of NC_134866.1, from coordinate 49,562,023 downwards.
CACTAGGAATCTGTTGTGACAGCTGTGGGTCTGCCTAGAACATATTCCCAAATTCCTTGGCCTGGCCACAGCTGTGGGCAAGGTCATCCCAGAGGTGAACTGGAAGCTCACTAGGATGGTCTTATTCACTGTACTCCTAATGTGTCTCTGGTGGACCTGACATGTGACCTGGAGAAAGGGAGCAAATACAAATGATATTAATAAGGTGGTAAAGTAGATATTAGACTGCCTTGAGTACAACAAGGACCAGGTTTTCTCCAGCAACTTCAACAAAAGTCCCAATTTTGATGCTGGGACTAGCATTTCCCTCAGTGACCATTTTGTCATGCTCATTTTCTGGTATGGGACACGGCTGGCTATAGAAATGACTTCCAAAGAGTAGGAAGGGTATAGCAGTCGTGCCAGCAAGAACAACCATGAGATTATGAGAAAGACTCTCAGGCTGTTGGGGAGTGTCTGCCTTGTTTCAGTCATCACACAGAGCATCTCTCTCACTCTTTCCCAGACCTTCAGGAGAAGGGAAGCGAAGGGGCTCAGAGTCCTACACTTTTGTAATATATCAATAAAGTTCACTGCATCGAAAAAGAAAGGAAGAAGGAAGAAAGGAAAGAAGAAAGAAGGGAGGGAGGGAGGTTGTAAAATGAACAAATGAGAAAATAAGGAAAAGCTTATAGGAAGTAAATGGAGATAACAAAATCACAGAGTAAACACTACAGGAAACTTGTATTATAGTAGACAGGTGAATAAACAATTTCAGAGAAAAGCAAATTTACCACAAAGTATAAAACTCAACACAGGTCAGGTCTTTGTGTAGAAAAGTGCATGGACCACCTGAAAGAACAAAAAAGTCATAATGCTTTAGTTAGGTCTCATAGCATTGATAAAATGTGGGACCCTGTGAAAAATATACTTATATTTCTCACCTTTAAGCATACCTGTTGATTTCCTAGGCTGGATTCTTGGGGAAAATAAAGATCATCTGAGATGCAAATGAGTTAATGTTACAAGCACAATAATGCATTTCCAAGGAAAACAGTAAGGAATGTGAGAAGAATGGCTTCCAAGAACCAAACACAGTTGTAAAGATTCCACAAAGATAGTTAGTGTGGAAATTAAAAACCAGGGCATTACAAAACCTGAAAATTAGACAGAAAAATAATACTGGAAAGAGGAGACAAGCTGTGAGTCAAGTAGAGAAAGTATAACATAAGATAAAGAGAAGAGAGAGAGAGAGAGCAGAAGGGACATAATAATAACAAATTTCAACCTCTTTAAAGCCAGACACCAAATTACAGATTTTTAATAAGTTCAGAATAGGTGGAATAAGTTTCAAAAAGACTACACATAGCTATATTGTTTTAAAATTATAGAAGATAAAACAAACGAAAATATCTAGACCAGAGTGAGACAGATATAGGATTTATTCTTGAAGAAGCAAATAATTAAAGATTGCTTCTCCTTAGATACAAGAAGTGAGTAAAATATTTAATGTTAAGGAAAGACAAAGAGTCGTCCTTCAAAAGTGAAAGATAAGAAACTTCCAAGAATAAACAAAAATGGAAGTTATCTGTTTCCAATATCTGATTAACAATGAATGTTAAAGAGAGAAAAAGAGTGATAAAGTCGGGAAATTAGATCTCCAAAACCAACAGGGGAGCCTTCAGAAGGAATAAGTGAAGTTAAATGATATGAAAAAAAAAAACCTCTAAAAATATTCAGAGTATTCTGAAAACTCAAAACTAAAGATGGAATTCAATTTTAAAACTGGCAAAGACAGTAAGAGACTTCCCATTGAAGAAGAAATATTAGAGGCAATCTTGAATATGCAAATATGTTACCCATCATATATTATCAAAAATAAAAATTAGACCAACGATGAGTGATATACTAGAATAACTAAAGCCTAGGAGGTGAGCAAATGTTGACAAAGAGTGAGATAAGACACCTCATTCGTTGCTGGTGGAAATGAAAATTGTACAGCCATATTGGAATACACTCTTACCAACTATTATACCCTTTGGTACTTCCCCAAAGTAGACCAAAATGTAAATCCATTTACATGCACGTACATGTTGGTATCACCGTTACCCAATGAAAAAGGAGGACACAAGTTTGAAAGAGAGCTGGGAGGTGGTGTGTGGAAGGATTTTGAGGGAAGACATGGGAGGGAGAAATTTTGTAATTATGTTACAATCACAAAAAAAAATATCTTAAAAAGCAACAAAGATCTCCTTATTAGGTACATATCCAAAGCGTGGTCAATCCAGACAGTGTAATAATAGTAAAAAATCATCTATTAACATGTAGGAAAGTCAGATTCATATTACTAAGTGAAAGGAAGCAATATAAAAGACTATATATTATGGGATTACAGTACATGACACTCTTAAAAAGGCAAAGCAATGGAGAAAACATTAATAGGCATCAGGCTTTATGGGGATGGAAGAATTAATAGATAGACCATGAGATTCTTATGGTAGTAAAAGTATTCTTTAGGACACTACAATGGTGAATAAATATCACCGTGTTTTTGTCCAAACCCACAAAATGTAAAACTCGAGTGTAACTGTGGTCTTTTGATAATAGTGATACCAGAGTGTAGGTCCATCATTTAAAATCAGTATCTATTCTAGAGCAGTTGATGACAATGAGACAGGCTAAGCATGGGGTCAGGACAGAAATTGTATGCTAAATGTCTGTACTTTCCACTCAGTTTTGCTGTGATCCTAAAAACCTACTATAAAAAGTAGAGTTATATTAAAGTGAAAAAGTAATTAAATCAAAATCCTCTGAGGGAAATTTTATCACAGTACTGTTCTACCTTCTAACAGTAAGTAAAGGAACTCCACAGATATTCAAACTGTGGACTTCCTCCATTGGCAGGATGATTGTATTGGACTTCTAAACCAAATTTTACATTTGAATAACTTAAAAATAAACTACACCATATTCATTTATCAGTGAGTAAAGGTACATCACTGAACATTAATGCCGCCCAAAGTGTTCTGATCCTGAGTTCATGGCCACAAAAGTGGAGCAGTATAGAGCAGTGGTTCTCAACCTTCCTAATGCTGTGACCCTTTAATACAGTTCCTCATGTTGTGGTGACCCCAAACTATAAATTTATTTTTGTGACTAATTCATAACATAACAGTTTGCTACTGTTGTGAATTATGATGTGAATATCTGTGTTTTCTGATAGTCATAGGTTACCCCTATAAGAGGGTTATTTGACTCCCAAAGGGGTTGTGACCCACATATTGAGAATCACTACTATAAAGCATTTACAGGTCTTTCACAAAATCAATCTTTGCTCAAGACTTGGATATTCACATCTATGAATGTGCTGCATTGTTACTATGCATATGCAGAATGCAGATTTTGTAGTAGGCAGTGAAAAGTGAGGCTACTTTGTATTTTCAAGCTGTATCATGACCCATATCCTGTCAAAGCTATTTTCAATATATGGAATCTAGTGATTTTATTTTTCTTATAACTGTTGTGGTTAGGGAAAGAATGACATTCATAAATATTTAGGATCTCTCACATATGGTATGACAATTTCAGATTTATTCAGAAGTTTTAAGTTTGGCTTCTAGTTATTGCCCAAGATTATTAGTAAATGCATTTTCATGCACATTATATTAAAAGATCCTTCTAAAAGTTTTTAAAGGTATAGGGCCATTTGTCTCAAGGTTACAATCTTTAGAGTTTCATAAGTAGTTCATTGACATGCTAGATAATACTCTAATGAGAAGCTTGATAGAAGCCAACTTGAAGGAAATATTTAATAGCCCTATTTTTCAATGGCCTTTATACTATTAGTCTTTAACGCAAGAAATTATTAAGTTAAAAAACTAATTTATTTCACCAGTTTCTATGTTTATCTTTATTCAACTGAAAATAAAAATAAAATTTTAGCTCTGAGCTATACAGAGGAGCCTCAAAAATTGGCTCATTGGTTGATTAAATTACCTGTCCCGGCATCCATCATTTCTCCCTGGTTTTATAGAACAGGGCCATATGATGTGATTTATGTTTTGTGTAGCCATCTGACATGAAAACAAAGTATGACTCAGTCTTAAAAACCCTGCTCAGAAACTAAAATGTGTTTTGGTCCCAAACTTTAGCTTCAAACTTTCCAAATCTTTTATAAATACCGCATCTTCTCATTAAACATTTGCACATTTCTAAGCAGCAGTTACTCTTTTTCTCACTATTTTATTTCTAGTATTGTTATTATGCATGCTTCTTTAAGTTACCTTGTGAAAAAAATAACTACTATGTAATATGTATTTTTATATTCCTGTCCTTGGTACCTTCCACAAAAAATACTTTTCAATTTCAAGCAGAAAAGAGTTGGAAATATTAGAGGCTGGTTATACTTTAGCAAAATTTCTCATGAGTTCTAATATTTAATACTCCAGTGAGCAGCTTGGTAGATGGCTCAGTGAACAAAGCTCTTACAGTGCCAGTGTCAGGGGTGGAGGCTGAAATCTCAGAATCCACAAACCCACAGAGAAATGGGGCAGGAGTAGTGCCTGTCTCTAGCCACAGCACTTGAGAGGTAGGGACAAAGGACCCATGGGACAAGCTGAACTGGTTAGCTCTGTGCTCCCCGAGAGAGGAATAGGACTCCCTCACTCTACCAAAGACCACACAGACTGCAAGATGTCCAGGTAGGCTGCTTGCCTGCCTTACTTCCCAGCTCTCTCACTGTCTCGGCATGCCCCACCCAGCCCTAGTCCTGTGCCCTCATTTGCCTAGCCCCAGCTTCAAACTGGAGCAGAGACTCCCAGCTCTACTATGGAACCCAGACTGTGAAAAGCCCAGGCTACACAGACCAGATGACCAGAGAGGAAATAGAAATCAAGGAACAAACCACCCACGCAACAAAGAAAAGACAAACTCAGAAGTTGACACCTAGACCTATAATTACCCTAAACCGAAAAGCCTAGAGGCCAGAATAAGAACACAAGAAACAACAGCCAAAGTGGTAAGTCACCACCAGAACCCAGCTATCCTACTACATCAAGCCCTGAATATTCAACACAACAGAAGTACAAGAAAAAGACCTTAAAACCAACTTTATGAAGATGTATGAGGTCCTTAAGGAGGAAATGAATAAATCTCATAAGGAATTTCAGGAAAATACAAACAATTGGAGGAAATGAATAAATCCCTTAAAGATTGACACGAAAAAAACAAACAGTTGAAGGAAATGAATAAAACTGTTCAACATCTGAAAATGGAAATGGAAGCAGTAAAGAAAATGCAAACTGAGGGAATTATGGAAATGAAAAATCTAGATAAGTGAACAGGAACCACAGATGTAAGTATCATCAACAGAATATAGGAGATAGAAGAGAGACTCTCAGATGTTGAAAATATGATATAAAAAAATAAATACACCAGTCAAAGAAAATGTTAAATATATAAAGTTCCTGACACAAAACATCCAGGAAATCTAGGACACTATGAAAAGACCAAATCTAAGATTAATAGGAATAGAAAAAGGAGAGGATTCCCAGCTTAAAGGCCCAGAATATATTTTCAACAGGATTAGAAAAAAAAATGTCCCCTTTACACATAATAATCAAAACACTAAACATTCAGAACAACAACAAAAAATACTAAAAGCTGCAAGGGAAAAAGAGCAAGTAACATATAAAGGTAGACCTATTAGAATTATACCTGACTTCACAATGGAGACTCTCAAACTTAGAAGGGCCTGGACAGATGTCCTGTAGACTCTAAGAGACAATAGACTCCAGTCTAGACTACTATACCCAGCAAAACTTTCATTCATCATAGAAGGAGAAAATAAGATATTCTATGATAAAGCCAAATTTAAATTTCTATCCACAAATCCACCCCTACAGAAAGTACTAAAAGGAAAACCCCAACCTAAGGAGGTTAACCACATCATGAAAACACAGACAATAAATAGCCTCACACTAGCAAAATCAAAAGAAGGGAAGAGCGTACACACACACACACACACACACACACACACACACACACACACTACCCCCACCACTACAAAAATTAACAGTCACTGATCATTGATATCTCTCAATATCAATGGACTCAATTTGCTGATAAAAAGACACAGACTAAGTCAGGCTATGGTGGTGCATGCCTTTAATCCCAGCACTCACTCAGGAGGCAGAAGCAGATGGATCTCTGTGAGTTAAGAGGCTAGCCTGGCCTACAAAGGGAGTTCCAAGGACAGGCTCAAAAAAAAAAAAAGACATGGATTAACAGAATGGATGTGGATAAGATCTATCTTTCTGCTGCATACAAGAAAAATAAATACCTCAACATCAAAGACAAAATTTACCTCAGAGTAAAAGGGTTGGAAAAAGATTTTTCCAAATAGCCCTATGAAATAAGCTGATGTAGCCATTTTAATATCTAATAAATAGACTTCAAACCAAAGTTAATCAAAAGAGTTGGGGAAGGACACGTCATGTTCATCAAAGGAAAAGTCAACCAAGATGATTTTTCAGTTCTTAACATCTATGCCCCAAACATAAGGGATGCAAACACACATTTGTAATGGAAACACTACTCAAGCTTAAATCACACACTGACTCCCACACATTGATGGTAGGAGACTTCAATACCTCACTCTTACCAATACCAATGGGCAGGTCGTCAAGACAAAAACTAAACAGAAAAATAAGAGACCTAATGAACATTATGAACCAAGTGGACCTCACAGATACCTACAGAATATTTCACCCAAACACAAGAGAGGTTGAATAAAATAGCCATAATAAATAAAATGGACAATAGAGGACACCTGACATCAACCATGTACACATGTGCACATCCATATATACCATACACATAAATACATGCAAAAATATTTAAGTGAGATTCTAAAGTCATGAAATATGTCAGGGTTGAAAGAGACCATTTCCCCACAATACTAGATCATACATTCTTTATGGCCCTTCCTTTGACAGCAGAAGACCTTTCCAATTTTGAAAATCATACTAAAATAACTTGAAGTCCATTTACATTTCATCTGAAGCCTCTCAATTCAGAATTTCTGTTGTTCATGAGGTTTCTCCTGAATTATTTAGGAAGACAATTTCTACATTTCTTTCCAGGCAGAAATGTTTGTTTCTTATTGTAGATTCAACCCATTTACATTATTGGCAGAGATTTAAGGATACTCATTACCTGAAGGAGACATGAGAAATTAGGAATTAATTAATATAACTGATATCCTTCTACTTCATATAACATGTCACAGCCTTCACACACTTACTGTACAAACAAGAAAAAGGTTAAGGCTTTCTACCTTCCTCATTTTAAGATGTGTGAAAAGAGATTATCATTTGTGAAAATTGTCCACTAAAAAGTGTTCTGGAAATGTTGTACTAGGATGTAAGGCACCTGATGGCTTCCTGCCAAATGTAAAACACTGTCTAATCTTACTGTCGTCTTTTGATTGTAAATTATTCCTAGTAAGCATAATCCATGGTGTAGCTGAGAGACTGTTAATGACACAGATACCTACATACACATGGTATGCACACACAGATACACACACACACACACACACACACACACACACACACACACACACACGCAGCATTCACAGAAACAAATAAAAGAAAATCCCATGACATTTTGAAAAGGAAAATAACCAAAACAAATTTCTTAGTTTTTCTAAATTTGAGCATCTCTATACATTCATTAATTCAATAAATATCATACCAAGTCACATGGCCAATTAAGTAGGAGACTTATATGTCACTCTTGGTTTTTTCATGACATTAGTATGCATATAAAATTGGGCTTCATCTCATTAAGTTCTCATATCCTCTGACTGCTTCCTCCCCCAACCTCCAACTTTCTCATGAGGATGAGTTCAGGAGCCTCCTGCAGTGACTCTTTACTATCCACTTTATTAAATTCTTTCGTAAACTCAATCAGAATTCTGTTAAACAGCACATTGGAAACATACTTTGGCTTTCTATTTCCTTCACGCTAAAGTTCAAGATGAAAAAGTTTATATAGAGAAGAATATGTTATCCTCTTCAACCCTACCTCTGACACTTTAGCATTACATTTGCTTTTAGATTCAACAACTTCTAGATTTTTCCAGTGTATACACATTTTATCTAGTTCAATGTATTTTGTCTGCAATCCTTGCATTGAAAATGGAGTATTGGCAGGCTGGTGATATACAAGTTCTCTGAGAGTTTCACATTATTCATTAAAGTGGATGAAATCGTCTTTCACTGTAAACATAGTAATTTCAAAAACATATCTCAGTGTTATCTTTACTACGTGTAAAAAAATTTTTTTTAGGAATGAATGATTTCTGTGAGCATAGATCAAAATGCATTGCTGGCCACTGATTGATTTTTGACATGAAAGTAACATAGTCAACAGCTCTCAAAAATTTATGGTGGGCATCCACACCACTGCTGCACAGGAAGCAAGTCTTAATGTCAGGAAAAAGGGAAGTGAAGCTTTACTTGTGTGGTAATGCTGTAAGAATGCCCCTCTCCCATTGCTGGATACAGTGTAAGTAACATGTAAGCAGTGGCATTTTATGGATGACTGTCCTTATTTCTGAAGGTGACTAACCAACAACAGATTATGGAGGGAGACATAAAAGATACCACTCCTAAATAAGTATGAGAGAGCATATCACTCTGTACCAGAAACCAAGGGGTACTCAAGACATGACTGATTAATACCGCAACAATAAGCAAAAAACGAATTGAAATGTCCCTAGGGAAACAAGAAACCCACTATACATACCATAATGATCTGCCTTTCAATCCAGACAAAAACAAGTGACTCCTGATAGGTAATCATGTTCTGTTGTCCAATTTCAATTATTTTCATGGATATCAGCTTTTGAAATGCCCAGGCATACCTGAAACGATGTACTTTGTGACACATTCTATTATTGGTTTTTCTTCCATTTGTGTTAAACATTGTTCTTTTTCCATCATGCTTTGCCTCAATAACATACTCTGCACAATTTCTTGATTAAGAATGTTTTCTGTTCCAGGGGTAGGGAAGGCAATGCACTCTGTTCTCTTGAAGTTTCCATTACTATTTGAAAAAAAGTGTTCTAGTGTAAAATAATATTGCCCATAAGGGAAGATATATTGTTGACAGCTTAGTATACCAACAACACTGTATTCATGAAAGACTCAGGGGAACAGGGTCCACATGAATGCAGGACAGTAGTGTGATATATAAAATAATAATAATATCCTAATAAATATTATCATTGAGGCTTTGAAAGTAAAAGCATGTGTTCCTGAAGGCAAATCAGAGGAACTATAATGAAATGATAGGATATATTAATTCAGTAATTTCTAGAAATAAATGGGTTATAGGAATACAAATATTCAGTGACCATAAATATTTCCTTCACAAAAATTTCATCTTGGATTATTAGCACTCCTATAAATCCAGCACTCGAAAAGTAGAGGCAGGAACAATAGGTAAGTAACGACATCTATGCTCAGCTTCAAAATGAGTTAAGGTCAGCCTGGGAAACATGCTCCTGTCAGGAAAAGCAATCTTTTTTTGTCCTGTTGATTTGATAAACATGAAATTTAGATGTCCTTGCCTCTGAAGCAATACCATAATTTGTTTCCATCAATTTGATCTAGTACTCAAAAGCAAGAAGCAAGAGAAATGCTTCTGTGAAGTTCATCATTTTTATACAGAAGTCCATCATGACAAATCTGGCAGACACAAGAAAACAGAATTTTGAGAATGCTAGGGAAAGACCAAAACATTTAAAAAACAGGGAACCTTCATTCTTTTCCAAAGTGAAAGCCTCCTGGAGATCGCAGTGGATGATGGCCAAACCATCCATGGGCTGTTTTCCTGGGTAGAGAACTTGCACTAAATTGCTGATAAATTTGCAACAGATTTGAAACATTTCTAACACATCTCTGTTTGGAAGCCCATATTTCCAGGAGAAGGTGCCTAGAAAATGTGACTGAAAATAAATAAGGCTGAAAAAGGATGCAGAGCTGTTTCTATAAGTTCAGGGAGATATGCTGACTGCTCTAGAAGTTAAATGTAGCTTGAAGACACTGATGTATATATATGTAGCTTATTAATACATTACTATGACAAAGAGGAGCTTACATATAAGAACAGAGAAACTCTATATAACATCAGAAGTACAGAAAAAATAAAAATTCAGCAAAACTATTATTATTTCCTGAGTCACTATCTACAAAACACACCCACTAACAAACAGGAAGAACAAATCACACTTCTAAAGACTGCACATTAAGCCACACATCACTTGACTAGAGAATAAAGACACTTAATGTAATACCTGAAACAGATATGCAGTTGACTGAGGATGGCTTCCCCTTCATGCCTTTTTTTTTTTTAATTTTACAACACCATTCAGTTCCACATAACAGCCACAGATCCCTTCATGTCTTAAAGGAGGTATTGGGCATTATTGAAGATGACACCACAACTTAAGTGGTAGAGTCAGATAGTTAGTCATTGTAAATAACAGCTATCAATTACTTAGCATGAGTGAGAGACATCAGTTTCTCGATTATATAATCCTTAAAGCAGTCCTTGGACAAGAGTGCTACTGTCATTTTCACCTCACAACTCAGAAATCTGCTCACAAAGTGGCTATGCTCCGGATTACACAGTAACAAACAAATGAAAATTTCATTTCTTTTATTACCAAGATTCTAGTGCAATCAGTGGGTTTGCTATTGGTCACTTGACTAACTATCTAATTCTGTAACCCAGGAAGCAAAGCAGAGGCCACCAGAACATGAAAGGCATATTTTGATGATTGGGAACCGAAGAGATTGAGGCAATTTTAAAAGGAAATTACAAAGAATTATGTTGTGCTTTCGGCATTCCTGTGAAACTTAATATATGTGATTAACTTTCAGATTTTAGAAATTAATTTTATATGAAACCTTGTTATTTAAAGGAAATTAAAATAAAGATATTCTGCTTTAAATAACTACAGACCTGAAATGTTACCCCTGTTTTATCCATTTTTAGATTCAAAAAGAATTCTGGGATTATACAAACATAAATTAGAACTCAGTAGAAGCTGGATCCTCAGATTGGAGAGGGATCTATAAGGTAAAAATATGTGCTAGATTGTTAGTGTTTATTGAATAAAAACAGTGTGAAGTATTGTTGCATTTGGGAAAAAAATGAAATAGCATCATTTGCATAACTGTCAAAGTGGGAAGAACCTTCAGTTTTTACATGGAAATGGAACACTAGTCAGAGCAGAGGGATATGACTACAAAGGTTAGAAAGAGTGCATATTAAGTACTCCTCTGCACCCACCATGGAAACATCAGTAAAAGGCAATTACAATTGGCTTTTAGTTCATGAAAATGCCATATGCTGAGACGAAAATGTGCAATACATTTTTGGCTTAGTTTTCTTTGATGAGTGACCAAGTGTTATTTTTCTATTTTTGTATTCTATTGCTTTTCAGATGAATACAGAAATTCAATTGGATTTCTGTAGGAGGGCCCGGATGAAAAGAGAAAGCCAAATGTAGTCAAGAAGAACCAATTTGACAAGGGTTATCTCCCTCTGAGTTAAGAATACAATTTTATCATTGTGCTCAGGGATATAATCAGTTAGTAAGTGCTCCAATAACTCTGGGTGAATAACTAGGGCTGCTTGGAAAAAAGAAACAAAACTCCGTGTTATTACAGGAAATCAGTTCTCTGGAACAGTAGCTGGAACTACACACTTGGAGGAACAGCTATGGCAGGGGCTGCTGCCTTAGCATGTCAGCCTCTGGCTTGGATACAAGATGGGGGAGGTAAGGCCTCAAAGACAAAAGGGATGGAGCAGTTGCGAAGAACAGAAGGCTTCGTCATAAACACGCTTATACCAGAAACACATATGAACACATTTGCATATTTTCACAATGTCAGAACTTGCTGAATAATAACAAATTCACAAGCTAAATCAGTTTCAGTGGCTATAATTTGCTAAGTATTCCAATTTCCCTTGATAGTTAGCCATTTTTAAAACAGGATCTTTTAGTCCAATATTAATTACCAATAAATGTTAGCTCTTCAGATTACACTTTAGACATCGCACAGTGGTTGTACCTATCCATGTATGTAGGAACAGAATGGCTTCAAATGAATTAAGGGGACCACAGCAGATTTCACACAAGTATTCCTGCAGACAGAGAGCAAATATGGATAAAAGAAGGGTAAGTGAAGCTGGTGAAATAAGATAATAATGAATGCAGTTGGAGAACTCATGAGGGTCTACAGGGAAGCAGACTTGAACCTGCAGAATTGATTCAAGCTTCAGAGGAACAGATTCATAAAGGTGAGGTACAGAACAGGTCCAGATGGATAGATAGTTGACTGGATAGTTGAGATGGGTGGAGGCAGTTTAAGTGGGGACAGATCTAAGCTGAAACACTGGGAACAATCAGGTATTCTCTGCCTATCTGTCCCTTGATACAAACGCTAGGTAGTCAGATAAAAACAGGTCACTGAGACCATTGAAATTGTACTGTTAATTGCCTTCATCCTTATGGAGTCCAGAGGAGGGTGATGCACACTTTATTGGTCTGGTGTGTTTTATAAATCCCTGAACCCACTTTTTTCTAATATGCTTTTGCACCTACTGGCTCATATGTTCATGTACTTTGGAAAGTTTATAGGTACTATTCTTCCTGTTTATGTTTAGAAATAAGTTATTTATGAGTCTATATCGCATGGCTGATGCTGCATAGATGGTGTTATCAATGCACACAATAAGGTGCAAAATCTTCCTGTGCTTGCACTCAAAGTGGAGCTATACTGCTTATAGAATGAAATTACAAAAGCACATAACAACCTAAAATACCTTTTTTTTCTTTTTCGTTTTTTTTTTCAAGACAGGGGTTCTCTGTGTAGTTTTGGTCCCTATCCTGGATCTCTCTCTGTAGACCAGGCTGGCATCAAACCCATAGAGATCCACCTGGCTCTGCATCCCGAGTGCTGGAATTAAAGGCATGCACCACCACCACCTGGCCTTAATATCCATTGTTTTAAACAATGTTGAGTAACTTAGAATGGGCACAGCCTGACCTCTGCCATCATCCCGAGGAGAAGGTTGTCCTTCAGGCAAACAAAACTGGTTCTATAAAAATTAATCATCAAGCCGGGCGGTGGTGGCGCACGTCTTTAATCCCAGCACTCGGGAGGCAGAGCCAGGCGGATCTCTGTGAGTTCGAGGCCAGCCTGGTCTCCAAAGTGAGTTCCAGGAAAGGCGCAAAGCTACACAGAGAAACCCTGTCTCGAAAAACCAAAAAAAAAAAAAAAAAAAAAAAAAAATTAATCATCAAAGAGAAGGAAAGTCATGGTGACAACATAGTAGTTTTTCTAAAGATGTCTCTTTTGTCAAGTGACAAGTAAACTCGTATCAACATTTAATACAGAAGGAAAGGGACTAATGTACTGATAGAAATCATTTTCACTGAAGTCTTTCTGGTATTTGGGAGATTCTAGAGAAATATTTATCTTTTGTATGTTTTTAATATTTTGGCATATAAGGATTCTTCTTATCATGTTTCATCTTTTAAAGTGGTCTTTTACTAAAGAATGCACCTACTCAGAACAGTTTTGTTTCCATTGTCCCTAGGATTCCAGTCAGATATCTATAGGAAGTAACTATTGATGGCGTTCAATAAAGTCAACTTACATGGAATAAGTTAGAAGATGGAATGATTTGTAATAGCGAACATGATTCAGTGTAATGATTACCAACATTCCCAGGAGAATCCAGGAAATGATGTGTCGTGTGTGAAATATCCCCCCTCTCCCTCCACTTTTCTTCAGAAGATTCTTAAGCTGTGGTTGTCTAAGTCCACACAGAGAGCAGTCTGAATACACTAGGCAATTAGAAGCCCTAAAGAAACCCAAACAATGGGATCTCGTACCAGTGAGTAAATGTGCAATGTCTCATCCTTTATGTAGGTCTGAAGACATTCTGAGCGACCCCCCTTTGCCTAGCCCAGCAGTGGCAGCAGCACAGCAGTTTGGGCTGCTTAATTTCCTCACTTGCTCTTCACGCCTCGCCAGGTAAATACCTGGTCCCAAGTCTGTCTAGGGTTCTGCTTTGGAAAGCTGAAAACCTACCCAGTGTTACTACAGCACAGGTAGCAGCTCAGTGTGGTCCCTGGGCTTCTTCTAGTCAGTCAGCCTTACAACGGACCTAGTCACACCAAATGGGCCAAAGATCTGGAATACCCACAAATGTGACTTAAAACCTAACAACAAAGGAAAGGAAACAATATACATGAAATTTTACACACACACACACACACACACACACACACACACACACACACACACCCCAAACTATTTCATCTTGCAGAGCATATTTTTAATATGGAGTGACATTCTATCCATTTTCTGAATTTATCACAGATATGTCATTCAATTTAAGCAATTAGTATTTTAAAAATAAAACTATAGAGCAATCGGATTTATGGACATAGACATAAAAAATGAGCAACATATTAACAGAATAAATTAGTGCCCAAAAGTAATAATCAAGGACAGTGATGGTGGCACATTCCTATAATACCTGCATTTGGGAGGCCGAGATGGGAGGATCATCATGAATTTGCACCAATCTGGGCTATCCAGTAAGTTCAAGGCTAACCTGAGCTACATAGTGAAACCATGTGCCTACCTACCCAAAGAGGTAATAATTGGTTCCAACTTACTTTAAGAACTGGAAAAAAAGCTTCAGTCTTAAAAACAATTATAATTGCTGGGCAGTGGTGGTGCATGTCTTTAATCCCAGCAATCTGGAAGCAGAGGCAGGTGGATCTCTGTGAGTTCGAGGCCCACCTGGGCTACCAAGTGAGTTCCAAGAAAGGCACAAAGCTACACAGAGAAACCCTGTCTCGAAAAACCAAAAAAAAAAAGTATAATTAATCACAATAGTAAATTAAAAATTTTAGTATTAAAATGCTTATAAAGTAATAGTACCGGTTTATGAATATTTATGAACCTCTTAGGAAAAAAGGAATGAGAAAAGACTCTTTAATCTGATAAAGTATATATGCTAAAACAGAAATAAAGAGAAAGGGAAACAGAAAAGTGTGAACTCTTCCCACAAGCATAAAACTTTAATAAAATAGAACATGAAGGATATTGTACTCAATGGTGCTACCTTTTGCATCAGTATTTTATGAGAGTTCCCATAATGCAATAAAGTGATGAAATGGCCTGTAATTTTAGAAAATAGAGATGGACAAGTCTTTCTTTAAGATGGTGTGACTAGCTATCTAGGTGAAAAGAACTTGATGAACTTTTGCAAGTAAATCAGCTTCTGAAACATGCAACATTTTTTATACCACAAAGAAGCAATCCAAAGATTGTGGTAGGGAAGATACTATTCACAATAAAAACCATAAAGTAGGTCATTTCTCTAACAAATCAATAAAAAAAAACAAATTAACATAAATATATACTAAAAAAAAACCACTTCACCAAGCATAGGAGATGGCAAATAAGTACATTAAAAAATCATTTACAAAAATGTTCAACTAATTATTTGCTAATAGAATGAATGAAATTAAGATCAAAGTAAGATGTGACCTGTGGTGGTATTCTAATTATACTGAAATGTGATTTTGATTGTATGTTAATAAATAAAGTTGCCCTGGGGTCAGAGCTATTAGAGCCATAGCAAGAGCATGGTGGTTAGAAGAGCTAGGTAGATTTCTGTGTGTTCAGGGATACAGCCAGTACTGGAGACATATGCCTTTAAGACCTGGAGGGCGGTACTTACAGGCAGTGATGAGGCAGTCATGTGGTTGGGTTTACAACCAATGAGAAGGCAGAACAGAAAGACTATTTAAACACAGACAAACAGGAAGTAGCTCTCTCGCTCGGGGAAGCTAGGAGCACTGCAGGAGGTAAGATTTTATCTCTGAGCTCTGACCTCTCGGCTTTCTCTTTTACATTGGCTCTGTGTTTCTTATTTTTTTTTTTTTTTTTTTTTTTTTTTTGGTTTTTCGAGACAGGGTTTCTCTGCGTAGTTTTGCGCCTTTCCTGGAGCTCACTTGGTAGCCCAGGCTGGCCTCGAACTCACAGCGATCCCTCTGGCTCTGCCTCCCGAGTGCTGGGATTAAAGGCGTGCGCCACCACCGCCCGGCCTGTGTTTCTTATTTTAAAAAGACGATTGGTTACATCTACATCTGGCGCCCAACGTGACAAGAATCCATTAAAAACTGCTTGTGGCCGGCTCCCTAGCCGGAGCAGCCAGCTCCCTAGCCCCTGCCCAAGGTCTGCTTGGCCTCAGGCCGGACTGTGAGCTGCTTGCTTAAAGCCAGTGCTACAAACAGCTCAGGCCTGCCCTGCTAAACAGGGCCCCTGCCTGTAAAGCCAAGCCTTGACTAGGCTCAAGAGGGAACAAGTGGCTGGCTTTAAGCTTTAGCCAGCTACCCCTTCGCTTTCACTTTCACTTTCACTTTCGCTTTCGCTTTCACTTTCTCTCTTGCTTTCTCTCTGTCTCTCTGTTTCTCTCTCTCTCTCTCTCTCTCTCTCTCTCTCTCTCTCTCTCTCTCTCTGGATTCACACCTAGGACACTAGGTGGCTCTTTTGAAATTCGCTCGGATTTCTACTGTTCTACGCAGATTTGGTAAGTCATAAAGGAAAAAATGGGTTTTCTGTGTACATTGGAAGAAAATTGGGTTTTTGAAATTTTAGGCAGTCTGACAATGGAACAACTATATGAGAAGATTAATGTTGATCGAATTATGCAGTTTATCACCATGCTTATTCTCATTTTACTATTTAAAAAGATAGTCGATTTAAGTGCCAGGATAACAGCTTTAGAAAAACTTGTTAATTTTAACAGTGAAGTTGGTTCAAGTTTGGATCATAAGGTTACAGAAAGAAAGCCTGTTTTCACACAGTCATCCTTAATTTATCCTGTAACCGTACAGCAGATGCCTGATCAAATGGCTACACAAAATATCTGGGCTCCAATTGAACTGATGGATTTTAAAAGGTTTAAGGAGGCAATAGTATCTTATGGCATGCATTCCCCATATGTAAAGCAAATGTTAAACTCTTGGTCAACATATAATAGGATTATACCACAGGACTGGCGGGACCTTGCACAAGCTGTTCTGGAACCCAGCCAGAGAATTCAATTTCTAACGTGGTTTAAGGAGGAAGCTAGAAACGTAGAAACACAATGGAGGGATAAAGGAATACAAGTTTGTCAGGATCAGCTTATTGGAGAAGGCCAATATGCTTCAATACAAACACAATGTTTATATGATGTTCAAACCGTAATTTTATGTCGAATGGCAGCCTTGAATGCATGGGACAGAGTTGAGGAACCAGGAAAAAAACCTGAGTCATTCACAAAGGTTATGCAAGGCCCAAAAGAATCTTTCACAGATTTTTTAGAAAGACTGGCTTCAGCAGTAAACAGAATGGTCTCAGGATCAGAAGCTAGTAAGGCAATAATTGAAGCTTTGGCATTTGAGAATGCGAATGCAGCATGTAAAAGAATAATCAGGCCGTTAAAGGCAAGATCTGCACCTTTGGAAGATTGGATTAGAGAAACAATTAATGTTGAGGTTGATGAGCATGATGATACGTGGGTAGGAGAAGTAATTTCAAAAGGTTTGAGGAGTGTTAGATGTTTTGGGTGTGGAAAGCAAGGACATTTTAAAAGGGACTGTAAACAGGTCATTCCTAGAAGCAATGTTTCTTCAAGGAACAATGGCAACAGAATGCCCCTTCCTTCTGGAGTATGCAGAAGGTGTGGTAAGGGAAAACACTGGACCAATGAATGTAGATCAACAAAGGACAGACAGGGTAATCCTTTGCCTCAGTTTTCGGGAAACTCCCGGAGGGGCCTCATGCAGGCCCCCATAGCAAAACCAGTTCAAACCTTTCCTGCAGCTGTAGAGGAAATCCCTGCTCTGAGCGATTAAATAACCAAATGACTATTGGAATAAATTATGCTGGTCATGATGATGAAAAAGAGAGAATAGAAAATTCAGGAGAAAACATAAAGAAAATTTTTTGGCAAACTTCTATTAATGAACAGAGACCAAAATTAACGATAAAAATAAATGGTGTTTTGTTGTCTGGTCTGGTAGACACAGGTGCGGACATTACCATAATTGCACCAGAATTTTGGCATCCAGCTTGGCCTCTTCAGGAGGTAAACGTTCAACTGTTAGGAATTGGGACATTATCTGGAGTGAAACAGAGTGCAAGATGGCTTGAATGTATAGGTCCAGAAGGACAGAGAGGAAAATTAAAACCATATGTGGCTAACATAGCTATGAACCTGTGGGGTCGAGACTTGTTGCAACAATGGAATACTCAGATTAAAATCCCTCCAATCTCAGAAACAAATCATAAACTAGCACATGTTTCTGAGAGAAATATTAGAAGGCATTATTTTGAGTGGTCACCAGCCATCCATATTATACAGGAACAGGGCACAACAACTGATAATCCTCCAAAAATACCAACAGCTCTACCTTTAAAATGGTTAACAGACAAGCCTGTATGGGTTCAGCAATGGCCTTTAACAACAGAGAAACTCCAGGCTTTAGAAGAGCTGGTAGAAGAACAGTTAAATGCTCAGCATATTGAACAGTCAACCAGCCCTTGGAATTCTCCTGTATTTGTTATTAAAAAGAAATCTGGTAAATGGAGAATGGTAACAGACCTTAGAGCAATTAACAAAGTAATTCAGCCGATGGGCTCTCTACAATCTGGAATTCCTTTGCCTACTCTGTTACCAAAAGGATGGCCTCTCATAGTTATTGATTTAAAAGACTGTTTCTTTTCAATACCCTTACAAGAAAAAGACAAAGAAAGATTTGCTTTCACAGTGCCTACTTATAATAATTCTCAACCGGTTAAAAGATTTCAATGGAGGGTCCTCCCACAGGGAATGTTAAATAGCCCAACTCTGTGCCAATATTTTGTACAACAGCCATTGGAAGTGATACGTAAAAAATTTCCTAAATCTATAATTTATCATTATATGGATGATATTTTACTAGCTGACTCAAATGCAGATACTTTAGAAAGAATGTTTGAAGAAGTAAAGAAAATTTTGCCTTGCTGGGGATTACAAATTGCTCCTGAAAAAATACAAAGAGGAGATTCTATTAATTATTTAGGATATAAAATAGAGCTACAAAAAATTAGACCCCAAAAGGTGCAAATTAGGAGAGATAGACTACAGACTCTTAATGACTTTCAAAGATTATTTGGAGATATTTCTCATCTACGAACTATTGTTGGGGTAAAAAATGATGAACTGACTAATTTGTTCAAAACCTTAGAAGGTGACAAGGACTTAAATAGTCCAAGAGAATTATCACCTGAAGCTGAGAAAGAATTGGCCTTGGTAGAAAAGAAAGTACATGAAGGGCACGTGGATCGTATTGATCCAAAGCTGGATTGCATTTTGGTTATTTTACCTTCTAGGCATTCCCCTACTGGAATATTAATGCAGAGGGAAGATATTATATTGGAATGGATATTTTTACCAAATAAACCAAATAAAAAATTAAAAACTTATGGGGAAAAAATCTCTGACTTGATTTGGAAAGGAAAATTGAGACTTCGTCAATTAGCAGGAATAGACCCAGCAGAAATTGTCATACCTTTAACTAAGGAGGACATTGAAAAATTATGGACAGAAAGTGAACCTTGGCAAAGAGCTTGCAGTAATTTTTTGGGAGAAATTAACAGCAAATATCCCAAAAGCAACAGAATTGATTTTATAAAGAGAGCTGATTGGATCTTGCCTCGAATTGTACGGCAAAAACCCATATCTGGAGTTCGTACATTTTATACAGATGCCAACAAACAAGGAAAGGCAGGTTACAAATCAGAAAATTTAAGTAAAGTGGTACAAAGTCCTTATAATTCAGTGCAAAAATCAGAATTGTATGCTATTCTGTTGGTATTAATGGATTTTTCAGAACCTCTCAACATAGTAACTGACTCTCAGTATGCTGAAAGAGTGGTGTTACATATTGAGACTGCAGAATTTATCCCTGATGCTTCAGAATTAACTTCACTATTTATTCAATTACAAGATACAATCAGGAAAAGGAGTCATCCTTTATATATAACTCACATCCGATCTCATACTGGTCTGCCAGGCCCTCTAGCACAAGGCAATGATGAGATTGATAAATTATTGATAGGAAATGTGCTGGAGGCCTCAGACTTTCATAAAAAACATCACGTCAATAGTAAAGGTTTAAAAAAGGATTTTTCCATAACCTGGCAACAAGCCAAAGAAATAGTAAAGAAATGTCCTACTTGTTCCTTCTATAATCAAACGCCATTACCAGCAGGATGTAACCCAAAGGGTACTCAGAGGAATGAAATCTGGCAGATGGACGTGTTTCACTTTGCAGAATTTGGAAAATTGAAATATGTACACCACACCATTGATACTTATTCAGGATTTCAATGGGCAACTGCTTTGAGTTCTGAAAAAGCTGATTCTGTAATCACTCATTTGCTAGAAGTTATGGCCATCATGGGTATACCTGCACAAATTAAAACTGACAATGCTCCATCATATGTCTCTGTTAAAATGAAACAGTTTTTTGCTTATTACAATATAAAGCATATTACAGGTATACCACATAATCCTACAGGTCAAGCAGTTATAGAAAGATCAAACAGAACTCTGAAGGATATGCTAAATAAACAGAAAGGAGTAACAAAAACCCCCAGAAATAGACTGCATAATGCTCTTCTAACTTTGAATTTTCTGAATGCCAATGAGAAAGGAACAACAGCTGCAGAGAGACATTGGGTAATAGAAAAAACTACAGAATTAAATCAGCCTATATACTTTAAGGATGTGCTGACCTCAGAATGGAAACCAGGGTATGTATTACGTTGGGGAGGAGGTTTTGCTTTTGTTTCTACAGGAGAAGATAAGCTGTGGGTACCATCAAAATTGATAAAGGTTCGATTTGAACAAGAGAAACCTCTTAATTAGAGGAGGTGATAGTTCATCAACCAGCATGAACATCCAATTTAAACTAACTTGTACAGTAACACATGCCTTTTCATTTAATCAGATAATAACTTGCCAAAAGGGAACATCCCCAAAGTTAGTCTTGGGGAAAGGTTTTTGTTTTTGTCTTTTAGGAGAATGAAGGTTAAGGAATCTGAAGGACACAAGACAAATGAGACAACTGAAGAAAAGGGACAAATCATCTATCCCAGGAAACAGAAAATATGGGAGTATATGGCATATGGGTATATATTATCTAAAAAATTTTATGTCTTCTTAAATGTTTGTTTCTGCTTTTCTCTAAAAATTTAACACTATTGGTTTTCTAATAGTCCCAGTTCAATTAAAATTTAAAGCTGACTTTGGAGTTGGAGAATGGCTCTCTCCTTCTTTAAACTCAAGCATGTTGTTAAAAGGAAAATGCAAACTCCCTGTATCATGCCAGAAAGAGCCATTTTCTGCTATGGGACAGGACAAAAGCCAAATTAATTAAGGGACTATTCTATTACTAATCTCAACTCTTTGATTCTATTCTGATTCTTTAAACTTTTCTTAAAGTATAAATTTTATATCAAAATTTACAAGATTGATATATATATATATATATATATATATATATATATACATTTTAAACTTTGTTAAGATATGAATGGTCATATAGAGTACTAACTAATTCTAGAAAAAAGGCTTCAATTAGCTGCATATATATGTCTTTGTGTTCGAGTCTCTTATCAGTTTTCTGCAGGAAATCATGGCCAGGCCTAACATCAACTGAAATCTCCAGGAAGAAGATGGGGCCCCACAACAACAAACACAACAACAACAATTCCACGTGGACAATAATAATATCACTGAACTGACAAACATCATCTATAGATCAGCTTTGAACTACAAGGTGCTCAGAGCAATTTTGAGATGACTAGCTGAGATGATCCAGTCTCAAAGACTACTTGAATAAGGACTTGAGATAAACCCTGAACTTTGGCTTTAAACATAGACTGGATAATAATGAAGGATATAGTTATCTTTCCTAGAATTTGACAATTAACCTAAAAAATTTTCTTTCAGGATAAAGATAACTTCGCCCATACCCAGCAGGAAGCAATTTTAAGAATATGACACCCACATTGCCAAAGAAGTGGTGTGGGGCGGGTGGTTTTTTGGTTCTTTTAATGGGTTTTGGGTCTGGGATAATTTTCATTATTTAGGGGGGTAGGTTACAAGTTGTCAAGGGTTAGGAAAAAGGCTAAGCAAAGGAGATTAGATTTAAGGTTCTTGTTTTTTTTTTTTTTTTTTTTTTTAAAAAAAAAAAAAAGAAAGAAAAGAAAAGAAAAAGACAATTACTAGTTTTAAATACTTTACATTGTTACCAACTATTAGGATATAAAGAAATGAAAGTTAGTAGTTAGACATTACAATAGAACTTGTAGTCATATTAGATATGTTTTAAAAATTGAGCAGATGTATTTTAGACAGGTCATCTTCAAACCCTTCAGAGATCTACAGAATATGGCATTTAAAATGTTTTAATAACTTAGAAATTTTTCTTTTTTGAGACATGTCGGCTCCTGGCAGTACCAATCTACTTCAGAGAAAATATGGGCATTGAAGAAACTGCATATGGAGTTAATTTTCATTGTGGCAAAAGTTAGCCACTGGACAACAAAGTATCCTCAAATCAACAGGACAAAAGGGACAGACAGAACACGAAACAAAGGACTACTGATTCCTGCCAAAACAAGTGTGGTTATGGCTTTATCAAAAGGCATCTTCTGAGGCCAGGACAATATGGCACCATCCCTGAAGTCGCCTTCACAATCTGGAAAAGGTACAGTACCCTTTTCTTCGAAGGCAGCTGAACAGGCAGTGGGCCGATGGCTTCTGTTGTGCAATGGAACAGCAACTGAAAGCTCACGCCTCTCAATAGTAGACTGGCATTTAATAGAGGGATGTGGAGAAAAAGGGGATGCTGAGATGAAGCCATATATACACAGCCAAGAAGAATGGACAGCTGAATTCAAAAACCATCAACAATTTCCAGAATTTAAAATCCTGAATCATGACATGACACTAGTGGAATTCAGGTGTTTCTGGTACATGGACTGCTCTCACCCAATGTGAGGTTGAACTGTTGACCTTGTGTACAACCTACTTCACAAATGAGTCTGTCAGATACCATAAGCCTATAGGCTGAAGATGATGCCCCAACACTGTGGAGAAACCTCAGGTGACTGTCCAGGCAGCTGGCTGTTTCTGTCAACTCACAAAAATTTTTTGGAAGCTGCTTTTGTGCACTTCTTGTTTTTATTTTTGTTAGCTAATATTATTTCCTTCTTGGGTCTCTGAGGGAGTTGAAGATTAGTTAGTTATAGTTGAAGATTAATTAGGATAGAAAGTGAATTAGATACATTTTGGACTTACTAAAATAGGATAGATAAGGGAATTATTTTCTCTGATTTGTCAAATACAAATGGACTAGACATCGTTTAGGTATTTGTTACTTGTATATATTGTATATAGTTATTGTACTTTTGTATATAGTTTTTCTTTTGTTAGTTATAACCTTTTGCCTTTTTTCTTTTTATTAAAATAGAAAAGGGGAAATGTGGTGATATTTTATTTGTACTGAAATGTGATTTTAATTTTATGTTAATAAATAAAGTTGCCCTGGGGTCAGAGCTATTAGAGCCATAGCAAGAACATGGTGGTTAGAAGAGATAGGTAGATTTCTGTGTGTTCAGGGATACAGCCAGTATTGGAGACATACGCCTTTAAGACCTGGAGGGCGGTACTTACAGGCAGTGATGAGGCAGTCATGTGGTTGGGTTTACAACCAATGAGAAGGCAGAACAGAAAGATTATTTAAACAGAGACACAGGAAGTACCTCTCTCTCTCGGGGAAGCTAGGAGCACTGCAGGAGGTAAGATTTTATCTCTGAGCTCTGACCTCTCGGCTTTCTTTTTTACATTGGCTCTGTGTTTCTTATTTTAAAAAGACGATTGGTTACATCTACAGAGTTCTGACCTCTTGGCTTTCTCTTTTACATTGTTTCTGTGTTTCTTATTTAGTAAGATGGTTGGTTACATCTACAGTGACCACATATTGCAATAGTTTAGATTATACTTGCTAAAGTGACGGCAGTAACTCCAAGCAACAGTTCATAGCAGCTGCAATCAATGCTCACACTGCTAGGCTGCCAAGAACACGGGAATTTGGAGAAACAGATGATAAAAAGTAAAAACTCTTACCATCAATGCAGTTTCTAGGTGTTTATCCAGGAGAAAGAAAAGGCATGTCTGCAACAACTTGTTAATGAACGAATGCTTCTGACAGTTTTATTTGTAATCACTAAACCTGGAAACAAGTCAAAGATTCTACAGATGAGTGGACAAATCAATGAATGTCTATTTAATAAAGACTTCTCACAATTAGAAAAACACAAATTACCCTTACTTAAACACCACAGGGCATTCTAAAAACATGGTGGGAAGTGGAGGAAGTCAGATACACACATAGTTGTGCTGATAAGATATGCTGAGAAAGACAGATCTGTAGGGACAGAATCATAGGTGAGCTTCCTAGGGCTGATGTAGCAAAGTAGTTTGACTACACAGAAGGTCAAGGGAACTTTGGGATCATCTTAGTCTGTCCTGACTGCTACAGCTAAAATACAGTGAACTGTTTATGGACAATTTAATTCTCACATATCTAGAGACTGGACAGTTTGAGATCAACTCTACTCTCGTGGGTGGAAATTATGTCTACAGACAGAATCCCAAGGAGATCTTCTGCTCTTCATAGACAGGAAAAGGGACCTCTTTAGACAAGTCAGTCTGTGGCTGCACTGATCTCAAACTTTCACCACCGTCCTCATCTCCTTAATAACTTCACCTTTAAGATGAGGACATCAACATGTGAATTTAAGAGGGACAGAACAGTGTAAAATATATGAGACATATTATATATTCTACAGCTGGTTACTGGTTGCATGACTTGATGTTTGTCTAAGCTATTATTCAGTACATCTATAAGAAGTACATTTCATTCCACATAGATTATAATTTTATAAACCCGAGTTTAAAACTAGAAAGTATTAAAGTATGTGTAAAATGATTAGATAAATAGAACTATATTTAGTTTCACATCTCCCCAAAGAAACTTCTATCTGCAACAGATATAAACCATTGTATAATGCCACAATTGATCAAAATACAGAGAACAATTGACTGTGAGGTGCTCAGCACCAACTGAAATACCTGCAACACAGCCACTACACCCAAGGCTCAGAGGCCAATGTGGAAGAGAAGGTAGAAAGATTGTAAGAGCCAGAAAGCAACAACAGTATGTCTGCTGCCTGATAATGTGGTGTGTGTGTGTGTGTGTGTGTGTGTGTGTGTGTGTGTGTGTGTGTGTAATATATGATAATGTCAGATATATGAATATATGTATATATGGGGAGGGGAAGCTGTGCCTAGAATATCTCAACAATACTATTGCCTAAACAAGACATAAAAATGGTTCTACCAATTGACATGTCAATATGGATAAGGAAAATTATTTTATTTTCCAATTCTCAGGTCAGGCACTCATCTGTTTCCTTGATGCATGCTTTGAACTTCTTTACTGAACTGCTTTGCTCTCCCCCCTACACTCACCCCACCAAGATGGACTGACACCTCAAAAGCCATAATTCAAAATAAATTCTTCCTCTTCTTAAAAAAAAGAATCTAAATTCCTATCAAATTAATCACAGAACAATAAAATTATAATGAAGGCATCTTTCAAATTCTCAAACAATTTTAATATTCAAGACAAGCTATAATGTCATAGTAATAAAATGCATGACATTGGATGAGGGAAAAATGCACCAACAGGGTAAAATTGACCATTCAAGTAGAAAATAAATACTTTCTCTGATCTTCGTACACATTACAGAAGACACTGAAATCTGGGGAGATGCCTCAGTGTATAAGGTGTCTGCTGTGCAAGCATGAACACCTGAGTTCAGATCCTCAAACCCCTATAAACGCAGCTGCATTGACATGTAGACTATAGCACCAGGACAGAGGAAGATCAGTCTAGCCATTCAGCAAGCAACAGTCTTCAAAAATCAAAGTGGTGAGTAAGAGAGGACATTGTCCTCTGGCCTTTACACACATGTGCAAATATATGCATGCCCACTAATATGTGCACATGAGCACACAGAAACAAGCATGCTCTCACATATACACTACACACATAAACATTAAATAACAAACAAAATGAATGTGAAAGTATGGTTAAATGATAAATGACACTGGGGTAATACATTTTCATTACTAAAAGCATACAGAGGATTACTATGCCTATAACATAGACTTAGCATGAACAAAGAAAAGCTTTAAAACTAATTTTAAATTAATATTATTATTATAACTTGTGAAAGAATAATTTTTCTTGAAGAAAAAACAATATGGTAAGAATTAGTAACTCCAAAATAGCATTTAACTTCTACATATTTAAAGGGGACTATTTAGATAAAGGAAAACTGGAAAATAAAGTCAACAAATATTATAGGACATAGCAAAACTTTCAAACATATTATCGGTCAATGAGCATAAACTCTCCAATAGAAACTGGGCAAAGATTGTGGGTTGGTAATTCAAGAAGGATGTAACAATTTGGCAAATAAGAATCAAAACAAGATTAGTTAGTAAATAAAATCATGGTCTCCTATTCCTTGTTCTCCCTCTCTGTTCTTGATCCAGCTGGGATCTCCTGCTCCCCTAAGCTCTCTTTCCCTTGACCCTCGCCCTTCATTAACCCCACTCATGTCCAGGCTGTTCATGTAGATCTCATCCATTTCTCCGTCATTGGGCGATCCCCGTGTCTTTCTTGGGGTCCTGTTTTCCAGGTAGCCTCCCTGGTGATGTGAGTAGCAGTTCAGTCTTCCATGTTCCACATCTAGTATCCTCCTATGAGTGAGTACATACCATGTTTGTCTTTCTGAATCTGGGTTGCCTCACTCAGGATGGTTTTTTTCTAGATCCATCCATTTGCCTGCAAACCTCATGATGTCATTGTTTTTCTCTGCTGAGGAGTATTCCATTGTGTATATGTGCCACATTTTATTTATCTATTCCTCAGTTGAAGGGCATCTAGGTTGTTTCCAGGTTTTGGCTATTACAAACAATGCTGATAGGAACATAGCTGAGCAAGTCCTCTTGTGGTATGATTGAGCATTCCTTGTATATGCCCAAGAGTGGTATAGCTGGATCTTGGGGGAGATTGATTCCCAATTTTCTAAGAAAGCACCATATTGATTTCCAAAGTGGTTGTACAAGCTTGTATTCCCACCAGCAGTAGAGGAGAGTTCCCCTAGCTCCACATCCTCTCCAGCATAAGGTGTCTTCAGTGTTTTTGATCTTAGCCATTCTGACAGGTGTAAGGTGGTATCTCAGAGTTGTTTTGATTTGCATTTCCCTGATAATTAGGGATGTTGAGCAATTGCTTAAATGTCTTTCAGCCATTTGAGTTTCATTTGTTGAAAATTCTCTGTTTAGTTCTATAGCCCATTTCTTAATTGTCATGCTAGAAACCCCATCCAATGACTGAGGGATCTGGATGCAGAGATCCATGGCTAGGCCCCAGTGGAGCTCCAGGAGTCTAATTAGCGAGAAAGAGGAGGGTTTATATGAGCGAGAATTGTTGAGACCAAGGTTGGATAAAGTACAGGGACAAATAACCAAACGAATGGAAACACATGAACTATGAACCAAAGGCTGAGGGGCCCCCATCTGGATCAGGCCCTCTAAATGGGTGAGACAGTTAATTGGCTTGATCTGTTTGGGAGGCATCCAGGCAGTGGGACCGGGTCCTGTGCTCATTGCATGAGTTGGCAATTTGAAACCTGGGGCTTATGCAGGGTCGCTAGGCTCGGCCTGGGAGGAGGGAACTGGACCTGCCTGGACTGAATCTACCAGGTTGATCTCAGTCCTCAGGGGAGGCTTTGCCCTGGAGGAGGTGGGAATGGGGGGTGGAGCTGAGGGGAAGGGGAGAGGGCAGGACGGGGAAGAACAAGGGAATCCGTGGCTGATATGTAGAACTGAATTGTATTATAAAATAAAATTAAATTAAATTTAAAAAAAAGAAATAAGAAACAATATGTTTCTGATGTGTAAATTAAAAAAATCAAAATAAAATGAGAAGTCATTACAAAGCATACAAGTTATGACTTGTAAATGTTATGACTATAAAATGCTAAGAGGGTATGAGAATGTATAACTCACACATTGAAGGCAAGAATGTGAATCAGTACGACAGCTTTGGAGAGAAACCTGTAAACCTGTTTATAAACATGTTTTACAGTTCAGCAGCTCCATTATCAAGCATACTCACACATGCAGAATATCTCACAGAAGTGTGTAAAAATATTTCTATAGGAGCATCCACTAGTATTGATTATAACAGAAAAATGAAAACAATTCAAATACCTAGCAGTAAAAGAGCAGAGATTTCAACTGTGTCATAATATAAAGACATATGGGCACACACATACACACACACACACATTCACACATACATACATATATAATATTTTAAAATATAATATAAATATTTATATAAATATAAATATAAGTTATTTTCTATTATATGTAATAGAAAAAATATTTTCTGAAAAAAAAGAAGAATCACCAGCTTAAAAAATGATTTACTGAGTAATTTTAAAATGTGATGCTGACTAGACAAAGGAATCTATTTGGATTTATGTACAAAATAAAATATTAACACATTAAAATAAGAGTCAATAATTTAATATTTTTCATAGATATGTACATGTGAATAATATTTTCTTCCTTTGTAAAGCCATATTTTTTCACTTGTTTTAAGATTGTTTTTCTGATTCTTGTTATTTTTAAGCCATAAATGTAGGCAGTTATGTCTGTAAATGCTCACCTTTGTTTAGGAATCCTGTTTCCTGCTGTGTACGGCAATGGATATTGTGGCATATGCACATTTCCCTCACCAACTTCATAACTTCTGGAGTTTCTTGAGAATGTGATGTTCCAGTGGAAGACGAAGAAGTATAAATTAACACTACATTTCAATATGAAACATTAGGACTTGTACAAACAATGTTCTAAAGGTAATGATAGCTGTTTAAAGGGAATGGGCCGAGTAACTCGTGTATAGGAAAACATGGAGTTTCAACCTCATTAATCTCATTTTATTTGTTTATGGAAAACAACCAACAAAATGGTACACTGAACTAACACAAGGGGGACAAGTAGAGACAGTGCACAGTAATTTTCATGGCATTGTATGTAGTTCCAGTTAATAATTAAAGTCATCACAGTGGAACCCGTTATTGGAACAGAGATTACAACGTTACTTTGGCTGATTACCAGATATTATCACGTTATGTTAAAGCAGGTCTGGTAAAGTCCAAGTGGATTACTACATTTAGAAGACACATTTCCAGTCCTACTGTATTAGTCACTCTCTGAAGGAACAGAACAGACAGAATTTTATATATACATATATACCTTTTACATATCCCATATATATGGGATTAGAGTGGATTACAGGCTCAGGTCCAGACAGTACAACGGTGGTTGTCCCCCAGTAGAAATGCCAGTAGTTGTTCAATCCACAGACTGGATGCATTAATAGTGCCAGTCTGGTGATAGAGTCCCAGATAATTCTGGAGAGTTGCTGTTCTTCAACATACATTGGAATCTTGAGGAAGTAGGTTCTAATACTGGCAAAGGATGGCAACAGTATCAGCAACAGAGAGATAAACTTGCCAGAGAGAGCAAGGACAAGCAGGACAAAGAGGAAAGCTTCTTTCTTCTATCTTCTTTCTTTCTTTCTTTTTTTCTATCTTCTTTCTTATCAACCCCTTTTTCATTGCTCAAGATTGGTTTTATTAAGTTTCTCTTATTTATTTTTTCTTTTTTGAGATTATAATATAATTACATTAATTTCCCCTCCTCTCTCTAAATTCTCCTGTATACCCCTCCTTGCTCTCTTTCAAACTCATGACCTATTTTTCATTAGTTTTTGGTACACATATGTGTATATTAATATATCTTTCTAAATTATGTGGGCTGCCACCAGAAGGTGTGCCTCAGATTTCTGGTTAGTCTCCCCCACCACCACCACCAAATGATCATTTAAGAAAATCTCTCACTGGAATGCTCAGTTGTTTGGGTTTTAGTTGGTTCCAGATATAGTACAGTTGACAGCTAGGATTATACATCACACCACCTTGACCACCTTTGTGCAAGATGCTGGAATTCCCAACATAAAAGATGTGATCAGAGAATGTAACCAAGGACAATTTTCCTAGTTTCTGGGAGACTTTGTTGTTTGTTGTCCTTTCAAAGACTTCCATCAGTCTATTGGAAATTGGAAATAAATTTTACTTCAAAAGGTACTGATTGTTCATATAATGGGACTATTCTTCAAATTAAATTCTTCTATACTTGGATTTCAACATCAAAAAAATAATGCTAAAAACAACCATGAATTCCTGGATTGACATGACATAAAAATCAGTAAAGTCTGTCCAAGCCACTAGCTATAAAGTAGAAAGGAAATATAACTATTGTACTCTTGGTTTTACAATATAAGTCAAATATTGTTTAATATTATGTATCCTCAAATTGTGTAACATGAATATAAAGCATGCTTATATCTATATTCCATGGAAAATAAGGATTCTATAAAATTCCTTTGCAGATGGCACAGGTACTAACCATGAAAAGAAATACGTACACATTCTGTAATGCCTTTTATGTGTGGATGATCTAGCTGAGAAAAAAAACAGTACTGTAGTACACAAAAAATATCCAAAACTATTTGAAAACAGTCATCTCCTTTTCTTCCTAAAATTTGTTAAGAGAAAGCCATGAAAACTGAGAAAAATTTTTGCTGAAGATGTAGACTTGAGTCTTCATCATGAAACAATTAGTGATTAGGACCATATACAATACTTAGTTACTTTTCCTGACTTATTTTAATATAGATATCACCCATCGATAACAATAGTCATTGTAAAATGTTAGCATTGCATTTCATAAATACTGCTGATACTTTATGTGACTGCTAAGTTTACACAGCATTATGTTTTTATTTTGTAAAAGACACTTGATGTAAATAGTTGAAGTTACTTTTGTTATTTCTTTTTCTTTAAAAAAAAATCAAGACAGAGGGAGGGAGGGAAAACATTTCTTTCTTTAAGGAATATAAGCTTTAAACAAAAATTTTTATAGACTTCCTAACAATGATGTTTTATAAGGATCACTTGTGTTTAGAGAAAGCAACTGCTATCCACTGAAGTTGTTGAGATGTTTTGATTTAACATTAAATTGAAAAAAAAATCAGCAGAGATGAGAACATTTACATTCCCAGCCTCTACACAGAAGAATGTGCATTGCAATAATAAAACTTAGGTTCAAATGTAGAGAAAACTTTAACAGAGGCTATGTAGAATACAGTGTTGCCCATTCCTGCTATTTAAATTTACCATGTCTTTTGACCTTTCCTTTGAAGTTGACTTCTACCTGCCTGCATGGAACAGTATTCCACAGTTGAAGTCATAAAGGATTCTCATACCACATCTATACCAGGTGACATTTACAGAATCAAAGACAAAGCAAATAAAAATGGCTTTTGTTATTGGTGGCTGATATCTATATTAAAATAAGTAAAGGAGCCATGACTATTGTATAGGTCACTGTGGTCTCAATCATTCATTGCCACCCATAGGCCACCCTGGGTTCTCAAGGCCAGGAATGGCAGGAAGACAGCCACAGCCCACTGGGTGAGTCCCATTATAACTATGTGGTGGGGAAATGGGAGAGAAAGAAATGGAGTGGCAAAGGCAGAATGGAAGAAGTAAAGGCAGTGAGGAGTAGGCTGATGTGGGAGGCCTTTTTGACACCCAGGGCCACAGTGACATTCAGTCCCATGCTGCTGCGAAGGGCCAAGTCTGGGTCTATGGTCCTACCACAGCCAGGGGTTATGTGACCATTATGGCCCATGTTGCTACCAAAGGCCACAAGGTTGCCTAGTGTCTGGGTTGCCAGCGGTGGCCATGTAGGTATACAAGAGGCATGCCACAGCTGGAGCCACTCTGGGTGGCCTGTGCTGTTACCAGGGGCCATAGTGTCATCCAGGCCCGAGCTGCTGCCAAGGGTCATGTCTGGGTCTGTGGCCCTACAGCAGCCAGGGTCTAAGACAACTGTGGTTTCTATTGCAACTGAGAGCCTTGTGGTTGCCCAGGGTCTGGTGGGCCACCTGGGACCATGTGGGTGCCCAAAGAGCCATACTGCAGCTGGGATCATAAAGATCTAAGTAGCACGTACTGCTCTCAGGTGCCATGGTGACATCTTTGCCAGGGTTACAACAGGGGGCCATCTCTGGGCCCATAATCCTACTGCAGCCAGGGTCTGTACTGATATCGATGCGATTCCCAGAGTTTGGACCTGTACTTGGGTCCATGTTGGTGTCCAAAGGCTGCCTTGTTGGTAGACCCATGCTGGTCTGGGTGGCTCTAGCCAGCACCTGGGGCCATTGTGACATCCAGACTTAGCTGCTGCCCAGGACCATGTCTGGGTCTGTGGTCCTATTATAGCTGAGATTTGTGTTGAAGTCCAAGGCTCATGCTGCCACCTAAGGTTACAAGGAAGCCCAGGGCTGGGGCCCCAATCAAGGCCTTGTTTGTGTCCAGGGCCCTGCCACCACCAGAGCCATCTTGATATGAGTGGCCTGTGCTGGGTCTGTGATCCTGCTGCAGCTGGGGTCTATGTTGATGTTTGTGGCCCATGTCACCTCAGGGAACCATAGTAACCATTCATGATAAAAAATCAGAGGGCTGTGCTGAGCCAGTCCCACCCTTCACTGGCCCGGGGATAGTTAAACACTGCAGCAAGGGAGCTGGCCCTGACCCTTATGGGAGAGCTGCTCCCCTACACCCTCACCTACCCCAATACCCCCACCACTACCAGCCCTGCACTCAGGAGAGATGGTGAGGGAACACTGACCCTGATGGCATGGGCATAGGGGAGCTGGCTCCATCCCTTACCTAAGGGGGCAGCCCCAGTGACCTGGACTGACCAGATCAACTAGGACCTAGACCCACCCAACTAGCAGCCAGACCTGGTATTGGCCCACCCTAACATCGACCCCCTCTACAACCTGTTGGAGCTCATGAAGTGACTGGTCCTCTGGAATCCTTGTGCCCTCCATGACTAGGGTGGTGGAAGGATATGGAGTTTTGGTGAGGATCCAGTGATGATGGTACCAGAAATCAGAGGACTTGAACAAGACCAATGATTATTTGCAATGAGCATTTGCAAGTAAAGATGACTGGACAAACCGGGGCTCCCAATGCCACCAGGAAGAATGAAGAGGTGTTGGAGAGGTGGGAAAGATGGAGGAATGGAGAGCCTGTTTGTTTTGTTTTTCTTTTTGTTTTTGTTTGTTTGCTTGCTTGTTATATTTTGGTTTAATTAAAATTTTCTTTTGGGAGGTGCTACAAGGGTGAGAGGAGGATATTGGGGGACTGAGAGGTGAGCAGAATTGGGGTACATGATGTGAAATTCCCAAGGATTCAGTAAAGAATCTATGTTAAATACAAAAGAGAAGTTTGTGAAAAATATCGTAGTTTCCACAAAGCCTGGGGAGTGAAAACCCTCAAGCAATATCTCAGCGCCCAATACAGCCAGCCTCCCACTCCTTCAGTTAATTAGCCTAAAGTATGAGGTTTGAAAATGATGACTATGCAAAGAAGAGACATTACCACAATGTGTGAGATATAACTTAGTGTTACATATGAGTAAGACATTCTGGCATGCTAATTCATGACTGGGGTAATGAGAGACAGCAGCAAAGCACTGTGTGAATTTGATATAGAAAAGGTCTTTGTTGCAACTAAAAATTGTCTAAATATAATATGTGTGATGATGTGAAAATATTTGGCAATATATTTTGAGAAATATTACAATAATGACATTAAATCCAAAAGTGAAATATTTTAAATACTTGATATATACATTTTTTTCATGTTTTATAATTGAAAGTAACTTCACATGTTTAGTTTTCTATCTGTTCTAGGAGACTTGATTTGAATTTTTTTGCCACTAGAAGATGATTCTTTATAGGACTTTTGCAGCTTTGCACACCAGTTTTAGAACCACATCTAGATTCTTCCTTCCAATAAAGTTTTAAGCTAAGCGTTTGGTGATACCTGTGGCATCATAATAGTTCACTCTAGTGTTATTTCCCCAGATACAACTTGGTTTGAGTTCTTGGTCTTTGGCCAGCTCAATATGTGATCCCAGCATTTGGGAGGTGGAACAGAAGGATCAATATTTTATTCACATATAAAATCTTGCCAGAACTGAGGGCAGCCTGGGCTGTTTCACAGAGAAACTCTGTCTCGGAAAAACAAACAAAATCTTGCCAGAATGAAATATCTTGTTCTTTTGGTTTCCACATTAAAAAAAGAAAAAAAAAAAAAAAAGAATGGTCTAACTTGAATTTACTTCATTCTCAAAATGAAACTTCCCACTAGTGGTGGCGCACACCTTTAATCCCAGCACTCAGGAGGCAGAGGCAGGCGGATCTCTGTGAGTTCGAGACCAGCCTGGTCTCCAAAGCGAGTTCCAGGAAAGGCACAAAGCTAAACAGAGAAACCCTGTCTTGAAAAACCAAAAATAAATAAATAAATAAATAAATAAATAAATAAATAAATAAATAAATAAATAAATAAAGTTTCTCATATAATGCATGGGTTGTATCAAAATTTTAAAACACAAATATTAGCATCCATGCTCAGAGTCTGATTCAGTAGGATTAAATTTTTTTGTTTCTAACTTGTTCTCAGATATTGCTGAAGGTTGTACCTGGTATAAAGAATATTGTCATTGATACTCATTCTCTGCTTATAGGAATAATGCATGATTATTATAATTTTAAAATGAAAATATTAAAGTTAACATTCATACAAGGGAGTCGTACTGTGAGCTTTTAATAATGATAACTTCAGATTCATTAGCATGTCCACCTGCTTGTGTAACATTTGCCTACTCTTGATTGATGAGTCACACATCTGTATCATTGCCCATTCAAGTCCTAAACATTCTTCAACAGTGAATTCAGCTATTTTCTTTCCAATGGATATCTACTAATACCCAACTGGCAGGTATTAATCTCCTTCTTCTAAATCCTAAAACAATTGCAGATATGAAGACATTAAAGTTCATTATTGCCATTACATGTAGTTAATAAAAATCACACCCCTGAGGTTAACCAAAAGGCAAAACCCCATATTTCTGTTCTATTATCTAGAAGTGTTGAGTATAAATCATGATGGCTTACATACAACAAAATTATAATTAACTTACAGCTGTGCTCAAACCTGGAAATCTATTCTTAAAACAGTAAGTAAGCAACAGAGTTCTGTTTACAGCACGGTGACATGCTTTATTATCTCACCATGCCTGCTCTGTTCAAAGCTTGCTTTTAAGTTCCAGCAAACTGAAATTACACTATCTGCAGCAAACCCAGATAACATTTCATCTGAGTTACTTCTTAAACTTTTACCCTCTTCGAGAGACTCTTGGGAGTTCAAAAGGAAACAATTAACTATACTTGCTGGCTTTCAATTTGCAGTTCCCGTTTCACACTACAATTATATGAGCATCTGCCCGTGTGCTTAATGTCTGCCCCTTCCTTTTGCTTCCTGGCAAAGGAATGTTGCTCTTCCATACTCCCACTGTTCTGTGCTGCCTTGCTCATCACCCAAAGCAATGGGGACAATAAATCAGCAGAAAAAAATCTCAAACTTTTTGAGACAAAATAAGCATTTTCTCTTTGGAAGTTAATTACCTTAAGTATTTATTTTCTTTTTATTAATTTTGCCACAACAGAACTACGCATGATGCACTGTGATGACATTCCCAAGCTGCACTCTCTCACCCCAGCTTCCGGTCATGCTGAGCTCTTCCTTCTTCCCAGCTAGCTCTTTCCATACTCTATTGTATCTCTTTACATTCATTTATTTTTCAGAAGCCCATGAAGTCAATCACATCTGGATTGTGTTCATGATTACAATACCATGCCATATCCAGAAGGTAGTGTTCCCTGTCACTCAGGTTCCACAGTCCTTTCTCACCTTCCTCCATGATGGACTTCAGAGTGGGTGACATAGATATCACGTTTGGAGAACATGATATCTATGTCCCCAGTCTTATATTCTCAGCGCTTTGACCCATTATGGATCCCAGCTTTAACCATATTCTACTGTTGAAAACTACTTCTCTCACCAGGGCTGAGAGCTGTTTGTACTAATGTATAGTTATAAACATGTATATCCAGATGGCAGCTCAACTACCTAACCATTTGATATAACATCAGTAGTAGAGAGCCCACAGGGCCTAGGACCTCCCTAACCACAAACCTTTAGCCACTTCTGCAGTGCTAGGCATGTATTGCTGCTTCCTGTGGACCAGACCTCAAATCCATCATTAAAACAGTTGGTTACCCATGAAGATTCACGTCACTATTGTACCACTGAGCCTATCTGGCAAAATGGCTTGATAGTGTTACACTCAGTCCATTCTAGTACTGTGAATGCTAGCCAGGAGGGAAGACAACTCTAACCCTGTATCTGCTTGGTTTCTACATGTCCTGTACTCAGGGTGTGTGGTATCTCTAACAATAGGTTCTCACTGCCCGGTTCTGGTGAACTTCCAAGGGCAATAGCAATGCATGTATCGTTCCAGAAGCCTTTGGGGGCTCTTTAGGTATCCCACACCTTTGACTAGGTTTTTTTTGTTTGAAAACCTACAACTTTGGGGAGCAATGCTAACCATACATGCAGAGCACTTCAATTCAAGCTCCTTTATTTAAAATTATATTTTTGTTAGCTTAAAAAGCAAAGGTTCCTATGTGGATGTTTCTTTCCCTGTTGTTTAGATCGACTTACCTCACACATTTACCTTTCCCATATCTCCTACATGCATGCCTCTCCAGACCTTCCCTTTCCTGTACTCCTCTCCCCTACTTCCACATAGCGTATGTTTACTATCCAATGTTCCCTTCAATTTTTGTTTACCTCATCCCTTCAACTCTCATGGATTTTTTTTCTTGCTCACTGCCTACTACTGACTCTCTAATTTGATATATAGCATCAAGCTTGAGCTCTCCCATATGAGAGAGAACATACGTATGATGGTCTCCTTTCCTCACACACTTGCCAGTACTTTCCACTGTTTATTTTCTTGACAAAAGCCATTCCCACCATAGTGAAATGAGATTATTTTCCATGATAGAAATTGCTAGCCATTTGCATTTCTTTTTTTTTTTTCACTTTCTACTAAGTACCCAGCCTCTGTGTGGCAACTGCATTTCCTTATTCAAATTTGAAGTAGGGTAAAGTCATGATGGAGGACATCTTTCCCCAGGTTTGAAGGAACTATTCCTCTTTGAGTTAGGTAGACTGAAGTGCCCAAAATTGTTTACGCACTCCTTGACTATACAGTCATGTTATCAATCCTATAAGTGATATTGCCTGACAAGAGAAGTTGGAACTATCTAAATAGTTTGAGTATTTCTTAGAGCTAGAAGTAAGTTAATTCAACTTAAACCACAATAGTGCCAAACTATTGAATAAGAAAGGTCTGTATGTGGCAGGGGTTTGGAGGTTGCCATCCACGCTGCCAGGAAACTGGTGGCACAATTGACAAGAACATTTTCAGATCTCCAGGCAGTGTTTCCTCCAACTTCCTGCTGCCAGGGATGTGTTAAAGGGCCAGAATCTGTTCCACGGGTGCTGATGCTCCAATAATGTCTTCAGGCTCTTAGTTTGCATTGTTTTTAAAGCCCTGGTCCATTATTTTCATGTCATATAAAGAAAGGCATGTCATTTTTGTCCATGAATTTTAGACCAGGTAACATCCAAAAGTTACTAATCAAGACAAGCAAAAGAAATTATACAAAGAAATTTTGCTTGTCTTAGAAATGAGAAAAAAATATTAAATAGAAATATTTTCTTGTATAATTTGTTCACATCCTAGGAACAATACCAGCATTGCATTGTTCAGTTGGGAACTTTTTCTCCAAAAGTATTGCTTTGAATGGGAACACATTGTCTGAATGTAACTATGTAACTAAGTTATAAAACTTTTTTTTAAAGTCTCAATTCTTTGGAATAATAAAGCCAATTTTTTTCCTGTCAATGATGCATAAACTCCACAAAAATTATAAACTACTGGCCTATATCAACAAATGATCTAAAAACATTCAATACAATCATTTATAAGTTTAAATCTTTCTTATTTCTTGCAGGCTGGCTACATTATGAAATACCACCTTTTCTAGAGGCCACAGCTATAAAATGTTAATTGGCTAGATTACCACACTTTACTTAGCTGGTGTCTGGTGGTATAAATTATGCACACACATGGGGTACCTCCAGCTGCCCAGGCCAGGGTATCCCATGCATGAGAAAAAACTTGATGTCATGCTGAGCAGATGCAGTGGCAGGCTGGGCAGATGCACACCATGTGGGTATGGGGGCAGCGTCAGCAGCCTGTAATTCACAACCCAGATGCTGCATCCAGGCAGAAAGAGATTATTAGAAAGATAGACAGAAAGGAGAGAGAGGAAGAGAGAGAAAGGGTCTGAGGGGTGCACACCTCGTGGGAGGAAAAGCAGAAGAGAGAGAAGGGGAGGAGTTTCCCTTAAAATGAGGTTTTTGGTCAGGATGTAAGGCAGTGCCAAGGGGCGGGTCGGAATATTAACATTCCTCCGTTTTGATTATTATAAAAAGAGGTGAGTTATGAAAGCAAGTGGGGGAACAAGGGCGCAGAATTCTCAAGTTTAATTCAAGCTGACACGGGGCAAAGTTGGGAGGTAGGGACTGCATGGCAGGAGATCTCAGGCAGGTATGTTCCTTGAGGGAACTGAGGAGAAAGGTTGCAGCAGTGATGTTCCAGGAGCTTGCGGGGAAATGGTATGCCAAATCAGGAATGTAGAAGCCATGGCACCTGCTATTTCTCTGGAGGTCAGGTGGGAACAGTGAATCTGTAAAATATGCTCAAAATATAGGTGGGGTCAGAAATGGGCTCCGGAGATTGTTAGTTTTTATCAGACCAGATTTCTTGATACAGTAGCAGAACCGTTCACAGGAACCTGTAAGACAGCTGGAATAGATTTACATCATACCAAAAGGGTTAAAAATCCATAGGAATTT
Organism: Peromyscus maniculatus bairdii; assembly: GCF_049852395.1. NCBI lineage: Eukaryota > Metazoa > Chordata > Mammalia > Rodentia > Cricetidae > Peromyscus > Peromyscus maniculatus. The sequence goes on along the minus strand of NC_134866.1, from coordinate 49,522,715 downwards.
AAGAACTCTTTGTAGTCAATGTTCTATCAGTTTATCAAAGCTGCATTTATCAATATTAAAACTTTGAACCTCTGAAGTTATATCTGAAACCAGTCTATCCTGTACCATGAAGTTTGTAAATGAGGCATACCTATCTGTATAGGTAAATTATGTCAATACCTAGTAGTAACCCTAGGAGAGGGGGACCTGTAAATTTTTTATATTGAACTGAGAAAGAAGCTGAAGCAAAGCCTGGCTGTCAAATGGAATCAGAGTTCTGAAAGGATAAATCAAATCTGACTGAGTGCAGACCAAGTAGCTTTGGAATCTGTTAAAAATGACAGGGACCAGTCTATACCCAGTTAGCCACACCAGGTCTCCACATCATTGGCAGAAGTATCATAACAGCATCAATCTTTGACCTATCAGAACCACGAGGTAAGAGTTTTTTTTTTTTTTTCCCATGGAAGAAAGACATAGGGAAGACTGAATATATTTTTTCTAGGAAAAAAATGCTTACATTTATGTGTCTGTCCATATGTCTAAACCAAGGGTGTTCAGACATTTTTTAAAATATTATTTTTGTATATCAGTGAAAGCATTCTTAGACAAGAGTAACATTCTTAAATTAATTTTAACTGATTCGGGCAAATTTTTCCAAATAAATTAAGCAATAGGATTTGACGAATGTGAATAGTATTTAGTGTTTAAATCAGATTAAACCTATCAGTCTTCTCAAACATATCTCAGTTCTTCCTGGTGAAATCTTCCCAAATCATTCTTCTAGGTTTCTGACATATATGAAACATTGTTAATATCTATGATGAACCTACTTACAATGGCACATTAGAACTTTGTGATTCTGTCTAACCTGGTACTTAATGATAAAACTTTCCAGGTCCTTCTTCCCATGTACTCTCTCAAGTATCTAGTAACCTCCACTCTAGTCTCCACATCTATGAGATCACCTAGTTTGGGGTCTACATATGAGTCTTTCTGTTTAGCTTATTTCCCCTAACATAATTGAATTGGTAGACTCAGTAAGTATATTTCCCTAATGGGTATGAATAGGCCTCACTTGTTCCACTGAAAGGCTGGATAAAAACAATATAAAAGGAGTATTCATTTTTCCTTTTCCTGAGATTGAGCCTTTCCCTACTTTCCAATTCAACTTGAAAGAATGCCATGTTGTTCCTAGGTCTCTGGATTGTTGACTTCATATCATTAAACATAGCTCTCATAATTGAGTGTGCTAATTCTTTAAGACAAATCAATGCAAAGTAGATAGGTAGGTAGATAGCTGCATGATAGAGATAGATGGAAAGATAATAGATAGATAGATAGATAGATAGATAGATAGATAGATAGATAGATAGATAGATAGATAGATAGATAGATGGATGGATGATAGGTAGAAGGAATGGGGAACCATTAGTCTTATATATTTATTTTTGATACATATATCAAAATGTATTTTTTATTTACTGTATAATCTTTTGGTATAAACCTGGAAAAAGTTAACCTATAACTACAGTTCTAATTTTTTTCAAGTTAATAATTTTAAGTTGTAATTTGACAATGAATAAATGGCTTCTTTAATAAGTTATTCGGGAATGTAGAATGCAGCTGCTCAATTGGGCTTTTTCTTCACTTAAAATCACACCCCAACAGACCCTATCAAGAATAAGCTCCCAGAGGCTTCTTTCCCTCTTGGCATGCTTTAAATGTGTTCCAGCATGCAAGGAGGCAGCTTCCCATCACTGCTAATACTCACTTTCTTTTTTATAGGGTTGTACCTGAGGCCTTCTCTCGCACTCCTACCTTGTTGGATTGTTCTGCCTTTCTTCAGCAGTGACCTGCTGTAGGCAGTAATGACTTCATAGTCTGGAATGTCAGACTCCCCTATACCCTTCATTCTCTTCTTAGCCAAAACTATCTTGTTTCACATGGCATCATGCTATATATTCGCTCCACTAATACAGTACCATCCGGCAGCAAGTACATGGTTAACTTATAGTCCATGGAAGATTCAGGCATTAAACAGACAAATGATCAAAACTGCAAAATAGAGGAGGTAACATAAAGGGAGAAACAACTGAGCACTGCCAACATTAGGTTTCTTTCAAAACAAGGGTCCATATTAATGTGGTTAGGGTAAATTAAGAAAGAATTATGGAAATAGAGAGCTTTGTGTAGCTCATCTCCCCAGATGCCTCCTACTCAAGGATATCATTAGGCCACAGATAAAGAAGAAAAATTATCTCTCTTATGGGTCCAATGTCTCTGCATTATTCATACCTTGGAAATCTGGTTATCAAATCCTCCTACTTAAGGACCAATTTCAATTATTGATGACTTCATCTATCACTACCAAATTTCTCTAGGTTGCTTATTATTTTATTAGCACGGACAGTTTTCCATTGTGTTATCCAAATGGTCAATGTCGAACCTAAAAGCACTTGCTCTTTGTCTATTTTGTACTATGGAAACAATAGAGATTCCATTAATTACTTAACTGCTTTTCAGCATCACCTAATCTCCAGAGAATTGTGGTTTTTGTATTAAGTCTCAGTATGGACAATGGTTCACAGAAGAGATATATTGTGCCTTATAAAAATACAGTATTATCTCTTTTATTTCACTCCCCATTGCTGACTCTAAAGCCTAATAGGAGATTTTTCTTTATCATTAATTATACAGAATAATTCAATTTTAATAATACAACCAGTGCCTTCTACAGACATTATTAGGGCTTTGTAAAATAAGTTATAAGAACAGCATATATCTATGAAGAGTTGAGGTTCTTGGTTGTACTGTTTCTTCTTTCTTTTTAAAACAAGTGAAAACTTAAAGATAAATAGTTTTTTGAGTTCTTATTCTTCTACAAATAATTCAAGCTTTCCCGTGGGCTAATTACTGGTCTCTCTGTTCAGATGATTAAACACTCTGCCTTCATCTTCATTTTCCCTGTAAATAATTTTATATATGGCCATGATTCAAACTCATAACTTTCACAAGAAATGCAATTACAGCTTGAGCAATGAGCATTGGCGGGGAATACAACCCTGCAATAAGCTATATTTAAGGCAGAAGATAATCTGACTCTTGCATTATTTAGCTTAGAAAAATATTTAACTGACAGTTAAAATTCAACTAGGGAAGATTCTCAAACCCATCTTTCAACTCACAGGGTGAAAACACAGATTCACTGTGGAACTATTTCCCTGTGATATATAATAGAATTAAAAAGAGTAGCAAGTGACAATTTTCACACTTCCCTTAACATTCGGTCCCTGAAGAAGATAGCACAAAGCTGTGAGAATAGAGTGAAATCAAGCCAAGGAGCTTGTTACAAGTGACGAAGCCTTTTATTGAGGTTGTTCATGTTTTTCTAAAGTCCTTTAGAAGGAATCCAATACACCGCACTCCTCAAGCTAACAATTTGTGGTCGAAGCTTCAATCGCAAAGGAAGACCACCACATTCTGTGAGCTCAGAACCAGATCATCTCTGCAACATTTCTAACTCCTAAGTTTCTGTCCCTTTGGGCAATTTATCATAGGGCCCCAATAAATGAAACAAAACTGGATGTTAGGTTTTACAGGAATCATAAACAAACTGCAATTAATCATATTGCTGTTCTATTTTAAAAAACCTTTGAAGAATTTCAGCTGCCAGTGCTCTGACACACAGAAGGACAAAAATAGGCATATATTAAAGTTAAAAGAAATGTAACTTAAAGATGCTTAAGGAAAAAAAATCTTGGGCAATTGTTTCTCTCACTTTTTAAATTAGCAACAACTACAGGCAACTAATGACTGCTATGAGGAGAACTAGCCACTCCCAGAGATGAATCCCTGTATGGTTTGGTTGTCCAGTGCAGAGGGGTCAGCTTTGAAATTATATACACACCACCAAGAGAAATGGTCTCAGCAGGTTGTAGATAGATAGATAGATAGATAGATAGATAGATAGATAGATAGATAGATAGATAGATAGATAGAGATTTGTGCATGTATACTCACATGTTAATAGCATGTGAGTATACATATATAAATTATATATATATACATATATATGTATATATATACATGTTAGTAGCAGCAACAATAAATGAAAAAGAGTCTATCAACTTGAGAGTGGGAAGATGGGAGGGGTATGATGGAGAATAGCTGGGAGAGCCTGGAGAGAGTAAAGTGAAGTAATTCTATTTCATTTAAAAGCATATTAAATATTTTTAAAGACATGTAATTAAAATTATGTATGTAATAGAGATTGAAATGTATGCTTCAGCACTTCTTTATAGCTGCTGTGACGTAAAGGCAAAGGAAACAATAAAATCAGGAGCCAATGAGTATTTAGGAAACACTAAAGTTCACGTTTTAACGTTAGTCTGTGCTCACCTATCCTGAAGGAGCCTCCCTGCCCCAAAGACATCAAGGTGGACACTGCATTGCCCTCTGCAACCCACCCTCTCCCTTGGAGTCACATCACAATGGTTCCCTTCTCCTGGGGCAAAGCTTTGCTTCTCATTTGCAAGCCAAGTCAGTATTTTCAAAACACGTTTTAATTCATTCCTGAGTGTTTGCACCTGTGTATTTAAATTATTTAGATATTTTTGAACATATTTTTTTTCCTCTTAAGAAAAGTTAAACTTGTCCGTCATTTCTAAGAACATATAACTTAAGAAACTTCCCAAGAGTGTGTAAGTCTGCTTCCTATAAATGGATTGATATTAACTTCTCTTTCCAGGCAAACGTTTAAACCTTAAGGACATTGTTTTCCACTTATAAAAATCACTCAATTGACGTAGATGGTCTCCGGGGTCCATTTTAACTTTAATATCCAGTCACTCTCTATGCTTACCGTTGGAACTAGTATTTAATCATTCTGAGTATCAGTATACAATTTAAAGTTCAGACGGTATCTCTTTTTTATTATTAGGTCAGTCATAAGAACAATCCATACTTTCTTTCCAGAAGGGAAACTGAACAAGATGTTGAGTGCATTGGCTTTCTTCTTTTATTTTGTTGCTAAGGTTTGAATGAGGCTGCTTCAAAATCCATGAGAGTAAAACGATTTGCCACAGGTGCCCATTGCAGACACTTCATCTCCTGCTCTCGTGTTTTCTCAGTCTCTAAATTAAGCTGGTCCTGATTGGATCACAGCTCTGCTTTGTGTCTCCTCCTTTACTGACAAATAACACATTCTCACTATTTCTCTAAAAAAATGAAAATGAATAATAATCCTTGCTTTCAATTAATTTAATACTTAAAGTGGGAGTTTATAAACACATGCCTCTGGGTTATAGAGCCATGATGGGGTAGAGGACAAGAGAAATTGTTAACAGATTGTAGGGGCAGCCCATTACACCTCAGACTTATTAAGGAAGATCTCAAGAAGAAACTGTCTCTTCATTGCACTCAGAAAGAAGAGACAGTTTTCAATCCAGTCAGTAACTGACTATAAAAGGAGAAAGATGAGCGACAATGGAGGCCACAGCACCATGTTTTCCTCTTCTGTGTAAATGGGGATGTATTTTCATATTTGAAGTACAGTGGTAGATGACTAAAAGCCTTGCTGGTCCATTCATTAAAGACTGGCCTTATTTGTTCTTTCTTGGGTCCTTCCTGCATTTCCAGCATTGGAGTAAGCACTGAAAAAATAGAGTAATTAAAAAAATATAGCATGTGACTATCCTCAGCAGATGTAAATATGGCATGGATTAAATTATGCAATTTTAAATCTCAATAAACTCTAAAACGCTGTGAAGCACTCATGTGAAATGTCCTATTCCTAACTGAATTATAATAAAAAGAGTAAAATTATGGTCCATGAAGTCACATGCATGGCTAGTTAATTTACAATAAAATGTCTATTGGACTTGAATAAATATAATCTGAATAATCAGATGTTATTTCTCTGAGCCACTAAGGATCCTAGCAAACACTAAGGACTGATTCTTAAGCTTTTACTTGTTTTTTAGTTTTTTTAGGTTTTTTTTATGAATTTATAATGCCAAGGTGGCAGGAAATTTTTTTCATTGATTATTTTTAATAAGGAAATTTTTTTCATTTTACGTACCAATCACAGATCCCCCTCTTCCTTCCTCCCACCCCTCCAGCCCCCCCAACCCATCCCCCAATCCCTCCTATAAGTAAGGCCTCCCATGCAGAGCCTGATACATCCTGTTGAGGCAGGTCCAAGCCCCTCCCGCTGCCTCAAGGCTGTGCAAGGTGTCCCTCAGTAGGTAATGGACTCCAAAACACCAACTCATGCACCAGGGATGGATCCTGATCCTACTGAATGGCAGGAAATTTTGAGCATTGGTGAGCTAAGCATCTGCCCCACATCTTTCTTTTTCTGAATATTCCTAAGACTACTTTTTTTTTTTACTTCACCACAAGAGGTATGGAAGCTAATCTTTACACAGATTTGAATAATTCAGTGAGAGGGAATGAATAAAAAAAGTAGTCACAGAGAGAAGCTAGGCAATTGAAGAAAGCTGGGAGTGGGAGAGGTGCTCTTTCCCAGGGAATAGCATACCAATTGGTTGTCCAGTATGGTTGTCAAATAGTCAGTCCTGAAAAACATATATACAAGTAACATTATATAGAGTGAACAGGTTATATTTAGGAATGTATATGTTTATACATATGCATGCAATAACAATTACTGAAAAAAAATAAAACCTTGAATTTGAAGGAGAGGAGGGAAGGGGGAAATGTTGTAATTATAATCTCAAAAAGGCAAAAAGATCTATTTGAGCCCAAAGCTATTGAAAGAATTTTCTTCTGAAAGTGAGGAACTGGTCCATGCATGAAATAAACAGGAATGTCTTTGACTAACCCCAAGTGAAATATTTCAGCCACAGATGAAGTCCTTCTGTTCTTTACACTAGACACATACCAATAACTAAACAGGATGTTTTTCCTAGCTGAGACTGAACACATCATAATAATTACCATAAACTCAATGCCATGAAATTAATCTTAATCAGAATTAATGAATATATTAATTAGTATCTATATACTATCCGAGACTTTACCCAAACATTCTGTGATCATAAGGAAAACATATTACTGGTATCTACTTCACTATGAATGGTAAGTAATGAATAGTGACATCTGTTTTTGTTCAAGACTTTAAGAAATAAATCATTTAAGCAACACTTTTGAAATATTTACTGTCTCTTAGAAAAGGAAATGGATATCATGTTATGCATATTATTAAAAGTTTTAGTAGTTTTAAAAAATGTGTATCAATGAGTCATTTTACTTTTTCTGATTGAATGGCTTTCCTGTCCTCTATGCTGTGACTATGTATAACTGTATCATTTTAACATGCTTGCCAATGATACAATATAGAATACAAAAGTATCTTTCTTTGCTGTAAATTCATGGAAACATTTTAATGCAGCATCTTCTTGGCAAGTTGGAAAACAGCTCAGCAGTGGTTCTGAAAATGTGGTAGTTAAGAACAATAGAATTATATCCAGCTGCAAAGAAAACTGGAATTATGAAATTTGCAGGTAAATGGATGGAAGTGAAAAACATTATGCTGAGTGAGCTAACATGGATCCAGAAAGACAATAATCACATGTTCCCCTCTTATGTGTATCAAACTGTGGAGAGCCTATAGAAGCCAGGAAACTAGGAAGGGGCCACTGGGGAGAGGGCCAAGAAAGATATTAATGATGGGTAGAACACAGATGATATAGAGGAAAAGGGGAAAATAATGGGGAGCAAGGTTTAAGTAGGGAGAGAGTTTCACAGGTAGGTCAGAGTGGGCAAGGAAAACTAACACTAAGGATGTTGGTGAAAGCCATATGGAATCTGATTTTGTAAGCTTCATAACTATATTCATATAAAACAATTTAGTAGGAGTTACACAAGTAATAATGCTCCTCCCCAGAACCCTTAGTTGCCACATAAAAAGCCCAGAGCCAGGTGTGGGATAACTTCTTAAGTGGTGGTCAGAGGTTTTCCCAGAGACCCTACAAAGCACTATAGGCTATTGTCATTGTTTCAGGTTCTTTACCAGAACTTAAGGGAAACCCTCTCTTGTTGAAGACTCCAAACATTCTGGTCGCAGTACATGAAGTTATCAAATTGGTATTGACCCAGAAGCTTCTTCTTGCTGGCTAGCTTTCATAGTACTGGAAGGTAGATCTAGGTTGTCACTAAAAGTTTTAACCAACTGTGAGCCCTGTGAGATATAATAACAAATGGTGTAGCAAAATATGTCCAGGAGTACAATAGTGTCATGGGAGCAACAAACCACTTCCTTATCAGCTTTCTGGTCCTCTCTCCAGGAGGAAATTCGTGCCTAGTACTATCAATCTGACGAGGAACCTATGACTAGTGAGCTTCTGGGTCCTAGCGATGACTCTACTATTATTAGTTTATTAATGCCAAACAATGTTCTAAATTTCAATCTCTCTACCTATACAGGAGCACTGTTCTCAGACCTTTTCAGAGATATTATTTTCTACAGTGGACGGTTGTTAACACAGATGCTCCTAAGTTATCAAACTGCAGAGAACAAGTGTCTGTGGAGTGTTCAGCCATAAATGGAACACTGTGTCTAACCCCCTCTGTCTAAGGCTCAGGGACCATCATGGTATACAGGGCAGAAAGACTGTAAGAGTCTCGGGTCAGGGAGGAATAAAATAAATTGGACTGTGGATTATTAGAAAAAAAATGGATCTCAGAGGAATTAGAGAATGAATGTGATTAAAATATACTGTATGCATGGATGAAATTATCCAAGAATTACTTTTAAAAACAATCCAACATCATACATCTCAGAAAAGAAGCAGCAAGTGTTTAAATGTGTTATCATAATTAATATACTCTCCATTATAAAGAGTTCATGGATCAGTGAAGATGTTAAACACAAAAGGAAAGTATGAATTTAGAGATATCTAGTCATCATTGGAGACACATACATACATATATCCCTTCTTAATTTTCCCAAGGTGGTGTAAATAAATGATATATATATATTTAATTAACAGAATTTGAGAACTATATGAGTTAAATAGGTCAAATTTAAATGACACTAACCCACTACTTCCCTATATTATTGTGTTTACTTTCCGGTAGTGTTATATTTACTTCCCAGAACACTGAGATTAAATAATTAATATGATCCAAATGTTGTTGCTGAAGTTACAGGTCTGGAACTTGCCATGAGAGAATTTAAACATAGCTGGGAATAATGTTCCTAATGTAATCTCTGCCACTAAATTAACTATATAATATTGGTTAAGAAGAAAAATGTATATATCTATAGCCTCAAAAGTCATCAAACGGAATGGTTTTAATGATGGATTAATAGAATAGAAAGGATACTTCATGACTAAACTATTCTAAATGTTTTTAAGGCTTCATACTTTCCCTTATGTTCTAATTTTGTGAATCTCTTTTGTTTGTCCACTGTTGTATGCCTGCACTATACTGTTTACAAACAAAACAGCAAACGAGAGCGTCTAGTCAGAAGTACCATACTTGAATAATTCAAATAATACAAAGTATAAAAGTGTATCTGTTTTATAATTTTATTTGAATTTTTACATTTGAACTTACTTATTTTGCATGTGAACACATATATATGAATGTGCCATGGCGTAAGTATTGAGGTCAGAGGAAAACTTTTAAGAATTGCATCTCTCTGCCAGGTGGCGGTGGCGCACTCCTTTAATCCCAGCACTCGGGAGGAAGAGCCAGGCAGATCTCTGTGAGTTCGAGGCCAGCCTGGTCTAAGAGCGAGATCCAGGCAGGAACCAAAACTATGTAGAGAAACTCTGTCTTGAAACAAAACAAAACAAAACAAAACAAAAACAAAAACAAAAACCCAAAAAAACAAAAAGAATTGTGTCTCTCCTCCCATTATGTAAGGTCCAAGAATAGAAATCAGGTTCTTGGACTTGGCAGTAGGCACCTCTACCCATTGAGATATCTTACAGGTCCAAAATCAGAATTTTAATAGGTAAAGCAAATACTAGGTTAGGCATCAACTGAAATAAGTATCACAAGAAGCCAGCGATGGCGGTGCATACCTAGAATCCCAGCACTTGAGAAGCAGAGGCATGTGGAACTCTCTGTGAGTTCAAGGCCAGCCTGGTCTACAAAGTAAATTCCAGGATAATCAGAGCTATACAGAGAAATCCTGTCTAGGAAAAACAAAAACAAACAAAAAAAAGAGATAAAAAAAGAATCAGAAGAAAAACAGAAGTTAGACCTGAAAAATGCACAAATTATATACATAGTGAAACCATTTGTAACTTTTCATTTTCGTCTGAATTAATTCTTTAGTATTTCTAAGAGCTGTCTATATCATTATACTAGTGTTATTTATTGCTTTAAAAGAGAAAAAGTATTTTATCCATCTAATATAAAATAATTTATTATTCTAAATCTCTAGTCATGAACAATTAAGGATTTCCCCTCCATAATATTCTGACATTCAATATTGTGAGAAAAACAGCTAAAAATAGTCTGATTTTTTTTTAAGGATGCTGTATTTAGGACAGTTTTAGATTCACAGCAAAATTGAAATAGAGAATTTCCATTCACAGCTCACCTGGACACATGCAGAACTTCCCACATCTCCAACATCCTTTGCCTGAGCAGTACATTTCACAGTGGGTGGCCCTCCAGCAGCTCATCATAATCACCCCAGTCCACAGTGTTCAACAGAAGTCCCTGCTAAGATTGTACCCTCTGCAGCCCTAACAGACGTGTGGTGGCATGTATCCACTATTATAGTGTCATTAAGAACAGGCTCACAGCTCTCAACATCTTCCCCATTCTCCCTGTGCATCCCCTCTCTCCTAAACCACAACCCCCACAGACTTTTTTGAATCTCCATGGTTTTGCTAGATCCAAAATTCTATATAGGTGAAATCATAGAATGGGACCTAATTTCTTTTTCCAAATGGAAAACAATTTTTTTCTTAGATTTTGTGTGGCTATTAGCTTTTAATCTCCAGGAAATTTTCAGGTAATACTGATTGTTCAATCTTTTATTTTTTTTTCTCCTTACAATTCATTGATCATTTTGACATTCATATTTGTGGTGGTTTGAAAGAAAATGGCCCCCATAGGGAGTGACACTATCAGGAAGTGTGGCCTTGTTGGAATAGGTGTGGGCTTGCTTGAGGAAGTGTGTCACTGGGGGGAGGGGTAGGCTTTGAGGTCTCATATGCTCAAGCTATGCCCTGCTGTGGGATGTTCTGTATGGCAAATGTGTTGCTCTGATTGGTCAATAAATAAAACACTGATTGGCCAGTGGCTAGGAAGGAAGTATAGGTGGGACTAACAGAGAGGAGAAAAGAAAGAACAGGAAGGCAGGAGTCACTGCCAGCCACCCGCCAGGACAAGCAGCATGAAAAGATGCCAGTAAGCCATGAGCCACATGGCAAGGTATAGATTTATGGAAATGGATTAATTTAAGCTATAAGAACAGTTAGTAAGAAGCCTGTCACGGCCATACAGTTTGTAAGCAATATAAGTCTCTGTGTTTACTTGGTTGGGTCTGAGCAGCTGTGGGACTGGCAGGTGACAAAGATTTGTCCTGACTGTGGTCCAGGCAGGAAAACTCTAGCTACAATGCCCAGTGTCACAGTTGCTTCTGCTGCCTGTAGATCAAGATGTAGAACTCACAGCTCCTTCTCCAGCACTGTCTCCCTTCACAGCACCATGAAGATAACAGATTAAATCTTTGAAACTGTAAGCTAGCCTCAACTAAATAAATTTTCCTTTATGAGTTGCTGTGGTCACAGCAATAGAAATCCAAAGACAATATCAAAGGCTTCTATTTCAATCTTTTATGATCACTGTCAACTTTGAACAACCTTTTTGTTCATTCTGAGACATCAATTATTTGGTTTTTTGTTTGTTTGTTTGTTTGTTTGTTTGTTTTGGTACCTACTTGGTATTCTACTTATATCCCTTCTCTGATCGAGGCCTCTCCTTGCATACTGTGTGCAGGCCACAGTCTAGATATATTTTCAAAACTTTAAAATGAATTCCTTGACAACTTCATAATAAGAAAATTCTATCATATCCACCCCTATTATCTTCTCTTACCTACCATCAGTCCCTGTTGAATCAATTTATTCTCAATAAGTACCTCTTCTACTTTCTTTCTATTTTTTCTTTTTTGTGACCAACTGAGTTGAAGTAGGGTTGGTTGTATGATGCTGATTTACTGGAGCATAGTCATTTTACCAGGGACTACACCACTGGAAAAAAATGATTATCCCTTCCCTAGCAACCACTAATGCCAATGGTTCCTCAGGTAGGGGTGGGGCCTCATGAGCCCCTTGCCCATCCAAGTTGGAATGTTGAGGGCCCCATTTTGTGCAGGTCTTTGTGCAGGGAATCAAAGCCACTGTGAGATAAAGTCCTTGCGTAAAGACATGGGACTCTCAGGTATGAAACAAAGTCGTTTTTGTTCACATCAGTATTGGTTGTCAAGGTATTAACATTTTCATCGTGTTTCCCAATCTTAATCCCTACAGAAGAATATAAATAGATCCAGGCAATTCCTGTACACACACAGTGAGTTTTGTCAAAGAAAAAGAACCCCAAGTTTACGAAATGTGAATCTTTCATAATGGACAATGGATATATTGAAATTGTGTTCGAAAAAGAAATGTTAACTTGTTGTATTGAGCAGCTGAAAGGAAAAGGAAAAAGCCATTGTCCTAGAAAAATATGCTTATGTACCAGTGCTATTTAGCATAAAAGAATTTTAATAAGATGTTTGCAGGCAAAGAAGTTACTGTTCTGCTTACAACAGATGCAAATCAAGAAAATTGTTCCAGAGCAGGTAAAAGTTAGAAATGAGTTCCATGTAACAGAAAACCTAAGTAATGATGACTAAACTAGGTGGTAATACATTCATGTCCAAAGGTGAGTGGCTCGGAGCTGATTATAATAGTTCACTGTTACCATCAAAAAACAAGAGAGAGCCGGGTGGTGGTGGTGTATGCCTTTAATCCCAGCACTCGGAAGGCAGAGGCAGGCAGATCTCTGTGAGTTCAAGGCCACCCTGGTCTACACAGTGAGTTCCAGGACAAGCTCCAAAGCTACACAGAGAAACCTTGTCTTGAAAAAAACAAAACAAACAAACAAAAAACCCAAAGAGGTTCTTTCACTGATCCCCATGGTGGCTTGTGTCTGTCACGATACTTACATGATGTATTCAAGAGAATAAGAATATGGGAAGGGCAGTACACTAACTGAGGAAGCTCAAACCTTCGTGAAAGCTCTCAGCTTATAACCAGTTATCAAAATTCTATACTATTCTATACTATACTATTCTAGTCTATTATATTATATGTATTATATTATATTATATTATATTATATTATATTATATTATATTATAATTTATAGTAGCCATAACTGCAAAATAAAATAGATATTTTTAATTTGGGCAATTTCTTTTTCGCTGTTCTATGTTAATCCTCCCTCTGTAATGGGGCTCGGTTTGTGACCCAGTTCTGATCTGGAGACCTGTGAGAATCTTAGAGATCCTCTTTGAGTGGTGAGCACACTGTTCCCATTCCCTTTGCCTTCCCAGGTACAATACTTGATGTCCTTGATGTTCAGTGAGGCAAAACAAAGCTAACTGCTTTCATTGGCACAGCTGGGGTTAGTACACTTATCTACCCAAAGTATTTGCAAGGGGGAGAATCATTCCACCTTTCAGAAATATTGGAGCAGGGGCAACAAAAAAGTGATTTTCAAAATACAAGTCAATATGAGAAACAGAGTCAGATGCCAGTGCTACAGTTGTGTGATTTATGCCATTTCTATGGATACATTACTCAATCAAATCATCATTATCTCTTTGAAATAACCTCTTAGAAGAACTATTTCTTTCTGTCTTCTTAATTATGTCTAGATCTTATCAGGAGCATGGAAATAACAGTGAAAACATTCTCCTCTGTAATTGTCTTCTTGCCTGTGGTATTAACTAGATAGTATCCACCATATAAACAATTCCAGGAGGAAAGGATAGCCTTTTGACATCACCATGCTTATATTTTTTGAGGGGGAGTTTTCATTTTGTTTCACTTCACTTGAAAATTGAAGAATTCAGTGAGAATTTCTTCATTTCCTACAGTTGTAACATCTCAACAAAAATATCCTGTAATTCAAAGATGACCCAAAAAAGATACACATCTATATACAATTGTTTTTGAGATGCATTCCTTGTCATAATTGTTTCAGACAGATATCTGACATTCCACAGAGTGGAAACAATTATGACAAGGAATGAACTGATTCACTCCAGTATAGTCTCTGGCTTAAACATATTTTGATGAGAGAATAATTGGTCAGTTGCGGTGGTAGATGCTGGTAGGATATGCTGTGCAGAATAAGTGGTCTCCTTACATGCAACTTAACAGCTTTCAAATGATGTCTTATACAAAAATACCCTCGACAATACACACAACATCATCTTAAGATAACATTCTCCAACACACCAGCTTTAATGAACACAAACTATGTACATGTAGGATGAAATGGAGATTTGTTTATAGCTGTGCTAGTTGTTATTTAAAAAAAACTAGCATGAAGTGAATTTGGCACTTTATTTCCCTCTTCTCCTAGTACTTCACATTTTTTGAATTGCTTCATAGCTGTTTATATCTTAGACAATCTTCTAGATCAGTAATCCTGTCTTACATGTATAACAACTCCCACTATGTACCCAGTACTAGGTTACAAAAAAAAGCAGTACTGATGTAATTACTGAAGTATAAAGAAAGAAGTCATAAGCAGCTAAATTTACAATGATGGTACACATTCTCCCAGGTGAGGAAAAAAAAAAAACAGGTGCTAGCCATAATCTGTGCCTCAGAAGTGAACTCAGAAGTTTGCTGTAGTTCCCTTACATTAGACCATTTCCTGACCAGAGACATTTCTATGTATATGCACATGCCTAACACTCACAGCCTTGCCTCATGAGAGTAGAATGGAAAAGTTCAGTTCAATATTTACTCAAAGACCATTCTACCAGAGCGAAAATAAAGCAAGTGCACTGAAAACATCAAAAAAGATAGGAAGTCGGTGAGAAACTCATTGAATTCAATGAATTTCAATCTATTCACCCAGCCAACTCATCTTTCTCTTGCTAGAGGTGATTCCATGCTGTCAGTTTTTCTCTTGGCTTAGTCATTCTTTCCAGGACTTCTGATTCTCACATTCCTGCAGAAACTATAATAAACACCCATGTTCTGCAAGAGCAGAGTGTGGCATAAGGCAAACAAAAATGCTTTGATACACTGAATGAACTAGAAAATGTAAAGATAAAGTTTCTTTAGTATTTGGTCAAGGATACTGAAATGAGTGCTGACATGCTGGTCTCGATTCAAAGATACTGTGATTCTGATTTGATCAGCATCAGAAGTCAGACTTTGAATTTCATATCATTTAAATCAACACATACTGATACAGCTAGTGATCAACAATCAATGTGATCATTTCATAACACAATCAATGAGCAGTCGTGTGCCTGCATATTTAGTTTCATTTTTATTTAATTGTTAAATTACTTTAATTAATATATGAGACTCATTCCATTGAATTACTAAAAAAGGTGACACCTTTAATATCAATGCCTTATTTGTTCTTTTAATCTATTGGTTAACATATAGCAATCCAGTTCCTGTTCTTCCTGGAAAGGAATAAAGAAAATATTAGCTGCGGACAGGGGAAGTTTATCGTATATTACATGGAATTATTATATAACAGGGAAAAAGTGAAAGCCTGAATGAGAATGATTGTGGGTAAACAGTAATAACATTTGTGTCATGTGGCACAAATGTTATGGGAATAACCAACCACTTTATGATTTGATTTAAGGCTTACTCTATGAGATGGAGCACATACATGCCACTACAAAAGTGACCAAGAACCTGAGACAAGATAGGTCATGAGCCTAGGGGAAAAGCTACTAATTATCCTGTTAAAGGAACATAACAATAAAAGGACTCCTGATGACAGATTACTATACCCATAGATCAGTTGTTCACTCAACCCTCCTCCTCAGAGGATCCTCTAGCAAAGATGGAAATTAACAAACAGACCCACAACTGGACAAGGTGCAGAGTGAGCGACTGTGGAGCACTCAGTCCTAAATGGAATGTCTTCATCTGGCAAAGAAGAGGCAGAAAGATTGTAAGTGCCAGAGGTGATGGATGACTCCAAGGAAACACTATCTTCCAGATACAAAAGGACTGATTGATACACATAAGAACTCATAGAGGCTATGACAGCACAAACAAGACCTATGTAGGTACAAAGGAGACAGAATTCCTGCACTGAGGAGGGGAAGTGGACACA
This sequence comes from Peromyscus maniculatus bairdii, assembly GCF_049852395.1. Classification (NCBI taxonomy): domain Eukaryota; kingdom Metazoa; phylum Chordata; class Mammalia; order Rodentia; family Cricetidae; genus Peromyscus; species Peromyscus maniculatus. The sequence goes on along the minus strand of NC_134866.1, from coordinate 49,506,372 downwards.
AAGTCCCACTCCTAACCAAAAAGCTTTAAGAAATTGATATCTGCTAGGAAAGGGAAAATCAGCTTTTTCCAATGGAGTGTTATAGGTTACATCTACCTCACTCCAGGGCAGGCCCTATGCCCAGAAGTTAGCCAACATAAAATGAACTCCACGTTATTTGGGGTTGGTTTTTGTCTTCTTCTGGTATTTTTTCATCATATTGATTTTCTATTTTGTTCATTTTTTATTTGTTTTATTTTTATTTTGTTTTTGTTATTGCTTACCAAGTTATTTATTTTCCTTTTTGAGAGAGAAAAAGAGAAATAATATGAAGTTGAGTGGGGAAGAAAGTAGGGGAGATCTGAAAGGAGTTGGGAGAAGGGAGAGAATATGATCAAAACATATATAAAATTAAATAAAAATCAAGAATAGAATCAGGAAATAAAAAAATGATATTTGTGAATAAACCTAGAATATTTTTTCAGTACATTATGATTATCAGGAGAATCTCAGGCAAACTGTAGTAATTGCTGAGATCCCCTATTGCTGTATAATGACTGAATTGGTGATATCAGTTCCCTCCCTCAGCACGTGTGTCACTGTAGTAAAGGGGACTGCAGCTCTTTTAGAATCGATGAAATACTTTCTTTATCATTTCTTTCAGTCTTTGCATAAATTTCTGTTCATCAATGATAGGCCTTAATGCCAACCTTTTCTATCCTCTTCACCCAACATCTCTCCAGTAAGAAATTTGTTAATTTCTTGCATGCACCTGTTTTTACAAAGTCATGGCTACAGCTATCAGCAATGCAGTGAGCTTCCTGGCACTAAAAGTCAGCATCCTGGTGGGATGCAAGCCTTCTTGTTTATGGGCTCTCAGAGCTGGAAACTGGTGTTATAAGCCATAAAAAGACAGTTCTGAATCTATATGTCAAATTTATATTTCCATAAGGTTCTTGTTTTCCTTCCTGACTCCTACCATGCAAGTCATCTAAAAAGACATCCCGCAGCCAGCTTCTTCCCATGCCAGAGACTGTATACTTTGGTCTCTTACTGTTCTCTCTCTCTCTCTCTCTCTCTCTCTCTCTCTCTCTCTCTCTCTCTCTCTCTCTCTCTCTCTCTCTCACACACACACACACACACACACACACACACACACACACACACACACACACAGAACTAGACAGACAGACAGAGACAGAGAGAGAATTCTGCCTATGGCATATGGCCTGATCCTATGAAAATAACCACAGTCCCTGCCAGAATTTTACTGTAATGAAACATATAAAACTATAATTCTCAAGAGTTTAAAAATAAGGCTCACATGTGAAGTAAGCAAGGTGCCATCAGGTTACCTAAGACACAGTTTTAAGAGACAGAGAAAAGATGTAGTGAGATAAAGTAAAGATTATTGAGCTCCTGTGCTTGGAATCACAATAAAGTTAAAATGATGTAAAAGCTCAGGTTTAGAATATGCTCATACTATTTTGATATTATGAAAGAATGATACAATATAAATAAATATATAGAATTTCTAAAAATTAATCCAAATATGAATATATAATAATCCAAATATATGTATGTATATATATGTAAAATAAGACAAAATTTCCTGTCTCAAATTTTAGGAAACTAGGAAAAAATATAGACAGGGATATTTTTTCATTTAATTTCAAATCCTGTTGATCCAAAGAGATTTTTCTTATGCATGACTAGTAACTGCTAGTCCTTATCTTTTGCTTATTGGAACAACATTTTAAAATTCCTGAACAACAGAGAGCAGAAATATATGCAAGATGGCATTTTAAAGTGTAAGTTAATTAGCAGTTATTGACTGACTTTCATCAGATATTCATTTGAAGAAAAATAAACTTGAAATATAGATCTCTTTAAAAGCTGCCTGACAATTATGTAAACCATAGCTGTAACTATGAGTCACACAAGGCGAAGATAGACTACTTTTCCTCTCTTCTTGTGGTGCTTTGAGTTGCTGCAGAATATAAGATTGTGAAGCAAATAGATATTTTAAAAGTATTCTTAGAGCTTTTATGCAAGTGCATAATTACATTCCTTGCTAATGTGGGGAGTATAGGAGGATGGAAGGTTTGAGGGAGAAATTCATGGTTATTTCAAACTCTGCCTTAGAAGTCTTTCCTACGCAGCTGCAGAGATATTTTGAAGGAATGGTTGAAAAATGAAACCACAAACAATGATCCACATTTGAGAGTCACTGATCTCCTGCTGGACTCTGAAGCCACTTACAGGCAGTAGTATTGTATAACAGAGAAGATGGAAACCTTAAAACCTTGGGCTGAAGAAGCTAACATACTGTCAAAAGCCTATGAGTTGGGAAGGAGCTGGAGAACATTGTGATTGCTATGCACAACTCTGAGTGATGGCAGAATTCTGGTATCATTCTGGTACGACTGGTAGAATGGAACCTGAGTATTAGTGATCGAGGAATGGATAAGACATGAGAAAGTTATAATGAAGAGCTGGAAAGAGGGAGAGATACAAGATGATGTTTGAAGAAGTTTGGAGTATATAAACTTATTGGTGAGAGAGGAAGGTGTTGAATAAAGAAATTATTTATTTTTAAAGAAGACAAATGCTAGTCTTTTGGATTGAAATGCATTCTTTTTGAGAAAAACATTTTAAGTCTTGATAGAATCCTTCCATGTCAGAGTGTTTAACATGATGGAAATTTATTACTCATTAATGTTAGTTGATTTAGTTAGTTTATTTACTCATTAATGTTATTAAACTATTGGCTGATGTATAGATACATAACAAATTAGCTATTAGGAAATGTATTGTAATTGATGAAATGTGATTAGCTCATCTGCTCAAATTACAATTTGTACAATCTTAGGAAAATGTGTTTGTTTTTAGGAAATAACTGCATTTTTCAAGTTTCCATCAGAGAAGCAAGGCAGTCAGACAATGAGAGGGTTATATACGTATTTATAATGCCATTTAGCAATACAGCATATACACGTATATATAAAGGACCGTTTAGGTATATATGTGAGAATAGAGGATTACTATCAATGGCTAGTACATGTATAAAGATATTTACAGGTAAATAAAGAAATTAATTCATAAGAAGTTCCTCTTCAGGAGAAAAAGATCACAAGGTTTCTAACAGCTGTCTGCTGCTGTACAACAAATTACCTCAAAGAATGTAAATTAAGAGTTTTGGATATAGTTTAATTGTAGAGCACCCACATGACATGTGTATATCCTCATGACTGATACCTAGCATTAAACATATACACCCTCTAGGCAGATATTGGTAAATTGAAGCATTAATAAATATGGGTCAGATATTTAAGAGTAAATATAAACCTGAGAGCTCTGGCTAGGTATTCCTGGTGAGTTTCAGGTCAACATACTATTCAGATCTGCACCATCTGAAAGCTTGAATGGAGTTAGAGTTCTTATTGCCAACATAGTTCATCTGCGTGGCAGGTAAGATGGTGCTGACTGTTGGAGGGGTCTTCAATGTAGACTTCTCCATAGACCTAGTTAGGTACATCCTAGAGCCTATTACTCAAATAATTAAAAACTATGTAAAAACCGAGTAACAACAACAATGCACCACTGGTGTTCAGCTTGAAGGACAGCACAAAGTCTTTGTCAGCTTCCTGGCGTTTATGAAAGCACAAGCTAAACCTCATAATTGATCTTGATTGCTTATTTTATCTCTGTAAGATTGTTATGACTTTTTTCCAGCTTGTAGATAATCATGTTTTAGTCTGTTCAACAACCAAATGCCATATGCTAAATGGCAGGAATAGTAAAAATTTATTTTATTGAGGTTTACAGTATAGGACTAGTTGGCAAGTTTGGCTTTTTCATTCTGTCTTCTTGCTGTGTCCTTATATGATAGTTCTTTGAACTTTATGTGGTCAATGTCCTCATCCCCTCATAAGGATATGTCATATTTCCATAGAGCATATATCCCAATGCTCAGTTAATCTCACTTACCTTTTAAATGTTTTCTTTCAAAATATAGTTACTAGGAGTTAGGATTTCAATATATGAATTTCAGGGAGACACGATTTAGTCCATAATAATCATGCATCTGTATTAACATTTCAAAGAGTATACAAGATCTAATTCTATATCTATTCTAGTGACTAGGAATGTCAAATGTGTCAAATAATTTGTTAGTATGCCCAATTAAACTAAAGTTTAAAAAAAGGTTGCTTCATTACTCATAGAGAAATTATCTTGTTCTTCAGATTGTGTAAATGACATTCAAGGAATGGAGAAACCTTTTAGGACAGCAATTCCTACTTAAATACTGTATTTTTAATAAACTCTGCCTCCTATGTCTTCATAATCGCAATTAGCATAGCCCTGTCCTATGTATGATATGATTTGTGTATTCATGTCACTCATCATAGCTCTGTCCTGTATTTAATCTACATATTGATATCATTTATCATCATAGCCACTCCTAAATATGATATAATGATATATGTATTCATAGCACTTATCATCCATTGCCTATACATGATAAACTTACTGTGTTTGCTGCCAATTTCTTTCAACTGAAATATAAATTCTATGGGGTAGAGGATTTCACCTATCACTTAGAAAGATTCAATAATAGTAATTGCCTTATTCCAACAGAAATGTGATGAGTAATTTATTTACAAAGCTTTAGTTCTATCATCAATATGCATACCATCATTCTCCTGGACAGCTAAGAGAAATGGAGAAAAGGATGCTCAAATCTAAAAAAATAAATAGCAACTCTATTCACTCATTTTCATCAAATAATTTCAAAAAGAAATTTGAAGTTCCAAAGAAATTTATACCAAATTGACATATGTAACAAATATTTACATATCTGTAATTTCCACATGAGTAATGTTTTGTCCTAGGAAGCAAGAGAGTCAATAGAAGTGTGTGTGGCAGGGGTTGGGGGGAGACTATAATATAAATTTAAATGTGATATGGTCTATAAAATATTTGCAAAGTTTACTAAACAACACATGTAATTGCAGAACTAAAGAAAGTCTCCTGGGGAAAATGGCATATGAAATTGAAGGAGAAATGTTATTCTGACAAATGCAGGTGGAGGAGGACCTTCAGGGCCAGGATTAAATCAGAAAAACACAGACCCATGAACACCTAAGTAGAGTGAGCATTACCTACACTAATTTGCCTGAATCTAGTGGCCTTATAAGACCAAAAATACTGTTTAGAATGAAGTCTTGGTAGCCCTGAAATGGACATCATAATTTGGAACTTCTCTGGTGAGCAAGATGAGTCATTGAACATTTTCTAGTGAATGGCTAACATGCTCAGTCAGCAAGTACCTCAAGGAAGATTAAATTGGCAGCAATGAGCTGATTTGAATTCATGAAAACAATTTTTGAGATAATAATGCCTCATTATGTAAATCAAAACTTTTAAACTTGGTTAATTATCTTATAACAGTAAAATACTTAGAATAGATGGAGAAGATTGGCACACAGTGTCTGCATGTACAGAAACATCTGTAAACCCCATGAATACAATTAATACATTATTTAAAATAGAAATTACTTGAGGAAGGTAAGGGTATGAAAAAAGAAGCCTGGATACCAACCCAGCTACAAAACTGTCAACCTACAATCCATCCTGCCTACAAGATGGGCTGGAGCAAAGTGGTACAGAACTTGTGGGAGTGGCCAGCCAATGTCTTTTTTTTTTTTTTTTTTTTTTTTGGTTTTTCAAGACAGGGTTTCTCTGTGTAGCTTTGCACCTTTCCTGGATCTCGCTCTGTAGACCAGGCTGGCCTCGAACTCACAAAGATCCGCCTGCCTCTGCCTCCCGAGTGCTGGGATTAAAGGCGTGTGCCACCACCGCCCAGCTCAATGTCTGTTTTAACTTGAGGCCCACATCATGAAAGGAAGCCCATGTCCTGAACTGCCTGTATGGACAGGAACTTGCAAATGGATAGCCCAGAGACCTAGGGAACCAAACATGATTGGTAAACACACGCACACGCACACGCACATGCACACGCACACGCACACATGTGTTATGCAGTTAGCATGGTGTTTTTGTGGGACTCCTAACAGTGGGAGCAGGTGTGTTTCTGAATCTTTTTCTAGCACTTAGGACGCTTCCCCATTGGGTTGGCTTGTCCAGTGTCAATACAAGGATTTTTCCTTGTCTTATTATATCTTGCTTTCTCATGTTTGGTTGCTGTCTCTTGGAGGCCCGCTCGTCTTGGAAGGGACACAGATGGGGAGTGGATCTGGAGGAGAGGAGAGGAAGGGGGAGGTGGGAGGAGTGGAGAGAGAGGAAAATGTGGTCTGGAAGTATTGTATGAGAGAATAATTTGTTTGCAATAAAAACCAAAAATATGTAAACCCTATGAGTACAATTAATATGTCACTTAAAATAGAAAGCATTTAAAGAAATAAAAAACAAGCATTTAGAGAATAAATGTACTCTAAAAGGACTTACTTTGTGTGTCTCTCTTCTCTTTTTTCTAATATGAAAGAAACAAAGAAACAATATTTAATTCATAAAATTGTTTAAAAGGGCTTGACAGGAATTCATGATTATTATTGATCTTTTCCATTTAAAAATTTAATAATTTCTTATCCATTTAATCCTGAACAAATTACTAAACTCTTGAAAAACTGCCAGATTCATACCAAGTGACTAATAAGGATTAGTTACTATTATTATCATTTTTTTATTCTGTGTACACTAATGTAATTGGAAAACAGTAGGTAAAATCATTTAGAGTTCTAGCTCATTCTTAACAACTCCATATGGCATAGTTACATGATTTAACACTTATAAGCAAAGAAAATTTTGATTATGGTGACATAATCCAATTCCACCATTATATCATAATCCATCCTCCCCTCATTAAAGTAATTTTAGACATGTGTTGATTGCTTATTTGTTTTAGCCAGCATGAATGTGATTGTCAAGCTAATAAGTGAATGGATCTTCAAGAAAGTAAACAAAAAATATAAGGCAGGGAAAAAAATTAAAGATTTTAGCTGGTGAAAAGAAATACTGAGAGAACATTTTCAAAATAATTATATTGATCAGCAAATTAATGTACCAAAAAATTCTTAATTATGTGTTTGCTTTGTTCAAGATACTAAATTATGTGTCCTGACAAGTATAAAGAAATCAAGCAAACAATCTAAGTCTAAATTAATATCTAGGAAAAAAAGTCTTAGTTTTTAATGTTGCATAACAAATTACCACAAAATTAGCTTAGAAAAACAAAGATGTTTATGTCATAGTTTTTGTGACTGAGTGTCTTGGTCTATCTAGCATAAACAGTTCTATGCTCAGGGTCTATAAAGCTGAAATCAAAGTTTTCCTGGGTTTCATGATCAGTGAGAACTCAGATTCCTCTCTAACTCATTCAGGTTGTGACAGAATTTGGTAGTTAAGGAACTATGGTCTCTATTCTGTGCTGTCTTGGGGATGGGAGGCTTGGAGGCTTCAATCAGGAGCAAGTGGCTTCCCTAAGGATCTAGACAAAGGGTCCTCTAGCAACATGAAAGCAATATTCCTCAAAGCTGTCAAAGAGACTCATGCCTCCTAAGAAATCTAATACAACAATGTTATCTTAGCAATTGCACCAACACCTTGGCCACATGGGGTTTTTCAGCTATTTAAAAGGACCTGTCCACATCAAAGGCTCTGAAATTATGCTGAGCAAGATTGCCCAGAAACAAGAATGCTGGAGGTAATCTAAGAATTATGCCTATCACACATGTAAATGAGACAAACTTGAAATATGAGACTATAAAACCTAATGTGGAAAATGCCAGGGGCCAAAGCTGCCAGAAGAGAGGGAAAGAGAGGCATTTCAAATACATTCATGAAGAAAAACCGCAAGGGACAAAAGATCAAGTCAGATTCATGTAATGTTTCCCTAACGCCCTCTGCCTCCTTCAGTCTTCTATCCTGGCTATTTTAGGACTCAAGTCACTATTTCCCGACTTTCCCCAAACAGGCTAATGGAACTTGAACAGTACACTAGTTGAAGAAAATTCTCTGAAATGATACGTGGGATGTTCTGTATGTCCTGTGGGAGCCCGTTCTTGGGTTCCTCGTGGCTTTACCCAGCAGGTCCACATAGAGGATGATTAGGACCATGGGCCTGAGTGCAGGTGTCTGAGATGGTCTGCACTTGGCTGTGCTGGGGAATGGTCTGTATGGCAAATGTGTTGCTCTGATTGGTCAATCAATAAAACCTGATTGGCCGTGGCTAGGCAGGAAGTATAGGCGGGACTAACAGAGAAGGGAAATAAAAGAACAGAAAGGCAGAAGGAGTCACTGCCAGCCACCCGCCAGGACAAGCAGCATGAAAAGATGCCGGTAAGCCACGGGCCGCGTGGCAGGGTATAGATTTATGGAAATGGATTAATTTAAGTTATAAGAACAGTTAGCAAGAAGCCTGCCATGGCCATACAGTTTGTAACCAATATAAGTCTCTGTGTTTACTTGGTTGGGTCTGAGTGACTGTGGGACTGGCGGGTGACAAAGATTTGTCCTGACTGGGCAAGGCAGGAAAACTCTAGCTACAATATAACATTTATAGTTTTGAATCCTGGTCAAGAACTCTGAACTACCCACTCCTCAACTGCACTCTCTACTCATGTAACTACCATCATTATGGACCTCTGGTCTAACTCTAAGCTATGGAGTCCACCATGTCCAACTCGTATTTGATTGTTAATCAGAAACAAGAGGTCCCTGGGTTGTAACTGGCTATACATAGCAATCTAACTGGATCAACCTAAATGACCCTTAATTTAACTTTAATAGAGAAGTATTTTTTATGAAAATTTTGAATACTCTACCTAAAAAGTTAGAATGTCGCTAAAAATCCTATGGAATACATTAGGAAATTTCTAACAATTTTTGAGCTACAGATCTGATATTTTTGAGTATCCAGAGTCTATTACATCAAGAAAAGCAAACTGGTTGCTTTCTGACCAACTATGAAGACAGAGAAAATGAATGTTTTCTAAAACTTCTGTTAAAGAGCTTATCAGTTTATTTGCTTGTTTTGATGTGCTTGTTTTGTTTTTCATTTGTCTGTTTGTTGCCTTCTCTTATTTACACTCTTCAAGAAGGACAATATCAGGTTGAGCTACCCAATTTGTGTTTTGAACACAACATGAAATTTTCAGGCTATAAATAATATACTAGAAAACAATAAAATGCAAACTCAAATGTGGAAATAAATGTAAGTCCTAAATCTTATCCTTGACCTTAAAAGAAGCATCATTATTTTATTATTTTTAACTTAAAATTATTTTTACAATTATTTAAGACTTTAAACAACACATTTTGATCATATTGGACTTCTTCTTCCAGTGCCTCCCAGACCACCCCATACCCTACCTGCCCAGCTTTTTGTCATAAACAATGAAATGTAACCAATATTGTTATATCATTTTTGCTTACATGAAATAAAAGTCTTCCACTAAGATGTTTAGAAAATAAAAACAAAACAAAGCAATAAAATTTAGAATCACTGTCTGATAAACACAATTTAGCCAAATCTTGAAACTTGTTGACATGGAATGTCAAGAGAATGAGACCTCCCCCTGGGCAGACTTACCCAAGGAAACACAACAATTGAGAGTTAGAAATTTGTTTTAGCTAGTCTATAACTCTCTTATGTCCATTACCTTTCCACTGTAACTAAGTTTGTGCTTCAAGAAGTCCTATGTTGTGCTTCTTACATTTTGTCTGGATTTATTTTATTCTAATTAGTATCCCAAGTTTGTGGATGACAATTGAAAGTTACAGACAATAAGGTGACTAAGATTACCTCCTAGTTAATAAATTGGAAAGCCTGACTTGAACCCCCAAATTAACCAATTGGTAGTGGCGAGAGAAGACATTGGACATAACCATTGGCAACAAATGTGAGTTCTGGGAGAGACAAGTCAGACTGCATAAAGGGAGTGGACGGCTGAGAATATGTTTAAAGGATATTATTTGAAGATTAGATAGAGAAGTAAGCATCTGTTGCTGTTGTATGTCTCAATAGTATACTTCTTAAATTTTAATAACTAAAGTAGTTATAATACAAGCCCTAAATCTAGTATTCCATCCCTCTGACCACGACTCTTTCCTCAGAGAATGTCTCTTGACAAAAGCACATCAGTTAAATATTTTCTAATTAGAATGGGCAGGACATAGGCTCTTCCTTGCTAGAGATTACACTAGTGAACATGACTATGCAGGAGGGAACAAGCATAATGCCCTTTACCACACAATGTAATCTCCTATACAGAAGATGAAAACAAAACTGACAAGTGGAGGTAAGAGAGAGAGCTCTAACCACTGGAAATCCTTGGACTCTCTTATCCCTAAAATGAGTGTTACTTTCTTATTTCCACCAGATTAATTGCATCCACTGATCAGCTTCCTCTTTTAACTTAAGATAACAAGAGTAGATAGTCCTAAGGAATACAACTTGACTGAACAGGGAGCTATATAATCTGTAAGGTTTGTGGTCAATGAACAATCAAGCTAGAAATACCACAACATAATAGAAACAATGATCTGAAAGGAACCCAGGAGAAAGTGTCCTTAAGACAAAAGAATGGATGGATGACCTTGACAGGGTAGAGATCAGAGAGTCCAAATTTAAGGCAAGAAAATGAGTCAGGGCTTCATGACAACTTATGATTGATTGTGTTGTGGCAGATACAAGGGTATTAACAAAATTTTACTTTGTACCTTGGACACATGGATTCTGTGAGAAAAAATAATAATAATCCTTTGACCAAGCTGATACCAAAATCTAACCAAATAATCCACATTTATATAATTTTTACAAGTCCTTAAAGAGTACTACCACCATAGGACCGCCATATTTTCTTTTGAACTCACTCTCTTTTTGAATGTCCCTTGTTCTAAGAGTTTTGGCATGAAATAAAATCCTATAAATTCTACAAATAGCTCTCTGAATCTCTTCAGGCTGCCCTTCTATCAGGCAGTACTTCTATTGGGACTTACTTACATGTCTT